>NW_022103898.1:1651317-1652784 GCF_000313985.2 Echinops telfairi | reverse complement strand
TGGTCCATCCCACCTAATAGCAACCCTAAAATTAAACGTTTATCTAGTACTTCCTTTTCCCTTGGTGTTCTGGCTTTAACCTGAAAGACAGAGACAGACAGACAGACCCACGCCAATGGCAGCCTTGCCTACAATAGAAGGAAACACTGCAACGTCCCTCGTCATTGCGTGTGGTCGTTACATAATCTGGTGTCAACTTGTGGAGGGTGGGTCTAGCCTGTCAATCAGGTCACAGCTTGATGACCTCATTTGGAGCCACCACGGGGATAAATAGCTCACTGGAGGTGGGACACACATACACTCTCTGTGACACATTCCTGTTGACAAGCCACATAGAGCTACACTGATGGAGTCAGAGCCCTGGGGCTGGAGGAACCACATGGAGACACCTGTTAGCTCTGAGATGCTTCCACCACCACTGGATCCACAAGACTTTCCACCCACTGGCCTGTGATATGTCTGAATTTGGTGTCATTGTATGTGTTCTGTGAGTCTAAAGAAGAATTATGGACTAATATCAGACATATGGGCTAATATCGGACTTAGGGACTTGATCTGGGCTGGTCTAGGATGGTTTCTTAATGCACAATTGCTCTTTGATAGAAAGCTCTTCTCACACACATGTGAGTGTCCCTAGATTTTCTCTAGCCAACCCAGACGAATGTATTGCTTCCTGTTCTCCTTCCCTGCTACGCTGGAATGTATGGGTGTAACAATTGTATGGATCTCTCTTGGCGGGGTCTCTGCCAGCCTTGCTGGCCTTCTACTTCACCAAATACAATGCCCTCCCCGATCGACTGATCCCTCCCAATGATGTGTGCTAACCAGCCAGCCGAACAACACTGGCTTTCCACTGGCTAATTCTTAGAGACCACCGATGCTGTCTCCATAGTCTGTCTTAGTCTGGAAGCTTAGAGACCACTGATTCTGTCTCCATAATCTGTCTTAGTCTGGAAGCTTAGAGACCACTAATTCTGTCTCCATAGTCCATCTTAGTCTGGAAGCTTAGCTGACCCTGTGGTATTGGAAATACCAGCGGCTTAGCTCCCAGCCTCCCACAGGCACGGGCTGCACTGGGTGGCAGTTCCTTGAGAAGACTTGGAGCCCATGGGCTTGGAAACACAGGGCAGTTTCCTTCCCGGGAAGCTTTCTGCGCTCCACTGAGGTTCCGTCCAATCTCCTGGTGGACTTCCCGGCCTGCCGGGGCCACATGGGTGAGTGTAGTTCAGGATGAGAATGAGGAGAGGGGGCAGCTGGCCTTCGCAGGGTTTGCCTACTCCAATCCACTTCTGAGCCTCTGGGAGCGCCTCTTGCCACTGCCCAGAAGAGAACTGGGGACCCTGTGGTGGGCCTTGGGGAACCGCTGGCCTCTTGGCTTAGGCTCTGTGGGAGGACAGTGAGTGTGTGGGGAAGGGTCCTCGCTCTGCACTCCCATGTAAGCTGCCCTCTCGGCACCCTTCTGACCAC
>NW_022103898.1:1643914-1651217 GCF_000313985.2 Echinops telfairi | reverse complement strand
AGCCTTGCTGGCCTTCTACTTCACCAAATACAATGCCCTCCCCGATCGGCTGATCCCTCCCAATGATGTGTGCTAACCAGCCAGCCGAACAACACAGAGAGCTTTCCACTGGCTAATTCTTAGAGACCACTGATGCTGTCTCCATAGTCTGTCTTAGTCTGGAAGTTTAGAGACCACTGATGCTGTCTCCATAGTCTGTCTTAGTCTGGAAGTTTAGAGACCACTGATGCTGTCTCCATAGTTCGTCTTAGTCTGGAAGCTTAGAGACCACTGATTCTGTCTCCATAGTCCGTCTTAGTCTGGAAGCTTAGCTGACCCTGTGGTATTGGAAATACCAGCGGCTTAGCTCCCAGCCTCCCACAGGCACAGGCTGCACTGGGTGGCAGTTCCTTGAGAAGACTTGGCGCCCATGGGCTTGGAAACACAGGGCAGTTTCCTTCCCGGGAAGCTTTCTGCGCTCCAGTGAGGTTCCGTCCAATCTCCTGGTGGACTTCCCAGCCTGCCGGGGCCACATGGGCAAGTGTAGTTCAGGATGAGAATGAGGAGAGGGGACAGCTGGCCTTCGCAGGGTTTGCCTACTCCAATCCACTTCTGAGCCTCTGGGAGCGCCTCTTCCACTGCCCAGAAGAGGACTGGGGACCCTGTGGTGGGCCTTGGGGAACCTCTGTCCAGGTGGCTTAGGCTCTGTGGGAGGACAGTGAGTGTGTGGGGAAGGGTCCTCGCTCTGCACTCCCATGTAAGCCGCCCTCTCGGCACCCTTCTGACCACTCCGAGAAGGCGTCTGGGGCTCCGCTTCTCCTCTGGTTCATCGCTGGATCAGAACTCAGCGGGAGATGGAAGGATGCTGTTCCGGGCCGCCTCGGAGCCAAGAGCGGCCACCTCCATGGGCCACCCTGCGTGCAAGTGTGTTTCAGCACAAGGCCTGCAAACAGGACCCAGGACATGGGAGGACATCCTCCAGACCAAGAGGACGGAGGTCGGAGTTCCACTTCAAGGCCGGCCTGGAGAGGGTCCAGGGAGGTGGCCGCTGAAACCCCAGGGAGCAGCTCTGCTGGGACAGGCACACAGCCACTGAGTACAGCGCCAGTGGGCTGTGTTTTCTGGCTCATTCCCCTCATTCCTAGGTAGCCTTGGTGTGAAGGCCCTATTTTTAATGCACATTGGCATTCCTGAAACCAGGACTGGGCTTCAAAGTGATGAGTACATTCACGCTGTTGTTCTAAGCTGCAGATATGCCCACCCAGCCCAGCACCTGTTTAGGCTTGTGGTGCTTGTCCTATTTGGGTTCTGAGCCCCAGTAAGGAATGCTGTTGTTGTGTTGAAAGACTCACAGGGCAGGAAAGGAAATGAAGGGCGGAGTCCTCTTGGAAGCCTGCTCAGCTCTGAGCTCTCAGGCTCCAGGGAGGCCAGCACCTGGGTTCCCGCAGATGGGACACTGCCGAGGAGGGTGGGCAGAGTCCAGCCCCCACCCCCAGAGTTGCACCCACGCAGTTCACAGAGCGTGTTCTGAGTGGGGCAGCGAAGGGCTGCCCGACCTTGAGAACTTTCCAGAAAGGCTTCAGACTGTGCTGTGATGGTGGGACCGTCCCTGCCTGCCAGTCTGTCCTCTTCTGGTGGCTCTGGTGGTGCAGGTAGCTATACTGCCCGGATTTCCTACACCTGCCAGCATGGGCAGGTTTCCGGGCACTCCTAGAAGGGGGAAGACCATGAAGAAAGGCCTGGGGGTCTTCGTCGGAATCTAGGCAGTGGACTCAATCTGGTGGATCTCAGCAGAACACCACCGTCCAGTAGTGGGGCTGGCCGCCCCACGGTGACCACTCTTAGCAGAGAAGACTGGCATCTCCCTCCTCCTCCCGGATCCCTTCCCAGGCAAACCACCAGCTTTGTACTGAGCCAAGTAAAAGTAGGGGCTGGGGCCCATCGGGAGACCCGACACAGCTAGGTCTGACCTGCCAGTCATATGCAGGGGCAACCACCAGAACAGAATACACACCTCCATCCATGCCTGGGGAGGGGCAGGGGGCAAACACCACCTTTACCACCCTCTCCTGACTCGGGAAGAAGGCAGGTGGGCAGCACTTGAGGTTTAAATCCACCAGACACCCCATGGGAAAAAGATGAGGCTGGGTGCCCCTAGAAAGATTTAGGGTCTCAGAAACCCACAAGGGCGATGCTCCTCTGTCCCCTGGGTTTGCCCAGAAAGATTTAGGGTCTCAGAAACCCACAGGGGCGACGCTCCTCTGTCCCCTGGGGTCGCTATAAGGCAGTATGTAGTCGGTGGTGGTGGGCGATTTTTTTCTGACTGTGGGTGCACAGAAGACTCCTGCAGAATCACCCTGTGGTGAACACCAATAGAATGCCTGTCACTGCTGGGTGGGGGGTTGAGGGGGCGAGGGGAGAACTTAAACACACAGACTCACTGCACGAGACTCATTACTACTTGCAGCGACCCTCTAAGACAGAGCAGAGCTGCCCCCCACGTTTCTAATACTGCACATCTCAGGGAGAGTAGAAAGCCTCATCTTTCTCCCCCAGAGCGGCCGGTGGTCTCACACTTCTGACCTTCTGAATCACATCCCAGTGGGTACCCCTCTACACCACCTGGGCTTCCATGGACCCGAATGAGTTCTCCTGGCCCAGGACTTGGGGATCATCCTGGAGATCGAGGCCCAGTGAGTACCTCTGCTTGACCGACCAAAGAAAACGTGTTTCCCTTTCAAACGCTGTGCCCATGTGTGTCGGCGTCAGACCCTGATGCCAATGCAGTGAGCCCTGAGTGGAAGCCTTCAAATGACCCTGTGGCCACAGTGAGGGACGTGCGCACGTGGACAGCAGTGACAAAGTGCCGAAGTGGGCGATTTGCTCCGTGGTGGGTGGGGCTGACACAGGTGTATCCAGGGAACAGACTGGCCTTTAACAAATAACATTCACTGCTCTCTCTGTGGCCTGAGCTCAGGTCCGAAAAAGAGTTTCAGGTGAAGGATGTGGTGGACAGACCGTTTGATATTGGGGAAGTCAGTGATGCCCAGTTGGGATGTGTGTGATCCACCCGTGGCTGCGTCCTCCACGCCCCAGACAGGACCCCTCCTCCTGCTGGGCACTGAAGAGGACTCTTGCCAGAGGACACAGCGTGGCCTGGGCTGGACAGAGGGCCTCTTAGGGAGCCTGCAAGGCTCAATACAGGAGCTCAGCTGGCCCCTCCTGAGAATTTAACCAGCGAAGAATGGGTCTAAAAGGAGAGGGTGAGATGCTTGGAAGCTTAATTGCTTCTGACAGAACAAGCAGCTGAGGCGGGCCGCCTGGCTGCTCCCGAGTGCTCTGACCGGGCTCTGGGCTCCTGGAAGCCATGGGGAAAGATGCTGCCACGCTGGCTCCCTCTCATAACCCCCTCGTGTCCCACAGGGCTCTCCCACCCGGCTGTCACCATTCCAGACGCAGTGGGCCTCATCTGCCTGACGAGGGGGTGGCTGAATGGATGGCCTTTTATTTAGCAATGGAGTGCTCACCTGCTGTGCCACCAGGCTACAGCCTACACAGAGCACGGAGGGAGGGGTGGGGCACCTTCAAGGACGTTCACCCCCAGCATCCTCCTCGCAGAATGGTCTATTCCATCTCCCCAAATCTTTTTTACATCTCGACATCACCCCACCCCCTAAGCAGTAAGAGGATCCCCAGGAGATGCTGAGCCGTTAGGAGAAGGGCTGTGCCCCTTCGTGTGGTGAGGGCGAGGTCCCTGGCATGGGAGCAGCGATGAGAACTCCCCCCGGGCTCTCGTGGTGTGGCTCGGACAGTCCTGTGCCTGTCCCTGCAAAGGTCTCTCTGTCTTACTGTGGCTTCAGTGTCGCTGGGATGGAAAGGGCACAGGTAGGCACATGGTTTGGCTTCTGTGGAGGGGTGGCCGTGGGCCGCAAGGACAACCGCGATGACCCACCAGATGGCCCACTTCTTTCTTCCAGCCTCCCTTCTTCCAGGGGACCCCCAAGGTCACTCTTTGTGAATGACCCCTATTCTTCAACTCTGCTGCACAATGCCTCTCTTCCCTGCCCACCCTCAGCCCTCCCCCACCCAATATGTCATTCCTATCCCTCCTCCTAGCCAAGACTAGCCCACGTCCCTGCTCTGAAACAGGCCCACTGCCTTCTCCTCTTCACTCACAATGTCAGCTCCCACCCTGTGCACCCATATCAGCGTGGGCCTGTGCTCCCGTCTGCTGCTGTGATGGGCCTGCCAAGCTATCCCCCGGCCCACGGTGACCCCACGCACAACAGGACGAGGCGTTCTCCCCACCATGAGCTGCTTGTGCCGTCGCTTGATTGTGGGGTCACCTGGCCTTTCTTTCTAGTCCGTCCTCGTCTGGAAGCACCGCAGACATCTGCTCAGCACGTCAGCAACAAGCAAGCTTCCCCTGACAGGCACCTGACCACGCCTGCACTCCATCGGCCTGAAGTCCCCCTGGGAAGTGGAGGGTCAGGCGGTGGAAGCACACCGCTGCCCAGTCACAGGTATCTGTTCTCCACAAAACCAAAACGTGGCTGACGGTCTGAAAACGGGGAATGGCGCATGCTCATTTTCATTCGGTTGGCCTCAGGCACATCCCGACGTCCATCCATACCCCTGCTGCCGTGCTAGTCACTGTGGATCGGGATATTCCCACCGACCCGGGATCTACATGACTGCACCCTCCAACCGGCCTGTGATCTCCCTGCTCCCTGCGTCACAGCTGGCCGACAGCTGCTTGGTTCATAGGAGGGCCCTGGTTAGCATCGGACCTATGGGCTTGAGTTAGACCGGGCTGGGATGCCTTCTTGATATTAAATCTCTTCTTGATAGCAAGCTCTTTCTTATGCCTAGATGGCAGAACCCTGGTGGCATAGTGGTTAGAAGTCGGGCTGCTTGCAAGGTCGGCAGTTTGAAAGCAGCAGCTGCTCCGTGGGTGAAAGACAGAGCTCCTTTTCCATTAAGGAGCCACAGTCATGGGAGCCATGAGGCAGCTCCGCCCTGGGTTCAAGCGCCGCTGTGTGCCCGCATTGACCCATGGCAGGGGGTCATGATGCTACGATGTGATTCCCCCTCCAGAACATGCTTTTGGGGGGAACAAGCAACTGAGCAGCGATGACCCAAAATTACATGCTTCAAACGCCCCAGCGGAGAAACACGGACTCTGGGAATGCCAAGACACAGTTGGGATGGAACGTTGCCCCAGCCGTCAGGTGCATGGAGTGGGTTCTGACACTGAGACCCCAAGGACGACAGAAGGAAACGTGGCCTAGCCCCGGATGCAGCCAGTGTCCATCCCTCTCGGCCAGGGTCTTCCTCTTCCCCGCAGACCCCCTTGACTCACCCCAACCAGGATGTCTTTTCCAGGGACTGGTCCCTCCTGACAAGGTGTTGAGGTACATGAACTCTACCAGCACCCCGGAGGACAATAAGCTTTGTGAGACTTGACGTTTCTTGGCCTTGACACCCCTGACCTTTCCAGCTGGACACGACTTTGTGTGGATGGGCATTCAGCGGGACCTGTCCCTTCCCCACCTGAGGGGAGCAGCATCCTTGCAGTTGGAACATTCAAACAACGTCCCCAGTTTTGCCCAAATTCTCCCCAGGTGAGAAACACTCTCCTGAGGCCCTGGGAAGCAATGAATTAGTATTCCAAGAGATGGAAGTTTCTAGAAGAACAGAGTAAGCACTTGGCAACTGTTTGTTAAATATAGGGGTGCATTGTTGCTCAGAAAGAATGTTTAGAAGCAACGGCTAAGAACACTTTGGTGAGTTTAAAGAAAGACTTGAAATTACAGGAGCAACGTTCATTTACCAAGATAAGATAAAATTTACATCACAGACAAGAGCCATGGTGAATAAAGGAGAAATTACCGTCATAAAGATTCTTTTTGAATTGTGAAAATGGAGAGTCTAGATTATCAACTGCAGCAGACGTGGCCAAAGCCATCATCCTTCCAGGTTAATTACTTTTTTTCCAAGTAAGAGTGAAAAAGAGCAGGGATGGACTAAAACCAAACATTCGGCATGAGAAATTGGAAAGTGAGGGAGGATTAATTTCTAAAGAGATTAGAAAAAATTAATTCCTTTCGGGGGAAAATGAAACAATAATGTGCACACAAATCAGCAGTTTCAATGCTTACTATTTACACAAAGGCGCTTGAAAACGTGTTTCAGTACACAGCCAACTCTGGTGCTTATAGCCACTTTCATCATCACTGTCAAAACCCCGGAAGAAACAGACATGTTCTTCAGGAACGGAAGGAGACTCGCGATTTCGCATGCAGACACGGAGTGTTCATCTGGGATGGAACCCACGGGAACGAGCCTCCAGCTGTGAGCACAGAGCTGCTGCTGGTGGGCCCGTCCAGTGGGCTCTGAATCCCGGGACCCTACCTGCCAGACACCAACACATGATGCTGCTCCTGGGACCTGGGCTGCACAGGGCAGAGAGGACCCGTAAAGATAAGCTGTGGAGTTAGGGGCTGGGGCTGCCGAGGGAGATTTCAGCGGTTCAAACCTACCAGCTGCTTCTCGGGAGAAAGACAAGGCTCTCTGCTTCCATAAGTATCCATGGTTCCATAAACCCTGTATGCATTCTATCACCCCTTAGGTATTTCCGATCTCCTCGTAGGCACGTGGAAATTGAACACTGAAGAAGGGAGATCGAAGGCGAATCAGCGCATTTGAATGATGGTGCTGGTGACCGCTGAAAGGGTCAGAGCCCGTCGAAAGGACAAGCACATCTGTCTTGGAGGAAGTCCAGACGGAATGTTCCTTAGAAGCGAGGAAGGAGAGAGTTCGTCCCACGTATTTGGGGGCATTCTGTCAGGAGAGGACAGTCCCTGGAGAGGGACACTGTGCTTGGTCACGTGGAGGGCAGTGAGAAAGAGGAAGGCCCTGACACAATGGATAACACTGTGGCTGTATCCATGGCCTCCATCGGCGTAAGGACGATTGTGAGGACGGCCCGGGACCAGGCAGTGCTTCACTCTGCTGTCCTCGGGCTCGCTATGAGCCAGCACTGTCTTGTGGGCACCTAACAACAATGACCACGGTGGATTCGACAGCATTGGGTTTGAACTGGAATTTGGTCCCAGTGGGTAAGGGTTTGGCTTATGGAAAGGTGTCAGTCCCAAGAGACCCGGCAGCTCTTGAGGAGAAAGACTTGTGCACCTCCTCCCATCAAGAGCCCACAAAGATCCCAGCAAGAGTCCATGAAGATCCCAGCAAAAGGCCATGGAGATCCCGTCAAGAGCCCACAAAGATCCCATCAAGAGCCCACAAAGATCCCAGCAAGAGTCCA
>NW_022103898.1:1629408-1643577 GCF_000313985.2 Echinops telfairi | reverse complement strand
GATCCCAGCAAGAGCCCACAAAGATCCCAGCAAGAGCCCACAAAGATCCCATCAAGAGTCCATGGAGATCCCAGCAAGAGCCCACAAAGATCCCACCAAGAGTCCATGGAGATCCCATCAAGAGCCCACAAAGATCCCAGCAAGAGGCCATGCAGATCCCGTCGAGATGCTGGTGGTGGGCGGTGCCGACGAGGCGGTGTCTGCTCCTAGGGACCTGGTGCACAGCAGAAGGGAGCACTGCTCAGCCGGGTCACCTCACAGCAGTGGGAGCTGTGTTGGAGGCCTTTGTGGCAGCCCTGAAGGTGACAGCCTAGGAAATTCTCTGGGTGGTTCTGCTCTGGCACGGGGGTCCTTATGAACCCCAAACTGTTCTTGGGTGGCATCCACTTAGAACAAGTGAGCTATGACCGGCTGGAAAGGCTGCCCCACAGTGTGACTGATTCCAGCCATAGGGCATGGCTGCCATTAGGGCAGTCCAGTTGGTTCCGACCCACAGCAGGATAGGAGGAAATGTCACAGGAGTGGCTCCATCCTCACGTTGTTCTTATTGTTTGCACCCGTTGTTGCAGCTAGTGTGCCATCCTCAAGAGCCTTCCTCTTTTGCGCGGCCCCTCTGCTACACAGCATCCTAAAAAGGCAAGTGTGAAGCCCGGGTTTCAGGGTGTTGGGGGCATGTGAATGGACGGGGGTCCAGGTTATTGATAGGGGCTGTTCTATATGACTCTGGCATGTAGCATCGAGCCTGTGCCAAAGCCCACATGACTTCTCCAACCAGGAGTGGACCCTCATGTGAACCAGGAGCTTCAGTGAGTAACAGCATATCGGTGTGCATTCTCCCAGTGTAAACAGGGCCGCACAGGAGTGAAAGTCCTCATGGGGGGTCGGTGGGGCACCCTGGGGAGAGAGGACAGAGGTATCTGGGCACAGTCAACTTCTGCTCAACCTGCTCTAAAAGGTAAACTCAATCCACTGAGCATCAACAACTGGCTTGCACATTCCCAATCTCTCCGAGACAAAGATCCAAAGGTTGGAAAAGGAGAAACAAAGGCCAGAGATGTTCATGTTATTAATGGGGGCTCTGTTGGACTGACTGACACCTTATATTCTCTCTTTGTTCCTTTTTATCTTTCTGTCCCCTCCTCTTATACACACACACAACCACACACACACTCACACAATCTCCTCATCCCGTGCTCTGACACTGTATCTATCAACACAGGAAGACGTGATGCTGAATGTGTTTCCCCTTTAAGAGTGTGGACACCCCTACAGAGACTAAACATAGGCTTCCCAGCCATGGCACGGTCACCCAGGTTCAAAGAGTGTTGAACGAGTCTCCACTTCACCCCACGCACCACACTCAGACGGGATTCCCAAATCTGAACAGACCAGGATGTCAAACAAATGAAGGTCGCAGAGCCATCCCCCTGAGGACGCAGGCTTGAGACGCTCAAAGGAGACCCTGGCGAATCAGAGTCCATAGAAGAGCTGGCCTCGTCCGGCACCTCTGAAGAGAGCCCAGTGTCCGGTCAAGCTTCCTGGAGCCCCAGGGATGAGTCTGTAAAGTTCAGCACCCAGTCAAGCTGCTGGTCAGGGAGGGTCACAGGTATCCATCACTCCGAGTGCTGGGTATGGGGGCCTTTTACTGTGGTACACAAATGCGCAGTCTCCAGATGTGTCTCATACATCATCCTCGTCTCCGGCACCTGCTCCCCCAGCCCAGGTTACACATCAGCTCCCATCTGCTCCTCTCTCACGTAGTGGCTCTGCCATTCACACTCATCCCGGGCTCCCCCGTCCCCCTGCAGCCAAGCTGCAGGAGTGGTACCCAGAGGGCACGGCTGACTTGCTCAGTTCCCACAGAGGGAAACGTCCCCTATGGGGAAGGTGCTCATGTTTTCTGTGTCCATTTCAGAGTTGAGGTTTTGCCGCTCTCGGCCCTCATGGTGGTGGACCAGGTGATGTGTTGGCCTTCGAACTGCAAGGTCAACAGTTGGAAACCACTAGCTGCTGCCTGAGAGAAAGACAGGGCTTTCTACTCTTCTAAAGAGTGACAGCCTTGGAAACGCACGGGGGACGATTTGGGTGGGCATAAGCTCTAGGCCAGTGAGGTTCTGTTTTGGCTTGGTTACACATTGGCCTGCTCACCTCAAGGTCAGCAGTTTGAAACCACCAGTGGATCCTCAGGAGAAAGATGGAGCGTTCTACTCCTGCAGAGAGCCCCAGTCTCAGAGACCCCCGGGAGCAGTCCACCTGTCCTAGAGGGCTGCTATGAGTCACAGGTGGCTTGGCGGCAGGGAGCTGTTGGGGAGGTGTGTTATAAGGAGCCCTGGTGGCACAGCAGCCAAGCACATGGCTGCCAACTGAATGTAGACACTCAGAGCCCAGCCCAGACCCCGTGGGCAGAGTGCTAGCCATCTGCTCCCGTGAAAAGTCCACCTAAGACCACACCATGGCCTCTGCCCATGCAGAGGGAAGGAGAGTGATGGACACAGAAAGATGCTTGGAAACCTTCTGGGACAATGCCCCCCCCCCCAAACTGCTCTCCCCGCAGCCCCGAGACCAGAAGAATTAGCTGTGACTGGCCACCATGGCCAATGCTCTCGAAGGCATCCCATCAGAAGGCGCTAGTTAGGGGGATATTGGTGGTATAGCAGACCCTGCATGGGGCAGCGAGCAGCAGGTTCAGTGGTTCAAAACCACCAGCAGGTCCGCGGGAGAACGATGGGGCTCTCTAGTCCTGTAAGAGTGAGTCTCAGAAACCCACAAGGGCAGTCCTAGCTGGTCCCTCTGGGTCGGGATTGACTCGATGGCAGCGAGAGTCAGAGGGGGAGAAAACCATGAAACAACGCGCTTCCTGCCGGCTGGAGACAGGTGAGACCCCGTCAGGTCTGAAGCGGGACTCACCTGTGCCGCAGAGTGATTAACCATTTCGGAACAGAAACAGAACACCCAGGAGGACGTGGGATACGTGATCTGCTCTGTCAGCCTTCAGTTAATTCACAATGAGGGCTGAAAACAAAGCCCAAACCCCGGGACCAGTCTCTGTCGCCTGGCGTAACTGGGAGTCAGAATGGGCTCCCAAGAAGCAGCTGGCAACAACGTCTGCTGTAAGAACCTTCCCTACCAATTATCCCCAAACCCAAAGCAAAGGGACACACCTGCTGCCGTTGAAGGATTAGGCTACAGAGCGGCCTGCAGGGTGGAGCAGAACCTCCCCGTGGGAGTCCCCAGGCTCCATGAAGCCGAGGGCCACGGGTTTCTCCTGAGAAACAGATGGTGGATTTGAACTGCTGACCTTTCAGCCAGCCTCTAAGCACATCACTACTGTTCCACCAGGACTCTTTCCAATTATTCCAGGCTCCTCTAACTGCTGTGCTCACTAATTAAGTCATTTAATTAGTGAGAGTCTGGAAAGGTGAGGTCTCGGTCTCTCTCTCTCTCTCTCTCTCTCTCTCTCTCATTATATGAAAGAGCAATTGAATATTGAGAAAGCGCCCAGCCCAGTCCAGATCCAGTCCACAAGTCCAATATTAGCCTATTTGTCTGATACCAAAATATAAAGTCCTCTTTAGACTCATGCAACACATGCAATGATGCTGCATGCAGGAAGATTACAGGCCAGTGGGTGGAAAGTCTTGTGGATCTAGTTGTGGTGGAAACATCTCAGTGCTGGCATGGGTCTCCACGTGGCTCCTCCAGCTCCAGGGCTCTGACTGCCATCAGCTTAGCTCCATATTGCTTATCAACAGGAATGACTTGCAGGGAGTGCACGTGTGTCCTGCCTCCAGCGAGCTATTTATCCCCTTAGAGCCTCCAAATGAGGTCATCAAGCTGCGACCTGATTGGCCCTTTCACTCTTAAGAGCCTCAAGTTGGCACCAGATGATGTAACGACCACAACTCCCTCCCCATAGTCTTTAGAACCAATTTCGGTCCAGAATCTCAGATGGCCTCATTGGGCGTGTCTCTGTTCTCCCGCAGACATATATCAGCTCTATGACCAGGGAGACTGAGCGCAGACGGGTCCAAAATACTACATGGGAAGAAGCTCCCCGTCGGCGGGCAGATCACTCACGTGGGGCCACGGGGAGAAGCCCCGCCCTCAGCCGCTGGAGAAGAACACCGGGCGGGCGGCGTCCAGCCGCTCAGTCCTGTGCCGCTGGGCTTTCCTTGTTGTGCACGTAATTTTCACTTGGGAGACTCTCGGGCGGGGGGATGCAGGGTCCCTTGCCTCCTGAACACCCTCTGCGGATGGGCAGACGTGCCCCAGGAAGAGTGGGGTTCCCACACAGGTGTCCCAATCTGTGCATGAGAAAAGTGAGGTGAAGGGGGCGCACACCAGGAGGTTGCTCCTTAGCCCAGGGCCGGAGTGACTTCTCTGCTAGGTCACGTGAGGGGCGGGCGTTGCCTCAGTTCCGCAGTGGGCTGTTCAAGAAGGAATAGCTCCAAGCTGACTCCCCAGGTCTCCGCCCTGTTCTTCCCATCTGCGATCAGCAGCGGTGGAAGCCAAGCTCATGTGTGCTTTCCAATTCCTGCAGTGTCAAGACTCCAGACATCCAGGGAAGCCGGGAAGAAGAAGAAGAAGAGGAGGAGGAGGAGGAGGAGGAGGAGAGCAGAGCAGAGGAGAGCGGAGGAGAGGAGGGGAAAGCAGAGGGAAGAAGAGGGGAGAGAGGAACGGTGATAATATAATCTCGTGTGTGTGAAAACCGCCCAGGTAGGATTTCTCCATCAGAGCAGCGCTGCCCTTGTTGCTGGATGCCACTGAGCCAGACCCACTCATGGGGACCCACATGGAACAGAACAAATCATTGCCTGGCCCTGCACCCCTCACACGCCTTGTCCGTTTTAGAGCCCTGCTGCAGATGCCCTGTCCACCCATCTCATTGATACGCTCCCTCCTTGGTGCTCACCCTCCATGTCACATGGCACGGTGTCCTGGCCCAGGACTGGTCTCACCTGATAACAGGTCCAGAGTAGGAGACAAACCCTCTCCATCCGCCATTCTAGTGAGCATTCCGTGACCTTGTTCCAAGACAGCCTTGCTGGCTCTTCTGGCAGCATCAGGTAACAAACAATTAGTATCTCTGTTCTTCATCTAGCCTGTTTACTTTTAGTGAATGGGCCCTGTTGGGGCTATGGGATAAGCCTTAGGTTTTCTACCCTCTGAGGGAGGGAGCTGAGGTGTCTGTCCCATAACAATCTGTAGTCTCTAATACCCTACGGAGCTCTATGAATTCCATTCCCATTCTTTGGTATTTTCAATCACCTCTTCTGCGTGTGAAAGTCGGACACTGGGTAAGAAAGGCTGAAGAAGGATGGATGCATTTGAATTGTGGTGCTGGTGAAGAACGGTGAAGGTGCTGTGGTCTGCCAGGGAGCCCTGGTGGTATAATGGGTTAGGCATTGGGCTGTTAACTGCAGGGTCAGCAGTTCAAAACCGCCAGCTATTCCACTGGGAAAAGATGAGACTTTCTACTCCCATAGGAGTTACTGTCTCAGCAACCCACAGGAGCAGTCCCACCCTGCCCCCTGGGGTCGCTGTGAGTCGGAATTGGCCTGACGGCGGTGAGCGTGCTTAGATGCACTGTCAAAGAACAAACAGACCTGTCTTGGAAGAAGGATCGCTATCGGGCGCATTAGAAGCAAGGAGGGCATGACTTTGTCTCGTGTACCTTGGGCAGGTTGTCAGGAGAGACCAGTCCCTGGAGAAGGATGTCCTGCTTGGTAAAGTAGAGGGGCAGCGAAAGAGAGGAAGCCCTGGGCGAGATGGGCTGGCACAGTGGCTGCGCCAACAGGCTCACCCGTAAGAACAGTGGTGAGGTTGGCATCGCCTGGGCGGAGTCTCAGACACAGCGCTGCTGTGAGTCAGAACGCCCTCCAGGCACCAGGCGCGGCAGCAACCTGAGCGGGAGCCCACCTGATGGCAGAGGGGCAGCGTCAACGTGAGGATCTCAGGTGTCAGAGTGATTAGTGCTGGCCTGCTAACTGGCACCCACCTGCTCCCATAAAGACACTCACACGGGAGAAGATCTGCTCAATTGCTCCCAGAAAAACCATCGCCAAGGAAGCCCCGACAGGAAGTTCTACTTTGTCACACATGGGGCAGCGCAACTCGGGTTCTTCTTCACAGCAGCAGCAGGGGCCGCGAGCACAGTGCGGTCCTCTCCTGGGGTCGGGATTACAAGGACCAGCTGCACCCTCTGGACGCTGGAAGCCAAACTCAGGGTGTGTGCAGTGCCTGCTCCCTGCGAGCTCCAGGAGGACACCCGCCCGTGCCCCATTCAGCTTCGGAGGGTCCCAACACCCTGGGCACGTCTTGGTGTGTAAACACATCCTGTGATCGATGTCTGCTTCCCCACCCCCACGGACGCTGTCTCCAGGAACCACCTACCTCTTTTATAAGACACCTCTCGGAAGGGTTTGGGGTCCAATCTACTCGGGATGGTTGTTGTTTGGGATTTTTCCTCATAGGTTCCCAAACTTATTTGGCCTGCCACCCTCTTTGCAGAAAAAGACCTTACTCAGCAGCCCTCTTGCAGTGCAAAGCGTTTGCGGCAGGCCCCCTCCATCATGCAGGATAAGGCGTCTGCTGTGTCTGCTCCTGCAGCCCTCCTGCATCTTTCCAGCTCGGTTAACACGCCCTCTCCTCCCCTCCCCTCGCTGCCCCTCGCTGCCCCTCCCAGGGAAATGTCTCCCACTTTGGGACACACTGATAGAGCTGATGATAGCTACAAAGATAAATCCTATTTCCCCAAACAAGGGCCTACTCACAGGTGTAGGGGTTGGGACACGTGTGCTGGTTGTTGAGACAAGTCACTGTTCAGTCGGTGCTGACTCAAATCCACCCCACCCTCACGGAGCAGCACGGGGGACCCCATGCCAGTCCTGCACCACGCTCCCCATCATACTGTGTTCAGTGCAGCATTGCAGCCCCTGTGTCCACCCGTCTCCTCAAGGGGCTTCCTCTTCTGTTTCTTGTTTGTTCCTGTCCCCTCTCCTGGAGCTAGCAGAAGCAGGAGTCCCCTCTTCGGGGACTGATTTCTCCTGACTGCGTGTCCATCCTTGCTGCTCAGGGTCCGTCTGGTGTTCTGCTGGCTGTCCTCAGCAGATCCAGCGGGCTTTGCCCACGTGGTTGTCCAGACGCATCGACTGCTTTGGATGTCTTCACTTGTGGCCCAGCTTTTGAGTGGACAGGAAGCGGATGAAATACCATGGCTTGAGTCAGAGAAGCTTAGTCCACAAAGGGACATCTCTGCTCTTCAACATCTGGAGGAGGTCTTGCGGTGCAGCAGATTGGCCTGGTGTGATCTATGCTCTGATGTCTTGACAAATGCTTTCATGGCCACTGGTTGTGGATTAAGGTTCACATGGGAAGATGGCGCCCAGATAGAGTCCCCTGCCCACAGTCCCCCTTGCGTGGCCCAGAGATCGACAGTATATGAATCCCAGGGTGATGACCCCACAGAGACAGGCAGTAGAATGAGGGTCCCTGGGAGTACAGAGGAGGTTGGGGGAGATGAAGGGAGCTGATGTCAAGGAGCTCAAGAAGGAAGAGAGGGTGCGGAAACAGATTGTGCTAGCCATGGTCCAATATGGCTCAGTGTTATTGGACGGTAGAACAGGATCTCTGTATTAGCTCCTGATAAAGTGGGTTTGGGGTTAAAAAAAGTTGAACTAGTTGAATGGCAATGCCACCCTCACCCCCTCTGTTTAACAGGATGCTGACTATTGGCCCGTTGTAAGGTCTCTGTTTTGTTTGGGTGTAATCCATACTGAAGGCTAGGACCTTGGACCGTGGTCAGTAAGTGGTTCAGGTCCTCTTTGCTCCAGGCGAACACACTTGTATCACCTATGGCCTCACCTTGTTGAGGCCCTTCATCCGAAGCAGGTCCCTGCCGCTTCTTCCCAGGTTCCGAAGCCTCAGCCAACAGGTAACCACGGCCCAGCCAGGACTGCCGTAAGCCTTGGTCTGGGTAGGAGAAGCTGCCGCGTTTGTCTCTCCCTGGGATTGTCTCAGGACTCGAGGGGAAATGTCTATGCCAGGTTTTGCACGGCTGCCAGAGTGGTTTCCTAAAGTAAGGAAATGCCAGCCGTATTATGTATGGCATTTTTACGGTTGGACGCACAATCACAGGACATCCTCTCCTATCCAGACTCCCTGGGGGCAGGGCGTTGGGGAGACGCCTGGGCTGCTGGGGGTGGGGGCGGAGAAAGGGTTAGAGAGCTCTTTGGGAGCTGACTTTCTATCCCCTGAAACCGTAAAAAGGAAGGACAGGCAGGCTCTCCTCTCATGGCTTCTAAAGTCTCAGAGCAGTTTAATCTCCTGAGAAGCACCCGGCCCCTGTCTTTGGGCTCCAAGGCCATTTACAGAGGGGCAGGCTGGCTCCTGGTGCTCAGGCTTGCCTCCTGGCCACGAGTCCTGGTGCCCATGGCTTCCTCAGGTGGGGGTCTGCCAGCTCCTGGTCCTCATCCTTGCCCAGAGGGCCTGGGGCAGAGGGACACCCAGGCCGACCTGGACAGACTTTATCCCACCCGCCCGGCTCAAGCTTGAGACCTGCACCCAAGCCTCTCCGCCCCAGCCCCTGCTTCAGACGGCAGTTTCCCATGCTGGCTGCTCCCTCTGTTTCCCCCTGCATTTGTCCCTCTCCCCTCTCCTCTTCCCCTTCCGCTCCTCTCGGGCCTCAGCAAGGCCCCCAAGGCTGCTGCCCAACATCCCTGCTCAGCTCTGGATGGCAAAGTCCATCTGCAGCCGGGCGCCCCCTGCCCCCGCCAGGCCGTCCCTCCCTGATGTCCACACCTCCCCAGGGCAGAGCCCACCGGTTCTGCCTTCCCTTGGGGTGGCTGGCTTGTCCTCGCTCACGTTCCCCAAGACGTGTGAGCGTGCGTGCATGTGTATGTGCATGTGCAGGCCGGGCTGTTCTTTCATGTTGTTTCTCACTCCGTGAAAGAGTAACACGCAGTTTGAAACCTCCCCCCATGGCCTATTTCGTCCCCGAGGTTCATGTGTGTTCTTCTGCAGCCTCATCTCCTGGGCGGCTGGGTTCCGTCCCACTGGGGCCAGCAGACAGTGGCCCAGGGCCGTGCCGGCTGCTGCTTTTATGATAAAGTAAAACAGTGTAAATACACGGCCTAATGTTGTCTGCTTTAGAGGCCAGAAGACTCTGGTGGTAACTGTGCCAATGTGTGGGAAAACACAAGAACAAATGATTATACTTTCTAGCACCGTGAGCGGCCCCACGAATCCGATTCCCAGAGTCCTCGTGGCCACCCTTCCTCCCAAACAGAACCGAACCGAAATCAAGGACAGCGCGCCAGAGGGACTGAGTGAGGGCGGAGCGGCCAGGTGGCGGTTCCTTCTGTTGAACATCGTGTTGCCATGAGTTGGAACCAACTCGATGGCCAACGATGATCTCAACTGTTAGCAAAACAGCTGAAGGCTCAGCTCACCCTCTGAAGTAAGGCGGGCCGTTTTCTTCCCAAAAGGCCAGCCTTCGAGAACCCCGGGGGTGCAGTTCTGCCCTGACCCACTGGGCGGCCTCCAGGGCGGCGGGAGGAGGGGACCTATGTCTGCTCCCACAGAGAGGGTCTGTATCCCCAAGCCCATCTGTGCAATGCGTGTGATGGCCCAAGAGGCGCAAGGAGCCAGGCCAGGGCGAGGCCGGGCCAGCGTTCACCAACTGGGGACTGGTGCGGGATGAGGCCCGTCCAGAAATCCAATTAGGGTAAGTTATTGATCCTACAACCCGGCACGAGGAAAAAGCCCGCTAATGACTGGGCCACTGATGACTGGGATGACAAGTGGAGGCCGGCGAGGCTGGACAGGGAAGGTTTCATTTCCGGAGCCTCCACGGGCTGCCCCCTGGGCACAATGATGTATGTATGGGCCTGCCTGGCAGTCCATTTAAGGTGCACCCTGCTCCGTCCTGAGGCCTGGTCTGCTGCCTCAGTGGGTCCTTCCGAGGGAGGGGACGCTGGCCTCTGCTCCGAGTCCAGGAGACACTGCTGGAATCAATTAGCTGCTCGGAGCCGGTATCAGCCATCTGTGTACACGCAGCACTAAGTAGCCCGGGCCGGCCGGCCGGGTGATAGTCATATCGTGGCTGCTATCTGCAGATATAATTATACACAGAATGCATTTACTGCTCCACTGGACACCTCGCTGTAACAGTTTAATTTTTCACTGGAATCTAAATTTGCTCCCAGACTGTATATTTTTCTATCACATTAGATAATCAATCTGAGCAGAAATCCAATTTTAACTCAATCAGCAGCGCTCTGAGAAAGGCTGAGCCAATGAGTGGACTCTCAGGCCCAGTCCCTGGGGAGCTGGGTTGGGACTCACGGGGGCAGAGGGCTCCCAGGCTGGCTGAGCCTCTGGGGGTAAGGCTGGCTAGGGTGGGGGTGCCCTTCTCCTGTCTGCACCCCGTATCCCTGAGCGGAGCTGGAACTGTCATGTTGGGGTCTGTGGGGCTGGTGTGCAGGGCTCAGGTCTTCAGGGGCTGGTGTCTGCAGAGGAGTGGAGGCAGGGAGTTAGGGGCCTTCAGGTGCTGGGCTGGGATATCAGCTAGAGGGCAGCCAGGATAATCAGTGGACAGTGAGACTCTGGTCTGTGGAGGCCAGGGATCAGGACTGCATGAAGACCCTGTGAAGCCCCACCCCCCACCAAGTCTTTGCTGGTGCCCCCACTGTCCAGTTGGTCTCCAGCTCTGGTGACTTCTCTGTGCTCACCAAAACCAGTGGCATTTGGGCCAGCGTCATGGTCCTGTGTGACCAGAGTTCCCCCTCACCCAGAGTAGTGGACGGTCAGAACCCACAGCTGAGAGCTGATGTCCACGCCTCCCTGCCCCTCATCTCCCCTCTGCCTGGTGTCTCTCCTGGCCACTGGCTATCAGTGGGGACCAGCCAGCGTGTCATACCCTGGGGCAAGTGTTGGCCTTGGAGGGGTGGGGCGGGGCAGGTGGGGAGGGCAGTCACGACATAACAGACAGGTGATATGATAGATCGTAAGTGTTAAAAACCAAGGCCACCGATCACCATGAGTGAATTCAACGGCTCATCCAACCTCCCCATCGTCTGCCCTGATCACCCCACCCCCACCCTGCTCTCCCCTCCCCGTCGCCCTATGTTCTCCCTCTTGTGGGGTATTGCCTCCCCTTCACCAAGTCCACACCTGTCTGCCTCTGGCCCGCCACTTCCTCTCCCTCCTCCCTCCCTCACGGGCAAAGTCCAAGTCTTTTCCCTTTCAGTTTGGATGCTTTGTCTTGATGCTGTTCTCTTACACCGATGGCCTTAATACAATATGTGCCCTCTTGTGTCTCTCTCTTCACCCAGCATGGGGTCCTCTGAATCCATTTCTGCCGTGAGGCGTTTGACAGATTATGACTCTCAACGAAGCAGGTGCCCCTTGGTGGCTGTGCCCCAGAGAGGACGTAGGCTCTCTCCCAGCGGTGGGCATGTAGGCTGTCTCCACCATCTAGCTCTTTGTAAACAAACAAACAAGAAAAGCAAACCCACTGCCAGCTCACAGGGGCACCCTAGGATAGGGTGGAGCACCCCTGTGAGCTTCCGAGACTGTCCCTCCTTACGGGAGTAGAAAGCCCGTCATTCTCCAGATGAACGACTGGCTGGTGGTTTTGAACTGCTGACCTGTCAATTAGCAGCCCAATTCATAACCACAGAGCCACCAGGGCTCTTTAGCTGGTGATTGAGGACCCCTGGGCAGGGCTGTCTTTGTAGGAGCAGGCAGCCATGTCTTTCTCCCAGGTTAAGCAGTGCGTGGCTTTGAACTAGCAGCCTTGTGGTTAGCAGTCCAGTTTAACCCACAGGCCCATCAGCCCCCTTAGCTGGTGGTGAGGTCTTCTGGTTGGGAGACCACCCAGGAAAGATGTCCATTCTCTCCACAGTGCCTGGAAGCATCTTGACACTGGGCCAGAGCAGAGACTGGGAGGAGGCCGGACATCAGAGGGAGGACCATTGGGGCCTGCCATGGCTGGAGGGGCGGGTCAGCTGGGGCCTTTGGGTGGAGGCATGCAGGGGAGGTAGCCTCACAGGGTGCAAAGCCAGGCTGGGGCCCTGGGGCCTTGGCAGGAGGGAGCGTGGAAAGGACCCCAGCTGGCTTCTCTGGACTGGCCTCCTACTTGGAGAAGTGAGAACCCCGTGCTCCTAGTCCCACTCCGTGGGCTGGTGGCCTAGTGGTTACACAATGGGCTGTTAACCACACGGTAGGCAGCTTGAAACCCCAACTGCCCTGTGGGAGAAGAAGGAAGCTGTCCACAGCCACAAAGAGTTAGGGCTCCAGATTCCCACAGGGCGGCTCTCCCCTGCCCAGAGGGTGGCTGAGAGTCAGGATCGGTTCGATGCGGGCGGGTTTGGTTTAGCCGCGTTTGCAGCTGGTTTGAGCAACAGAAAGCATCCACACTGCTCTGTCTGCACCCGTCAGAACAGAGCGTAGCTCCTGGGCTTACAGAGTCTCCCTGGGGCCCCTCTCACGGGACCTGGCTCCCCTAGAAACAGACCTGAGGCCAGTGGATTCCGTGGGTCACTGGGTCAGTGACAGCCTTCTAAGTCACACAGCCAGGAACAGCCATCATAAAACCTCCGTGGGGCTGCAAGGACTCTCGCAGCAGTGACCAGACCCAACACCCGGCCCGCAGCATGTCCCGGGCACAAAAAGAACAAATCGTCACAGATAAAACCGAGAGCAGGTTAGCCGCTCAGAATAAATGCACAAAGTGCTCCCCTGGGTGCCTGAGAAAGGAAGACGGGGGCTCTCGGGAGACAGGGGCCTCGGCGTCAGCATCTTCACCACCAGGTCGGGCAGCGGCACTAACACACTGCCTTACACCTGGGAGGGCAGGAGCAGGAGAGGCTTGGGGTATAAGCTGCTCCCGAAAGTACCTACTTCTGGTCTCAAGGGGGCGATGAGTAAGCTGGTCATTCACCTGAGAGCTGAGAGTCACCTGCCCGGCTGGGATCCTTGCACGGACACCTGCACAAGCACGTGTGCACGGCCATGCTCACTTCATCGAGGCTCACTCCATGTCCACCAACCCAGGCGGGTAGCTGGGCAGGAGGGAGGAAGAGGCGACAGGCGTGGAGGACTTCAGCAGGACTCTGGTCGATGGAGATGGAATGTGGGGGCCCCGGAGGATACACAAAGGGCCCAGATGGAATGGAGCCAGCATCCACCTCAGCAGCAGGACGGCTGAGCAGCCTCCAGCTCACTCCTTGGACACTCCATTGGGCAAATCCAATCTCGGGGAAAGGACATGACGGTTGGTGAAGCCGAATGTCCGAGGAAATGAATACCACCGAGGAGGTGGATTGAAACAGGGGCCTCAGCAGTGGGCCCAAACATAGTGGCATCACAAGGTGCCAGGCCGGGCACCTGTGTATCTGAGCAGATCTGGAGAGGTCAGACGCACACCTGGCCTCGGGGACCGTCTTGAGTGTGAAGAAGACATCACAGCCAGACACCTCGAGGGCATGGACAGCCCCGCAGGTCCTTGGCTGCTCACACTCTCTAAGTGGGATCAGACTTAAAAGAGCCCAAGGCACCCGTCTGTGGACACTGGGCCCTGAGCCGAGAGACCTCAAGAAGTGAAGCCCATAGGACAGTTAGAAGGGAGGCCAAGGCCCCAGATAGAGCCTGGGGAGAAGACCATGGGGTCACAGTGCACGCTGTGGCTGCTGACCCTGACGTCCACGCTCTGTGGCAGGTTGGGGGAGTCTGAGTTTGAGGTCCACCTGCAGAAGGGACCCCGGAGAAGTGAATGCCACATGGGGGTGGGGGCAGGCCAGAAGTGGCTTTCAGGAAGATACGAGACTCAATAGCCTTCCCGGGGTCTGTCTGTCTCTGTGGGGTGATCTCTGACTGAGCAAAGGCCCTGGGGCCTAGGGAGTGGACCATGGGGCTGTGGACGCCTGACTCACCTCTCGGGACAGAGGAAGCCTGTGCGCAGTGCCGAGGGCTAAAGGGAACATCCTCAAGTGCACAGCCACGCTCCCGCCAGCGAGGGGCCCAGGCTCACGCGTGGCCCACCAGGGAGCGGAAAGCGTGAAGAAGGGGTCAGGAGGAGGGCTGGAGGGCTGCTTCACTGACAATGTCAGAAGAACAGCATATCCTGCCCTGCTGGTGCCGTGGTTGCCCGTTGGCCTGCGACACACA
>NW_022103898.1:1627884-1629308 GCF_000313985.2 Echinops telfairi | reverse complement strand
TCCGAGGAAATGAATACCACCGAGGAGGTGGATTGAAACAGGGGCCTCAGCAGTGGGCCCAAACATAGTGGCATCACAAGGTGCCAGGCCGGGCAGCTGACTGACAGTATACTGCTCTGTTCTCGATCATGGCAGCATGCTGGAGTGCACTGCACAGACGTGTCCACGTACTGGCATCCGTCCCCAATGGGAATCCCCAGGGTGGGGGTCAGGCCTGGGAAGAGGCCTTTCCCTGGCCCTATGGGTCCCCCAGACCCCGCATAATTACCTGGTTATATCTACAAAGACTGTGTCCACCAAGGCCACACTCACGGGCCCTGCAGTCCCCCGGAGTCAGAAGTGGCCGATGGCAGTGCTTCTGCATGAGAACTTGGGGGCAAAACTAACACACAAGATGTCTTTAAAGTGTGAAGGAACAACGATGTCACCCGAGGACCCAGGGGTGCCAGACCCAAGCCAGGGCATTCCGGTGGCCCCTGTGCATATGCAGGCTGGACCCTGAGCAAGGGAGGGGTGGGTTTGAACCCCAGGGTGGGAAGAGCATGGAGCCTGCCATGCACATCCAGAGGAGCAGAGAGATCTGTCCTGGAAACAGCTCGGTCTGAGCGCTACTGAGAAGAGAAGGGGAGGGATCCGCCTCACCCTCCACAAGAGAGACCTGCCCCTGGAGAAGGGCGTCCTGCTGGGAAAGTGGAGGGGCAGCAGAAGAGAGGGAGTCCCTCAGGAAGATGAGGGACAGAGTGGCCCCAACCTGACAACAACAGTGAGTGAGTCACCGTGCATCCGGGTCAGTTGCAACCTAATAAGGTGCCCTGGTGGTGTAGCAGTTAAGCACCTGACTGCTGACTTAAAGGTCTTCAGTTGGAACCCCTCACAGCCCCTTAAGAGAAAAGGCCTAGTGGTTGTGCCCCCAGGAAGATCCCAGCCAGAGAAACCCTGCGGGGTGTCTCCTCTCTGCCATACAGGGTGCCTGAAAGGGGTGACCCCAGGCTTTGTGGGGGTGTCGCACCATAACAGATAATCTCGTAGGACTAACTCCACAGGGAAACCCCAAACCAAACTGACTGCCATCACGGGGGTTTCCCAGAGGGTCACTCTTGACGGGAGCAGAAGCCGCGTCCTTCAAGAGCGGCTTCCAACTGTGGACCAGGCAATGCGCAGCCCAGGGCGCAACCACGGCACCACCAGGCTCTAGTTCCCGTGCCGAAGAGAGAAAGGGTGGGCCAGGGCATCCACACGGGGACCCATGGCTGCCCTGCTGCCCTGCAGGCCGGCGCTGCACCGTTTGTACCGCGACGGCTCAGTGCGAGAGAGCACTCGTAGAGTAAATGTGTATCTGAGCAGATCTGGAGAGGTCAGACGCACACCTGGCCTCGGGGACCGTCTTGAGTGTGAA
Source organism: Echinops telfairi (assembly GCF_000313985.2). Classification (NCBI taxonomy): domain Eukaryota; kingdom Metazoa; phylum Chordata; class Mammalia; order Afrosoricida; family Tenrecidae; genus Echinops; species Echinops telfairi. The sequence continues at coordinate 1,627,912 of NW_022103898.1, read as the reverse complement.
GAAGACATCACAGCCAGACACCTCGAGG
>NW_022103898.1:1624074-1626514 GCF_000313985.2 Echinops telfairi | reverse complement strand
CAGCATCCTGCCAGAGACTCAAGAGGGGCTTCTTCCTCTTGTCCCCCGCCCATCACCTTGCCCTGAAATTCTGACCTCTAAGTTCATCTCAGACCCGTCCCCGTTTCTACTCCACCAAGCGACCCTCCCCCCTCCCCTGAGAAGGTCGGCCAGCACTTCAAGCTGCCTCTCCTGATCCGTGCTTCTCCCTGGCCACCTTCCACCAGGGCAGCCAGGAGACAAGCACAGCTCTCCACTCTGCTCAGCTGGATGAATTGCTGTAGGAAGCATGTGGCTGAGCCCAAGGGCCCAAACCGTGCCCCCTCGCCTCCACCACACCCCTGTGCCTGCCCAGGCTGCCCAGGTGCAGCTTTCAGAGGAGAGGCCCTCTGTGCCCATCGCTCATCGGTGACTTCAGTCATGCCAGGGGTTGCCATCAGGGCAGCTGACTGGCACCCCTGCTGCCCATGGAGGACCCATCTTTCATAGCTCTCTGGTTTCCTTCTCTGCCTCCCATGGCCTGTAGGCAAGCATCCCTGCACACTGACACTGCACGTCGCCCCAGCTAGACTGGGGGCCCACCAGGTGCGAGGCCAAGTCTCGCTCTGGTCTCCGCTCCATCCGTGCTTTGAACATGCCTGGCAGAGGCGTTAGGCTGTGTCTTATGTGTGGGACAAACAGGCACGCTCACACCTAGCCACGCGGCCAGCAGCTTCCTCTGTGTCACCGAGTGGGACATTGTGGAACTTGGGTGCTAGCACTACTGCCCCCGTCTGGTTGCCCCCAGGCCCCAAGTCTTCATGAGCAGAGCACCTAGGCAGCGGTGTGAGGCAGCGAGATCACTCTGCTCCTCCGAGCTCGTGTTCACTGGCCCTGCTGCGGAAGGCCTCTCTGCTGTCCAAGGAGATTTGCAAACAGCTCTGTTTGCAGATGGAAAGGGAAGAGCAAAGTCAAGATGGAACAGCAACCGAGGGTCGGCCCTGGCCACTCCGCCCTCCTGCCCCGCAGGCCCCCTTAGCCCCTCTTGGTGTGGGGGGCTGCTCCTCTACCGTGAGGGTGGGGCATCTGCTGGGTTCTGCTGGTCCCCGGTCTCCTTAGCAAGGCGGTCACCTGACTCACAAAGACCTGACTTCACTCCCCAGACATCTTCATCACAGGGGATGTCCACCCACCCTACCCCACGCCCGCCGCCTCCCCATGGATTGATGGGTTCGTTCCGAAGGATCTCTGGGACTTCCAGGTTTCTCGACTCCCCACCCCCTCCCTCACCTTCTCCGTGGAATGTATGAATTTTAGATAAATATTTGCATGCATAGGACAGATGCCATTTGGAGAAAACCTATGTGTCCTCTTGCAAATATATATTCACCCCCCATTGCTTCTTTGCAAGATGACTAATGTCTCCTAAATGTATCTGCTTTGTAAATCCATATTTTCATACATCATGTTTTCCTCAAGTAGATGTTCTTTATTCCTCCTTGGAAAAGATAATGTTCTAAGAAGGGAATACATCTTTTGAAGCAGCAGAACCATTTATAACCGCATGGACAAGGACTCCTGGTGGCTTATCCCGCATTGACCTACAGATAGACTGGAACAAAGAGGTTTTCTGTTTTGTTTTGTTTTTCTGAAGAGCCTGGGCTCGGTGAAAAGTCCGTACCTGGGCTCTCTGGGGCGATTCCATGCCTGAACACGCTAATCATCATCAATGGCTCCGTTTTCTTCACCTGCGCTGGCTACATCACCTGTATCACCTCCTTTCACCACCTTTCTTCCCGCCGAGCAGAGTGGGTTTGTGGGGATGCAGAGCCTGTCACGTTACCAAAAACCCAGGCAGTGGCATCCTAGAGCTGCCCACATGCTGGAGACACAACCCCTGTGTCCACTTCCTGCCTGGCAGGGGTTGAGTTGACTGGGGGAAGGGGCAGGGAGCCGTGGTGGGGGGCAGCAGACTATACATGAAACTGACAATGAGGGAGGAAGGGAGGGAGTGGTCATTTCTTAGTTGCGATGCACAACAGCCTGAGGAGGAAATGACCAGGCCCACCTGGAAGTACCCAATGGCCAGGGGAGGAAGTGGGCCATCTGCCCTGGGATGCCTGAGGGCCAGCGTAGGCCCCAGCTGTCCTGTGAGCCCGCCTGGCGCTGGGACCACAGGGGCGACACCGAAGATGTCAGAGTCGGGCGCTCTCTGGTCCGCGGGTCCTTCCCAATTCCACAACATGACGGGCTGTCCAGGTTCTACTGAGCCACCCCACAGTGGCTTGTCTGAGGGACCCATGTGCTGGGACTGGGATCAGCATGAGGTGACGGTGCGCAGCTTTTGTGAGGAGCTTCAAATCAACAATCACCCCGTGTTGCTGGGTGTTGAGGGATGCTGCTCCATCAGAAACCGCGGGAGAGGACCAGAGTCACTACGTGTGTATGGCTGTGTCCCACCCCCTCCCCGGAGGGCCAGGCC
>NW_022103898.1:1621205-1623310 GCF_000313985.2 Echinops telfairi | reverse complement strand
TGCTTTCCGCGGGGAGGTGACCCTCACCCAAGCCTGTGTCTCTCGGGTCTGTGAATCCTTTGGTCGCTGGGCGGCGGGCACCTGAAGGCAGTGGTTTAGAGCTCCAGTCTTTGCCCTTGGCTCTGAACCAGGAGACATGTCACTGTGTTACCCCAACGTTGCTGTGTGTCGGAGCCAGCTCCACGGTGTGGAACCTCAGGGACCCCGCCTTTTCCAGGGGAGCGCTGCTGGCTGCTGGCTGCACTGCTAAGAGGGTGCATGATCCTACGCATGGGGTGATGATAGAGCCAGCGGGGTTTGGACCCTCTCCAGCACTCTCGTTACTTACCAGGTGGGAGGGGTCCTCCCTGCTATGGAGGGGGACTCAGCTCTCAGGGAGCCGACCTGGGGACCAGTGGCCATGGACCACGTTTCAGCTGAGGACCAGAGTGATACCTGGAGGAGCCGGCTGGTTCCCGGCCTGGAACCATGCCACGGGGAAGCCCCTGGGAGCTGTGCTCCATGTAGCAAGGAGAGCAGGGCCACGTGGAAGGGCGCCACGGTGGCTTTCAGAAGGGCTCTGGTGGCAAACGGTCATTACTTAGGGGACGGTGGCCCACATCCCTTTCAACGTGGCCTCCTGACCACGTCAGTCAGGATCCACAAGGACGCCGTTTCTCCTGGGGACACTTGCACTGAAAGAGTTCTTTGCACTGGCAGAACTGTCCAGTAGAACAGGCCTGCCACCTCCCCCATGACAAATGGGACCTGCGGAAAGGGAGCCTGGCCCCTCCTCGCCGAGTGGGGGGCTACATTTGGTAATTAACCGCCAGCTGAAGAAATGGGGTTGCTGCTCTGCCTAAGTCTAAAAATGGACCCACAGCCATCATGGCCAGCCTGGCCCAAGCTGTACCCATCGCCATTACTCGGAGGGATTTGCTGGGCCGGTGAATCAATCACAGGGTTCGCCGGGCCTCGGGCTGGCTGGTCTGGGCCCGGACGGTCGTCAGGGTGCACGGCCCGGGTCCAAACATGATGGGTAGCAGCTGTGCCCAGCTTCATCTGGACTGGGCTGTGGGGGCTGCGGCTTTGCCCTACCACAGCCTCCATGCAAACTTATGCAAACGGGAGCCGGTGGAGCACTCTGTTCTCCCTGGGTGCTGGTGGGGAGCCAGGATGCGCCCCTCCACGCATGTCCCTTTCTGGACAGGGATGCTTCCTGCAGCTGGCGGGGCTCAGGACTCCAGTGCTGGTCCTTTTCTGGGGTTGCTCCTGGCCACCTCCCAGCTGAGATGCCAGCAGGAGGTGGCCTTCAATACAGTCATGCAAGATCCTGGCATCAGACCCACTGCAACTGGCTCCCCTTCTCCTTTCTCACCAGAGCTGGGGGCTCTGTCAGCAAAAGATGTTAGGGGGGTGGTGGCATGGATGCTGGTCTGAGAGGGGGAGCATGCTGTCGGGGGATCAGGAAGTGGGCTAGCAGAGGGATCGTCACTGGTCTCAGGTCCCAAAACTGACTGCTGGTGCGGGGAGAAGGGGAGGTGCGTTGTGGGCTAGGGATAAAGTTACCATTCTCTGTCACCTTGGCAAGCCAAGCCCCAGGAGGCCTGAATACTTGTGTCTAAGGTGATTTCAGGTGTCCAACTCACACACCAGCCTCAGACCCAGTTGCTGCTGGGACCTCCCAGCATCCCTGCCCACCCTGGAGCTCCCACCCACCATTCAACTGCTCTCCCCCTCTGCCCATCTGGCAGAGCCCACCCCCACCTCTAGCATCTACCCATCTGGACCCCCGGGCCAGGGACTCTGTCCCAAGTGAGTGAGCTGTTCTTACTGAAGCCCAGTGTGGAATGCACCCGGATGAGCTATTTAGACTCCATAGCCTCCCACATCATCCTCTGTGCCTGGCAGGCAACTCCGGGTTTGAGGTCAGAAGTTAGGTCATTTCTTGGGTGTTGGGGGCCTCACTCCAGTCCCTGAACAAGCTCTCCAGGTGGGTCGTGAGCAGGCATGATGATCATGTTACAGATCATCCCTCTGGGACCTAGGGCGATTCTACTGAGAGAGTCGTCCATGTAGCCAATGGTATAGCCTTTAAAGCACTGTTTGTAAAGGGACTTAGACAA
>NW_022103898.1:1619423-1620816 GCF_000313985.2 Echinops telfairi | reverse complement strand
CTTTGGGTTGTTGGTGTGTGTGTGTAGGATTCTATTGTGTGTACATGTACACACGTGTGTGGGCATGATGTTCTAATTTGTGGAAGAGGGGCAGAAGCCTCCTACATGTGTCTATCGGGGTGTCCAGTGCGTCTACCAGCACAATGAGCGCTCAGAACAGCCCACTCCTCTGGCCCGTTGGCTCCTCCAGCCCCTGGTCTGGGACGGGTATGTTCCCTTGAGTAACTCCGTGTTTCCTGCAAAGCCAGACATGCCTGTCCTGCTGAATTTGCCTGTATGTGTCTTCTGCCTGGAATGCCCTCCTATAAGCCCCTCCTCCTCTAACTGCTGGGGTCCCTGCACACCCACACTCCTGCGACACCTACTCTTCATCCCTGAGGAGCTGGGGGGGTGGGCTGGGGAACCGGCTATCCATATCTTAGCTCCTCCCTGGACATGTGTTCTATGGGCCCTGAATCCTCCCTGCAGTTCTTATGAGAACAATTGGGTTCAGACCATTGGTGGCCGAGGACCAGTCCCCACAAATGATTAAGGGTAGGACAGTGATTCTTAATCCCCACCCCTGCAAAGATCCTTCCTGACTCCCCCGAAGGGACAAACTGTGTCCTCACCAACCTCTTCCTCTAGAGGAACCTGAATCCTGGCCAGGCCAAGGCTCCTCTGGGGACCCAGGGGAGTGTGGGCCAGAGTCTGTCCACATAAGCTGCCTAGACTCGACAGCGCTGCAGGTCAGTGCCGTCCTGCGGGAGGGAGGAGGCCCAGACAGGAGGATGAGGAGCGGAGTAGCGCAGGCCCAGCACACAGAGCATACCTTGAACCAAAGGTGTGAAGTCATGGTTGGCACACACTGCCCCTGGTCCTGCAGAGACCACGTGGGAACCCCGCCCCCATTCTCTGTATCCGAGGCTCCAAGTTCCACAGTCAGAGGCTGGACCCCATCCTCATTCAGTGTCCACCCTGCGACAGCACGCCAGGCACCAAGTCAAATCTGAATATCCAGCATGGATTACAACTTCATGCCAAGAAGTCCAAAGTCCTCACAATCTTGACCCGCAGGCGACATGGTGACGCATGGAGAAAGGTTGAGGCTGTCAGGGTTTCAGCTGCTGGGTCCTCAGTCAGTGCGCACGGAGGCAGCAGTCAGGAGATCAAGACGTGCTGTGTTAGGTAAAGCCGCAGCACAGGGCCTCTTTAGGGTGTTCCTGAGGAGCAATGAAGATATTTTGAAGACTGAGGTGCGCCTGACTCCAGCCGTGGTGTTCTCCATTGCATCATAGCCATGTGGACGTGGGGTGTTGAATCAGGAAGATTGTAGAAGAGTTGATGCATTTAAATGCTGGCTGTGTTAGTTAATTTATTGTGCCAACCTGGCCGACAAACACATGTGGGATTA
>NW_022103898.1:1615493-1618575 GCF_000313985.2 Echinops telfairi | reverse complement strand
GTGTCACTCACCATGGGTCAGAACCAAGTCAGTGGCACCAAATGACCTCTTGGAAGGATTCACCCAGCTGGGCATGACCAGCCAGGCTGGAGCGAGGCAGGGAGGACAGAGAGAGGAAGAAGGAGGGAGGGGGGAAACCAAGAAGGGAAGAAGAGGGAGACATGGAATGGAGGAGGGAGGGGAGAAGGGGGTGGGAAGGTGGAGGGAGGGAGAGATGAGGGAAGGATCTGGGAGAAGCAGGCAGTATCACCCAGAGACCCTTCCCCACCCTGCCCCCAACACACAGTAGGTCTGGTCCATCAAAGCTTTGAAAGGCCCGTGGGTGGCCCGCACTCCCTCTTTGCCCCTGGGATGCCCATCTTGCCCTAGCCTGGGAGCCTGAGAGGCTGGCAGCAACCCTCCTGGGCCACCACTGGGGGCTGGGGGCCCCTAATGAAGGGTCCCGATGTTTGTGTCTCTGAGCATACCTCAGTCCCTGCTGATTGAATGACCAGCGGAGGGCGGGCCAGGGACTCCAATAAATGAATACATTCTCAACAGGTTTTTGGGTTTTTTTCGGTTGAAGGTAATTTTCATGGCTGGTTTAACTTGTAAGGATGATAGAAAATATTAATAAACATTTGATGTCTATGTTTGGGTGGAAGCTTCATAAATTAGATGGCATTTTTCACTGCGGATGGGGTGGCTGCAATGGTTTCCACGGGGAAGCTCTGAGAAAGTGGGGTGCTATGCTGCAGGAGCTGGGCCCCATGGACGGGCTCAGAGATGTTGATTGTGGGCAGGAAGGGGACATGGGGGCCCTTGTCCAACCCCCACCTGTAGATATGACCGGGTGGCTCAGGGAGCAAGAGGTAACATTAGGGGCCCCCAGGGACAAGAACAGGCAGGTGGTCAGTGGTCTGCAGGGCAAGGGACTACATTAGTGGGCTGTTGGCCTCAAAGGCCCAAGGTCACCAAGACCCACAGGGAAACTGAGGCCGGGTTATCATGTGACCTCTCTGTAGCCTGGCTCCCAGCATCTGCCTCTGACCTGCCCCTGAACCCCTCCTCCCACTGCAGAGCCGTGCCCCCCCCCCCAATCCCACAGGGCAGCCCTGTGCCCTTCATCTGACTTGGGAGGGACAGGCAGAGAGGAATGCTGTGACAGGCCTGGGGCCAAGTCAGGGATCTGCACAGCCAGGGCTCTGGCCACTCCTGGGACCCACGTCCCTGCCCAGAGACTGAAGGGTCTGGCTGCTCCCAGCTGATCCCTGATTTACAGAAGAGCTCTGAGCACCAAGGGGCCCTGGGTTCTGAGAAATGCGTGGGAGGCAGGCAGGTCCTGGTGGACAGACATGTGCCCCCCTTAAAGACACTCCTCTGAGGCATGGCCGGGTGGGGGAGGTGCGGCTCAGGGTGCAGCCTGTGGTGAGAATTTTTCCACACTGTATTCGCTGGGCTGGCTGGGCAACAAATCACCACTCCCTGCAGTGGTGAGGGGCTCTGGATGAAGGGAAAGCCCAGGTTTTCAGGGGCCGAGGACAGGGAGCATGGAGGCGAGGCAGGGTCCAGGGCCCAGGATCCGGGCCCCTGAGGCTGCCCGCAAAATTCTGGTCCTGTGTCAGGGCCCAAGGCACCTGCCCAGGTGCTGGCTGGCATCTTCCTCTGCCCTGTTCCGTGAAGACCCAGGACTGAGACACAGCCCTTGCCCTCCACCAAGGGGAGCCAGCAGAGAGCCCAGAGACTGGGCCACATTCAGAGGGGACCCAGCAGGGCCCCTGGGAAGGGGTCCCTCGGGATGCACTTGTACCACATGGCAACTTCACACCGGGGTGTCCAGCTCCCCCAGCACACAGAGGCACTCACACACACACAGCGCGTGCATGCCTTCAGCGTTCTGTGGGCACACGCATGAACACATGCACACGTGTCTCCATCCCCACACATGTGCGCAAACGTGTGCACCACCTGCATACATAGACATGGAGCACATACATGCATGTGTGTGCCCACAAACAATCCAGCGTGCATGCCCGTGTGTGTGCCGTGCACATCTAAACACAGGAGCCCATGTGTCCACATGCAAAGCGTGTTCATGAATAGCTATGCACCATCTGAAACATGCACACACCCACTGTGCTGATTATAGGTCAGGCCCCAGCAGTCGGGAGGCGGGGGCTGGTCCCATCAATGCCAGGGCCTCCCAGGACTGTTGACCTGGCAAACCATTGTTCCTGGCCCCCAGCTGCTCTGGAGGGCCCCTGCTGGTCCCAATGCTCAGATCACTAGTAGGTCCGTGCAGGGCCCCACCCTTTGATCCCCGGGTCATTTCCGCAGCCAGGGAAAGGTGAAGGAAGTTCTTATTCCCAGTAAGGGTACTGGGTGGACTGGGGGTAGGGTCCACCGCCCGCCTGGCTTTCCCAGCTGCTCTCGAGAAGCACACAGCCTACGTGTCTGTTCCAGCAAGAGGCCCAGGCTGTGGCTCCCATTCGCATGCCCCGATTCCTGCCCCTCATCCACCAGCAAGGCTGCAGGCGAGCTCTGGTCCGGGCACTCTTCATAATGAATCGATTTTCTGGAACATTCTCATCCATTTGAGAAATGTCTGCTCGTCTATTGAATGTGAATTACAGCAGGATTAGACTCAATATTTCAATGATCAGGCCTCCCTGTGCAGAATTGGATTGTCACGTTTTACAAAGCACTTTTAATTATTTGAAAAAATGGCAGGCCGCTTAGCGCAGGCTTGCAATTAAAAATAATATCCACATGCAAATTGGGCCCTGGGCAGGGTATTGAAATTCCAGGGAAATGCCCACAGGCCCTGCTTCTGAGTTCTGAGGGCTGGGCTGGGGGTCCCAGGCCACCAGTGCACAGAGGGGGCCCAGGGAGGAGCCTCTCTGCCTCGCTCTCTTCCTCCCTCAGCTGGCAGGGTCACATGCTGCGATCATGGGGGGGGGGGGGCATGGCGCCACGTAGTCTTTCTCCACTACCCCCAAGCGACAGGTCCCTGCAGCTCCCCAGGGACAGAGGCCAGTGCGTGTGTCCCCAGATCCGTGCCTCCCCTCATGGCAGGGTGGGTACCTCAGGGAGGAGACCTGGG
>NW_022103898.1:1613199-1615393 GCF_000313985.2 Echinops telfairi | reverse complement strand
GCTTTTCAGTCCGAGAGACAAGGCTTTCTACTCCAGTCATAGAGCCACCATTATTGGGGTGAACTCGGTGGTGGTGCGTTTGAGTTCGGGTTTGGTGTTTGGTGCCTGGTTGGTGGAAGAAGATGAGGCCGTCTGCCCCCTTAGCCATGTACAGTCTCTGACCTCTACGGAGGGGCGCGTTAAGTAAGAGCCCCCTTTATGGCAGCAGGGCTCGGGAGGCAGGTTGTGCAAAGAGCTACTGAGCCCAGCTTCTAAATGAAAGACAGAGAATGTTCGTGCCCGCCAGAGGGGCCAGCGCCTGACCGCTCCTGACGACGCACCCGGAGTAGGCGAGAGGATGTCTCACCGCCTCCCTTGGCAGGAGCGCTCTGGCCGGCCTTCTCCTGACCGCCCATGGTGTCCTCCGTAGTCTTCGTCAGCACCGTCACTCACACACTTCTTTCTTCTTCGCTCCTCCTGATTCCACGTCCATCTTCCACACGCGTAGACGGTGATTGAAAGTATGGACACGTGGCTGGGGGCTGCTGTTTGCTGTGACGTCCCATGAGGGGGCTCTGGAAATCCGGGGAAACCCCACTTGGTGCAACAGGAAGAATCCCTGCCCTGGCCCTGCCTGGTCCTCTCCTTCGTCACGTTGGACCCCTCGTGGCACCCTCTGTGCCCGTCCACTCCACTGAGCAGCTTCCTCTGTCTTGCTAGCCTGCTGCGGTCCCTCACTCGATGCCCTTTTCTCGGGACCTGGGACCCCTCGGAGGAGACCTGGGCCAGTCGAAGCAGGAATGGTGACCGGAAGTGAGCAGATCAGAGTACTGGGGTCCTGGCCATGCCCTACCCTGAGGGGAGTTCCCACCATCCAGGACCCCTCAGGTGGACTCTGGTCACTCCCAGGCTGGGCATCTCAGGGATACAGTCCTCCCATGCCTGCACGGTTGTCACCTCAGTGCTGACGGCTCCCAGACCTGGTGAGGAATGGTCACGGCAGAGGAGCCAGGGTGGGGGTGGCCCTGCCCCAGCGCAGGGCATCCTCAGTGCTCAGGAGAAGACAGTGCGGTCCACCCACACGTCCATCTCCAACAGGATGTGCGGCGTTCCCGCCTTCCTACTCCCTTGATTCCATTTCATGGTTCGGTCAATTATTTTTGTATTTCGCCCATGCATGAATTTGGCTTAATGGTTGAATAAAAGCCAGCAACCTGAGGGATCCGCACCTAATTCAGTAACAGGACGAGGGAGACAAATCGGGTCAGTCAGTAGTGCTACTCACTGACAAGGATTGTTTCTGGGGGCGGGAGGCCTGGCCGCTGTACCGCCTGCTCCGTGACTCCCACGGTGCAGATCCCTGAGGGCCACCCTTACTGCTGGAGCGACTGACTGGACACATGTCCTGAGCACCTATCCCTTCTCTGAGGGTGTCCCCAGGGCAGGGGTCCCACAGCAGGAGGCCCTGGAGTTAACCCCCACCTCCCTTTGCTCCCCTAACCTTTGAAGCAGAACCCCAGCTCCCCAAGGCTTGGGGCATTAATTTAAAACAGCTGATTGCTAGGGAAAGGCCTCATCAAAGATTAAATAAGCATAATTTAACTGAGGGAATGATAATAGATTTAGTTAAGAAGAGGGGGAAAAAAGGGAAAATTGAATTAGAATGCATATTTGAGGGAAAATTGGAGTTTAATATAATTACACTTAGAGCAGAGACAGAGTACAATTACCCTGCCTCAGAGGTAGCACCGTGCATTGTGCTCTCTGAAACAGAGCCAGGCTCTTGCTTGGCAACAGGTCAGCAGAGTGGGCGACGGAGGTCACAGGGGACTCGGGTCCTGCAGGCCCTCCAGCACGCTCACCATTGCAGGTCCCTCGCCTCTCGGACCTCTGGGGGACCTGGGCCACATCCCCCCTGCTCAGTGTGGTCTGTCCTCTGCATCAGGAATGAGGAGCCAGCCCAGCAGCTCAGGGTGGCTGGGTTCCTGCTGGGACTTCAGGGGCTCAGAGCCTGGCTCAGAGGAAGGCTGAGCGGCGACAAATGTCCTCACCAAACCCGATTACCCTCTGAGCTGATCCGATCACCTGGGCAGAAATGAACTCCCTGCACAGCCCCCAGAGAGCTCCCTCCCTCCACCAGAAGCTGCCTCCACAGCTGGCTCTGCTCTCTGGTGCAGCGCTGCTCACCTTTGAGGGTCTGGGTCCCCCACTCATC
>NW_022103898.1:1586683-1612859 GCF_000313985.2 Echinops telfairi | reverse complement strand
GCTTTTCAGTCCGAGAGACAAGGCTTTCTACTCCAGTCATAGAGCCACCATTATTGGGGTGAACTCGGTGGTGGTGCGTTTGAGTTCGGGTTTGGTGTTTGGTGCCTGGTTGGTGGAAGAAGATGAGGCCGTCTGCCCCCTTAGCCATGTACAGTCTCTGACCTCTACGGAGGGGCGCGTTAAGTAAGAGCCCCCTTTATGGCAGCAGGGCTCGGGAGGCAGGTTGTGCAAAGAGCTACTGAGCCCAGCTTCTAAATGAAAGACAGAGAATGTTCGTGCCCGCCAGAGGGGCCAGCGCCTGACCGCTCCTGACGACGCACCCGGAGTAGGCGAGAGGATGTCTCACCGCCTCCCTTGGCAGGAGCGCTCTGGCCGGCCTTCTCCTGACCGCCCATGGTGTCCTCCGTAGTCTTCGTCAGCACCGTCACTCACACACTTCTTTCTTCTTCGCTCCTCCTGATTCCACGTCCATCTTCCACACGCGTAGACGGTGATTGAAAGTATGGACACGTGGCTGGGGGCTGCTGTTTGCTGTGACGTCCCATGAGGGGGCTCTGGAAATCCGGGGAAACCCCACTTGGTGCAACAGGAAGAATCCCTGCCCTGGCCCTGCCTGGTCCTCTCCTTCGTCACGTTGGACCCCTCGTGGCACCCTCTGTGCCTGTCCACTCCACTGAGCAGCTTCCTCTGTCTTGCTAGCCTGCTGCGGTCCCTCACTCGATGCCCTTTTCTCGGGACCTGGGACCCCTCCTACAGGGCACGAGTCTGGGAGACGCTGTCTGGCCATCCTGGCCCTAAGGCTGAGGTGGGCAGCTCTTTCTCCCAGACGGATCCGTCCTGTTCCTAGCTGCCCTTTGTCTTCACAGGGGCCCGCAGAGAGGTCTTCCGTCGCTGAGTTGCCCGGTCCGTGTGTCGCTTGAGGTCCTGGCTGCTGCTTCCATGGGGGCAGGGCGGGGGGCTGTGAGTCGTGTGGATCCAAGCAAAATGACATCCTTGAAATGTGCTGCGTGTCACAAGGTTGCGAATTGGCCCAGCCCTGAGGATCTTTGCCGTCTTTCTGTCGAGCGGCCTTCCCGACGGAAGGATGCGGTCTCTGATCGTCAGCACGGGCTTGATTGGCGTAGGCTTATAAAAACGTTTCATCTCTTGACCATGATGTAGAGTAAATGATGAGCATACCTATTTGCCGCCTGGTTGCACCGTCCCCTAAAGATGGGCGTGTGATATTGGATGTAAGGCACGGCTCCTTGGCCGTGGGCTGAAGGAGACACCCTGGCAAATGCGCTTCTCTGGCTCAGCGTGCTCGAGAGAAGCCGGTGCCCACCCTTTCCCACCCTGTGCTCTCAGCCTCTGGCCCCATCTCTGCTTCCCAGAGGCACCCAGGAAGCTGGTGTGACAGGCATGGTGACATGTCCAGAGTATGTGAGATGTCACCAAAGTCTTGCTCCTAAGGACCATGCTGGCTTTACTGCCTCCAAGACAGGTGTGCTTCTCCACCCACAGCCCTTTGGCTCTGGGCACGTGGGAATCATCGCCGCCTTCTGGAACCTGGCACAGGGCACGTGCTCCCCTCGGGAGGAAGGGAGGGCCACCTCTCCATGCCTGGCTCTCAGGGCTCCACGTGGCCGCCTCCACCGCCAGACAGTTTTGTGGACTCCGGAGCTTACCGCTGCCTGTCCGTGCCACCTCATGACCACTGGCATGTCCCAGTCTGTCTCCGTGCACACTGTGCCATCCCAGCGCATTGGGGGATCCCCCTGATTTTTGCCGACCCCGTTTCAGCAAACGTGACATCCTTTTCTCAGAGCTGATGCCACGCCCCAAGTACGTGAGCCGAGGTCTCCCCGCTATCACCTATAGGCACTTTCAGACGGAGGCTGGGGGATCGGTCCAAGCCCCTGGAAGCCCATAGTGCATTCTGTGTGCTTCCTGACACAGCAATTTGAACACACCAATTCTCCTTTCGGCTCCCTTTAATGCCGTGAGGTTCTCACACATCTCTGAAGCAGCGGAAAGGACCGTGGCTTGGGCAGGCACCCTGGAGCCACCAAAGTGACCGCTGGGCCTTGGAAAGCTGTGAGGAGGTCCTGGGACCGCGAGGTCACCTGGTGTGGTGTGGCCTTTGCTTCCTCGACCGTGGCCTGTCCCGCCGAGCAGAATCCAAGCTGGGCTTCTCCTGAGAAGGCCGACCGCGGGCTGCACAGGATTCCCAGAGCCGGCACAGTGGGCAGGGCGGGAGGGTGAACTGCCAAGGACGCCGCAGCCCTCCAGCCTGGCACACAGTGAGCCTGGAACCGATGCAGGGCTCATCAGGAAGGCTGAGGAGAACTGCTGCCTTTGGGGGGGGGCGGGGCGGAGCCGGTGAGGAATCTCGAAATGCCCACGGAGCGTGAGAAGAGCCGCCACGTCTGTCCCCACCGCATGGGTGTTCCCACGGCTGGATAGACCCTTGGGGGAAGTGAAGCCGGGGTGCTGCTTAGGGTCCAGGGCTTGGTGGCACCTCATCTCCGCGCTTTGGACATGCCATCAGGAGGGGCTGGTCACCGGGAAAGGATCCCATGCTTGGTAAAGCAGAGGGTCCGTGGGAAAGAGGGCGGCCCTTGAGACGAAGTGACCCTGTGGCCATGACCATGAACACAGTGGTGACCATTGCGAGGAGGGAAGAGGGCCGGGCAGGGTTTTATTTGGCAGGCTACCCCGGATGGACATGCACCAGAACCACATGCCACAACGGACTGCGAGCAGCCTAGAGAAGCCTGCTCCCCAGAGGATGAGGACCCCCTGCCTGAGTGCTCACCTCAGTGCTCCTCAGTCCTCTGTCCAGGCTCTTCCCAGGATTGGGAAGAAGTCTCCTTCTGCAGGGTCCTGTCAATCATGGGATCGCTCTGCACCCACCCTGCGTCCCCTTGGCCACTCTCCTTTTGAGCCCCCCAGTCACTGCCCTGCTCTGCTGAGGCTGGTCCATCATGCCAGCCTGACATGCCCTCACTGCATGGACTTCCCCCCAGGATCCCTCCCTCTCCCCACCCCATCACATGGGAGGACTCAGGCAAGCCACCTGCCGTGTGACCGCCCTGCTCGGCCTCTCGGGCTGCGTTCACAGTCATGTCTCCTGGGTGCTCAGAGGTGCCTAGGCTTGCCTCTCACATTATTGGGTGCTCTGCTGGCTGACAGGGGTACCTCCAGCCATGGGAACACCCGTGCGCTGGACGCCAGGCCACTGGTGGGGTGTGATGGTGTTGGGGCTAGTTCCTTGGCCATGCAGTGGAGTGTGGGGCTGAGCAGCTTGGCCTGAGGATGAATGTCATGCTGAGGGGTATCAGAGACGAAGTCAGTTCCCAAAGGAGACTCAGTGGTGAACAGGGGGCATAGTTGACACCCACATGTACCCAGAGGACACTTAGTGGCAACAAGTATCCAGAATTGGGCTCTAGCCATGCCCAGCCTCATCACTGCCCCACTGTCCATGTGCCCGGGCTGTCCCCGAAAACCCTGCATGGAGCTGGAGCTAGTGTGGGGCTGTCCCCAGATGCCATTTTCCAGAGCCACCTTCCAGGGAGCCAGTGTGATGTTCTCCATTGTTGTCTGAGTTTGTAACACGTTGGGTTATTAACATTTCCTGCCAGGGCCACGCCAGCCTCTTCCCTCCCAGGCTGCTTACAGGGGGATGTACCTGCACAGCCATGACGTAGGGTGGGCTTAGGGTTTGGAGAAGAATGCCAGCCATGACAACGGCACAGACCCTGGCCCCAGATGGGACCCAGAAGATAGGGAGCTTCTTCCCTTTGGGATGGAGGTCTTTTCCCTAGGGGTGGGGGGCACCCCTGCAGGGGCTTGGCTGAAAATCCCAGTTGAGGGGTCCTTGTAGGGCCAGGTGTTCACACAGTCTCCCTACTCCTCCAGTCCACAGACACGCTTCTGCCTCCTAAGCTGGACAAAGGGGAGGCAAGCAGGGTGGCTGGTGACCATCTTCAAAGGATAAAGAGCCGCTTGCTCTCCCGCTGCCCTGCCCTGCCCTGACCCTCAGCATCCACAGGTCTTCTCTCTGCAGGTCCTGAGACGGGGAAGAGGAGGAGGGTGGAGGCCTGGCTGGCATGACCTGCCTCAGAAGGGAACAGCTGGAAAGAAGACGTTCCTTCTGTCCCCCCATGAAGACCTCTGTGGGGCAGGTGGCCTCTAGCTCACAGCAAGACCTGCTCCACACTGGCATGAGTTCTGGGCACCATAGAAGAGAGCCTGCTCAAACCAGCATCTCATTCGCAGACGCCAAGCCAAGGGTTAGGATCTCGACACATATTTTGGGGACACAATCCACCTCTTGCCCATCCATAGAGGGTACAAACTAAATACCAGTGATGACCTGTCCTTTGCTGTTGCCAGGGAGCCCAGTGGAGCCTGGGAAAGGCGGCCCTGAGCTGAGAGGGACTCTGTGTCCGGGCTGAGCCGCAGAGCTACGGCCATGGGGCCTGGCTGCTGGGGCCACGGGCTCAGCCATGGAAGATAGAGGCATGAGCTAGAATGCCCGATGGCTCACTGTCCCTTGCTTTGAGGCATGGCGGGCAGCAGTGGACACTGCTGGACAGAGCTGGTGTCGATGTGCATGAAGAAACCTCACCCATGTGTACACCAGCTGCCTGGCAGCTGTCCCAGGTGAGGGTGAAGTGCTTAGTCGAGCATGCACCTGCCCTGACCAATTTAGCTGCCCACATGGGCTCTGCTGTGCTCATTAGCTGGGCTGTGCGAGCTCAGAGCCAGAGTCCCATCTGCAAGAGAGCCCCAGGGGCTCCCAGGCCCTGTGTCTGGTGTGCTCTCCTGCTGATTTTATTCCTGAGATATGCACCCCACCCCACCCCACTCATCCATTGACTCAGAAGGAATAGTGCTAAGAAGCTTGGTGGACACAGGAAATTGTGCCAACCCAAAGGACCACAGGGCAAGCTCTCCCGCCTCTAACGCTGGGATGGAACAAGGACCACACAGTCAGGCCAAGCAGCTGGGTCTCAGGAAGGCTGCAGAGAGAGGCCCGCTTCCCGCTGATCAACCAGGCCCAGGACCAGGGGCTAGAAGCATCTCCTGCCCGAACGTGATTGGTCTCCCGGTGTGCATGGTATTCTCTCTGCTTTTACATCTTTACTTTTTAAAAACGATGTATTCATTCATTGTTTACAGCCACAGTGCTCCGCAGAGGCAAGGATGGTGGGTTTTCATCTCGTGCACGGACTTTGGGCCTGCTGTCAGGAGAGACCCTTCCCCGGAGAAGGGCATCGCGCTTGGTAAAGCAGAGGGGCGGCGAGAGAGGAGGCCCTTGACGAGATGGATGGACACGGGATGGACGGACACGAGATGGACGGACACGAGATGGACGGACATGGTGGCTGCGACAACGAGCCTCGGGCGTGGAAACATTCGTGAGGTTGGCGCAGGCCCGGGCAGCGTTTCATGTTGTGTCCTACATAGAGTCCTTACGGGCCAGAGCCAACTCAAGTCACCTCCCCAGGACAGCAGCACACTCGTGTGGTCAGGAATGTTGGTGGTGCAGTGGTTAAGTGCTCACTCAGCTGCTAAGCAGACAGGCAGCAGGCAGCCCCGCCCCTCCCCAGGCGAGATGGGTGCTGTGGTCTGCGCCTGCAGAGACAGGGCAGCCAGGAGGCCCGGTGGGGGGTGCTGCTCCCAGTAGAGTCACTGAGACTCAGTCCACTTGACCACAGTGGCCCTGGGCTGGTCTATGAGCATAAGCTACCTCTGTTGTTTTTTTTCTTGTTATTAAGATCCTTCACCTATTTTGATCATCTTTTTATCCTCTAATCAGAAGAGCTTAAATGTGTTGAGCATCCCTTCTGTTTCCTTGTTCTACATAATCTTGATGCATCGTATCAGGATGCACCTCTTTAATCTCCTTTCTACTTTCTTTTGACCCACTTGTGTGACTCTCACTTCTTCCAGACGGAGC
The DNA here is from genome assembly GCF_000313985.2 of Echinops telfairi. Lineage (NCBI taxonomy): Eukaryota > Metazoa > Chordata > Mammalia > Afrosoricida > Tenrecidae > Echinops > Echinops telfairi. Next base: position 1,606,909 of record NW_022103898.1, on the reverse strand, counting down.
AGTTACCTGGGCTCCTTGAGGGATCCCCGCGGCGCTATCAGCCTCCCTGGAGGCTTTGTTCTAGGGCAGCCATGGTGCCAGAGTGCCCACCCTGCTCCTCTCCTGCCTCTCCTCCCTCCCAATCAGCCAGGAAGGAAGGAGAGTGCCGTTAAGATTCTGAAAGCAGGCTTTTCTAAAGGAAGACTATATCCAGTGACTAGCATAGAAGCCTGATACACTTGCGTCTGCAAAATACCAACATTTAATTTCCATTTGCTAAGAGGTTTTATTTTGACAAGTACTTCACAGGTACTGGAAATATGCATATAATGCGTAAATGTGTCTTGTTTGACAACAAGACCCTTATGAATCTATTTGACTAACTAGGTGTGCTGCTTTATTCCCACTGTCAATAGCACAGCGTCTGTTAATGGCGCTTGGCCCAGAAACGGTGAGCTGCATGATTCTGGAGCCATCCCTTCTTCTGGCCATCTTTTCATGGCTTCGTCGGGATCCACTGGGCCTCCTCTCCCTCCGTCTCGCTTGGATTTATCACACGTCAGGTGGTTACTGCAACATTACACGAGTTCTCTTCGAGATCCCTTTACACAGAGCCCTGGCTGCTGTCTCGTTTTACTCATGCCCACGGTCCATTTCGAAATCGCGTGCCTCCCTCCACGGCGAGTTGCATCTGCATGTCATCAGGGGGATTATTCTGAGCGTGGGTTGGTTTCCAGCATCTGAAGTCTCTCTTGCGATCGCTGTCTCTGTGCTCCTTTGATCTATGGCTTTTTTTCTGTTGGGGTTTGCTCCCAACGAGATGGACGGGGCTGCAACAATGGGCTCGGGCAGAGAAACTGTGGTCAGCACGACGCAGGACGGCGGTGTTTCCTTCTGCTGTGCGTGGGGTCACTGTGGACCAGGACCGGGTCCAGGGCCCCCGAGGACGACAGCGTCGGGCCTCTCGGCAGAGAAAGTCCCTTCTTGCCGAAGGACGTCTCCTAGGCTTCTTCCAGGGACCCGTACTCCTTACTTCCCGCATGCCCTAAAGCACCTTGGCTTCCCTCCAATGGGAAGGGTGATGTGGGTGGGTGGAAGCCTCAGTCTAACAGCACCCACCCCACCCCCGCCCCAGTGATGTGACCCAGAGGTGTCCGTCTGCACTCAGGCTTTTCTTGGTTGTAAAGAGACGTCTGTCTCACGAGCTCTCTGTCTCTCTATCATTGTCTCTCCTTTCTCTTCTCCTTCCTTCCTGGCTGACTGGGAGGGAGGAGAGGCAGGAGAGGAGCAGGCGGGCACCCTGGCACCATGGCTGCCCTAGAACAAAGCCTCCAGGGAGGCTGATAGCGCCGCGGGGATCCCTCAAGGAGCCCAGGTAACTGCTCCGTCTGGAAGAAGTGAGAGTCACACAAGTGGGTCAAAATAAAGTAGAAAGGAGATTAAAGAGGCGCATCCTGATACGATGCATCAAGATTATGGAGAACAAGGAAACAGAAGCTTTCAGAGGCGGTCCCCTCTGACCCAGTCACTCTCTCTTCCTCTCTTTCTTCTCTCTCCCTTCTCCTCCTTCCTTCTTCTGTCTCCTTTCTGTCTCCTCTCTCTCTCTCTTTCTCTCCCTCCTCTCTGCCATCATCTCTCTTCTCTCCCTCTCTCTGTCTCTCTTCTCTTTGTCTCCTCTCTGCCGTTCTTTCTTCTCTCTCTTCTGCTCCCCTCTCCCTCTTCCTATCCTCTCTGCTTGTCTCTCACCCTTCTGCATGGCTCTCCACCCTGTCTCCTCTATCTCTGTCTGTCTCCCTTCCTCTCCGCCCCGCGTCTCCTCCCGCCTGCCTTTCCCTTGCCTTCAAGGGTAATTGATCAATGATCTCTTGTTGCTTTAAACATTGCCCCTTTCGCCTGGCTGTCCTCACAGCCCGGCTCTCTCTTCTGTGAGAATTCATTTATTTTTATTTATACTCATAGGCATTCTGAGTAGCTTTAAACCCTAGGAGTTGCCGTCTGACTTCAATTTTCTGAAATCCAGTCACTCGCCCTGCCAACCCGACTCCTCTCTTATTCATCCCATTACCTCCCGTGCCCCCCCAGCCGGGGGCTGGGCTTCCAGGAAGTTTAGCTTCCTCTTCTCTCTGACGTCAGACGTTTCCCCGTGAGATGCGCTCTGCCTCCCGCTGCACGCCGGGATGCCGGTGGCTCTGTCTGGTCCAGCACTGACCCCATGAGCCGGACCCCACCTGTGCTCCAGTCCCTCCCTCCGAGGTCAGATTTTCATCGGCTGCTCCTTGGGGTGGTGATCAGTGCAGGCAGGCATTGGTTCGCCTCTCAACGGCCTCACACCGTGTGTGTCAAGGCCCTGGTCATAGAGGCCTCAGGGTTAGCTCCGTGGATGTCTCTTCACGTGCTGAGGGCTGGTCTTGGCTACTCGGGGATACTGGTTCCCTTGCTGTGTCTCTGAACTGGACAGTGAAAGTGCATGTTGAGCAGAAGGTCCCGGGTTGTTCGAGGTACTCGCTTGATCTCACCCTCTCTCTTCCTGTGCCACCACTCTCAGACTCGGGTTCCATAACCCAATCACTGCCAGCGAGTCGATGCTGCCCCAGAGGGACCCACAGCACGGAGCAGAATCGCTTCTGAGGGTCTCTGAGCCGGGAACTCTTTGTGGGAACAGAGCCTCGTCTTTCTCTCAAGGAACAGCTGGTGGTTTTGAACTACAGCCCAGCAGGCCACCCGCTAAGTCACAGGACTCTTCCCTGCCCTCATGAGACGCGAGACAGAGTGGAGACCAGGGTGGCCAGGCTCCTGCCCTGAGCAAGGGGTGTTTGGTAGATCTTGATCATCCCTACAGAAGCTGGGGGTTGGGTGTGGCCTGCCTATGCCCCAGGAGGCAGGAGGAGGCACTAATGAACCAGTGTTTGAATCTCATCTGCCTGGAACATTCCAAAATCTCATTCCCAGGTAGATTGGAAAAGCTGACCAGCGCATGCAAGAGCTGGCAAGCCTATTCCGAGAAGGGCCAGGGGGCGACGGGCTACTAGTCTGCGGACGCTCCGTCTGTTGGCTCCACGTCACCGCTGTCTGTCTGTCAGAGTGGCCTATTGCTGCCAGGTGCCCTTCCTGCGGGTCAGACTTATCGAGACCCGGTGTCCAGGCCTGTGCTATCCTCATACCCATGGCGAAGTGGTCGCCCGACACGCAGCCGCAGTGGCAGTCCACCTCATGGTGGCGCTCCCCCCTTTTCTCGGAGCCTCGACTGTACCACGTACGATGTCCGTCTCCTGGTCACTCAGATCACAGGTCCATATACGTGAGACGGTCTCTCGTCATTGTCCTTTCTGGGGGGTTCTGGCTGCAGCCTTTCCAGGAGAAACGTGCCTATTCTTCCTGCAGCCTACCCTTCAGCCAGGACTCCTGCCCCACGTCCAATCAGCACGGCGAGTGTTTAAGACAGTTGGTGCTGCTGTGTTCCCACAACGCTTTAGAATCGTGCAGTGACCGATCATGGCCATGGGCTGTAGCAGGTCCACGCAGATGAACATTCACGCCAACCTGAGTGGAGTTTGAGAGATTGCATTTGCAGACAGAAGATGTGCCCGGGAGCACAGACGTGTGAGCTTTCTCTGGCCTCATCTGAAATGTCTTACCCAGCCGAGACAGACGCTGGTCTGGCAGCGTGAGCACAAACCGAGGCAAAGCTGTCACAGCGTCCTCTTGTGGAGGGCTGTCCCCGCATCTGAGTGTTAATGGCTCCATAAGGTTGCATTTGACAAGCCTGTGAAAGACTCTCCCAGGACAATGAGCTCAGGTGAAATTAAGTCACAGGTGCAGGGATTTGTGGCTCAAAACCTGGAAGCCCAGTCTGTGCAGATAGGGTCCCCGAGGGAGCGAGCTAACTTGGCTGCATTGGCGACATCCGACATGTGTAGAGTGGTCCTAACCCGCAGCCCTTTTGAGGTCTAAGAAGCACACAGGAGGCAGAGGGAGAAGTGAGCACAAGGCGTGGGGAGATGGGGGACCCCTGGAGGTGGCCACTAGACCCAGGAATGCTGGGGCCACGGTGCTGAGAGGAGGCAGGTGCTTCCCCTGCAGCCCATAGCGGGAGGCTGCCTGTGTCAGTCTGAGTTCTACGAGGAAACAGAAGCAGCGACACTCACCTAGGTATAAAAAGGAACTTGAGATCAAGAGAGAAACGTATGCAGCCCATCCAGCCCATACAACTCATGTCCCTGGGTCAGGGGGTGCTCGAGGGCCCTCCAGGCCCGTGCAGCTGCTGGCTGATGGAGCAGGAAGGTGATGCAGGAAGCTGGTCGATGTGTGTTTAGGAGGGGGGGGCACAGGCTGGTGGGTGCAGAGTTGGGAGGACCCCAAACTGACAGGGTCGACAGTCCCAAGGGAGAGCTGACCTCCTGAGCTACTGGCCCAGAGCCAGGTGCAGAATCCAGGCAAGCAGGATGGTGAGAGGAGAGAGAGAGAGAGAAGTTCTCCACAGCACCCATCAGGCAAAGGCCACGCCTCCAGTGAGACATCATTAGGCGGTATCCTGCTTGATAGGTTGGACTGCACCCCTACCTTCACACAGGTTGAAGTTGGCATGAAATCTGACAAGCACAGGTCTTGAGAGCTGGTCCCTGCAGTCGAACCTCCCAATCTGTTAGAGCATGCCTTGCTGATCCTGAGGGGCCCCCACTTGTCTCTGTCACCACACCACCAGAAACTTTTTTGGGGGAAAACAGATGCAAATTATTACAGTTGTAAATGATAATCAGACGTATCATGTCCTTAGACTCCCCACAGTTACGGCTTATCCAACGCTCACGCAGTATGACAACAAGGCTGTCACAAAACTCTAGTGACTCACTGAGCTGTGAAACACAAGGTCAGCAGTCTGAGTCCCCCGGCTGCTCCATGGGAGACAGTCAGAGCTTTCTACTCCTGTCAAGAGAGTGGCTCAGAAACTCAGCAGGGCAGGTCTGCCCCCACCCTGTGGGGTCACTGTGAGTCGCATCCAATCAACGGCAGTGAGTCTGGTTTGCTGTTGTTTGTATTTTTTTAAGGATGTCACATGCAAACACTGGTAAACTACCATGACAGGGATGTCATCAGATTCTGATCTATTGCAGCTCGGTGTGTCACAGACTCTACACCGATATTGTGAGCCTCCAGCATCACCCGGACCCCAGAGTCCCTTGCGTGTGTGTGTGTGTGTGTGTGTGTGTGTGTGTGTGTGTGTGTATAGGGCCACCCCACACACACTGAGATATCGGAATTGGGGTTGGTGTTGGACTCAGGGCATGAGCCTCGGGGGAAAGGCCAGGACACGACAGATGGACCCTCCCAGAACCTCACACAGCTGGTAGTTTCATTGATATCACCAGGGTATGGTCACATACACCCAACAACAAAAACGGGAAACCCACCCCTTTTACCTTGGTTATTGCCGGCGGGGTTTGTTGCGGGCTTGATTTGCGGGGGGGCGAACGCTGGGAGCCCGCTGGTAATTACTGGGAGGTTAAGAGCGTTCAAGGCAGGCCTTTCAATCACTGACTTTCCCAAAGACCTCAGGAGCCCAAACAAACTCCTGCTATTTACTCAGGCTGAAACCCTGACTCTCATTTAGACGCTAAATTAATAAGCCTGGAGACCTCTCCCCTCGCTGGCGGAGCCCCGCCTCTCTCTTTTCCCACGGAGATGCATTAACTTTCTGTAATATCATCCATTATCTGGGATTATTAATTCATCAGGAACTCAGCTGAAAAATCTGATGAATCAATACAGCACGTCATCTGGAGAGTGGAAGGCCCCAGTGACAAATTAGCAGATTGCTTAGGAAATCGTATGTGAGGCTCGCTGGTTAGCAGAAGACATTCCACGTGAAACGCTGGGATCAGCTTCTGCTAACGAGCGCTGGGCTTCTGCCGCGGCTCATCGGCACGCAAGGGAAGGGGCCTGGTGGAGAGACACTGTCCTTGTGGGCACATCCTGGTGGACTGGCACTGTCCTTGTTTGGGGTTCTTATAGAGAGCCACTGTCCTTGTTTGGGGCTCCGGATGGGAGGACCCTGTCCCTTGTTGGGAGGGTCCTCGTGGAAGGACACTGCCCTTGTTGGGGGTCCTGATAGAGAATCACTGTCCTTTTTCGGGGTCCTGATGGGAGGACTTGTCCTTGTTTGGACTTCCTAGTGGATGGGCCCTGTCCTTGTTTGAGGGACCAGGTGTTAGGAGACTGTCTTGTTCAGGGTGTCCTTGTGACCCTTGTGAATGGCATTGCCCTTAGTTGGGGGCACTGGAGGAAGGACACTAGCCTTATCTGAGCTTCACAAACAGCCACGATGTCTTGTGCTCCTGGGTCTTGGGGACCCTGGAGAAACTGCTAGGGCAGCCGGCTGTGTCCTGGAGTGACCCAGGGAAAGGGGTGAGGCCAGCTCTCTGACTTCTCCAGGGAATTGTAACAAAATGCCACCAGCCCCACAGCTTGAAAGAACAGACTCTGGGGTCTGGCAGTCTGACGGCAGGGTGTGGGTGACCCTGTCTGTCCCCTCGGGGGAGGGAAGGGGCTCTTGTGTCCCCACTATCTGCCACCTGCTCACCTCCCTTGACTTTCAGACATGTCTTCTCAGAGGACCCGCCTCTCCATATCCTTCCTCCACCCTCAGAGAGGAGGAGACCCCTCAGCACCCGGGACTGACCTGGACAAGGAACCTGTGACCCCTGCAAAGGACCCCCTGGGCCCACAAAGACCACACTCACGGGCATGAGGGTAGGATTGCCACTCCCCTTTGCAGGAAGGTCCCTCTGTCCACAGCAGGGCTGTGGTGAGTCTTTGCTGATCTCACCTGCACAAGCACAGGGCCCCCCCGCGGGTAGAAGCTGCTGGGGCATCATCAGAGGAGACCTGAGGAGGAAATGGCCGCTGTCCCCTGCCACCAGGAACCCTCTCCACCACCTCCCCAGGAGCATAATTGGGTGTCTCTTTAGTTAAGAGAAAGCTCATTGTAAGTGGATATTAGCACTAACAATGACAAGAGGGCTAATGATAGATTGTGATCCTGTTAATGGTGGGGCAGCGGCTCCATCACCATTTAACCCTGTGATTAGTCTAGGAGCGGCAGATAGACACTTAATTAGGGCTTGTTAAATGCTGCTGATCAGCATCCCTAATATCTATGCGCTTCCGCCTGGCACTTCCTGAGGTGCTTCTGCAGGCATGGCGGGAGGGGCAATGAGCCAACCTGGTGAACCCGAATCCCTGCAAGGGAGTTGCTCCTCAGCGTCCACTGGACCCTGCTGTCCCCGCCCTCACAGTACCCTGCACTGGCCTTTCCAACAGCTATGCTTCCCGTGACTTCCAGAGACAGGCAGGCAGCCCTGTCAGTGCCCTGAGGGCAGAGCTGAGACCAACCGGCATGACGGCTGGGCTCCAGTCCAGTGGGACTTGAGAGTCTGCGCCATCAGGATTTCTGGACCCCACCTTTGTCCTCCACCACCTCCCGTCACTTCCGAGAAGGGCGGGGTGTGAGTTGGGGTAGACTAGAGAAACAAACTCACAGACGATCATGTGTGTGTAACAGAGAACTTTATATCAAAGAACAATTGTAGATTAAGAAACCGTCCCAGCCCAGTCCAGATCACGTCCAGAGTCCAACATTACCCCATATGTTGATACTGGCCAGTGGGATTCCGTGACTCCACGCAGGACTGTCAATGGTTCTTTCCCACAGGCATGACCAGGGGACCCAATGAGCCAGGTGGTAGGGACCTGAGCCATTGCAGGACCCCTCAGTGGTGGGGACTCTGAGCCTGCGTGGAACACAGCAACATCAGTGCAGTGCACAGAGGGATACCCTCGCCCTCCATCCTGGGCATCGGGATGATTTGTGAAATAAGACAAGAATCCCAGGGAAACTTCACATTGTTGTGCTTGCCAGTGTGGACTAACTGAGGCCTCCGACAGCCATCATCCACACAATGCCTTTCCCACACTCCGTCGGGCTTTTCCCACACTCAGAGGATTGCAGCCCTGGCACCTGTGATGGTAGAGATGTGAATTGGGTTCAGTACCCCATGGAATCATTGCACATGGATGCTTACAGACCTCAGGCTCTGGTCCAAGTCCCAGAGCTCCTGTGAAGAGGACGGTGCTCCTGGAGCTGGAGACCCAGTGGAGGGGTCGCACAGGAATGATTTCAGATGGACTAGGAGCGTAGAGGTTGCGAAAGCCTGGGAAACCCAGGCAGGGGTTTCTACGGGGTCTTCAGAGAGCGTTTCTCAGAGGAGGGGCCTTTTGGACACAAGCTGGGCAGAGAGTGCTGTGAGGACCCTGGAGAAGATGTGTGTGTGGGGTGCGGGGGGAGCACAGGACAGCTCTGCTCGCCTCCAACCCACACCTCCACAGAGGCTGATCCAGCCCAACAAGGTGATCATGTCTGCTTTGATTTGGGGTGGTTGGTGACCTGTGCTGTACTTGTTGCTCCTACGGAAAGGAGAGAAAGAGTGAAAGGAAGAAGGTGCAAGAGAGGGCGGAGCTGAGAGCTGAAAGAACTTCAGAGCCTCCCTGGGGGAGAACATGGCTTCGGTAAAGTCTGGAGCGAGCCCGACTTCCCTGAAGACTGGGGGGAAGGCCACTGAGGCTGTATCCCAGAGACGAAGTCGTGAGACTGAGATTGAAGAAGGAGGTGGGCGGTGCAGGCTACACTTAGGGGAGGCAGTGAAGGGTCTTCGGGGCAGGCAGCAGAGCTGGCTTTATGTTTGAGGAAAGACTCTGGCTGCCCGCAGGTGGGGATGGGGGCAAGTCAAGAAGAAGACATGTAGGCAAAAGACTCGGATCCTAATGGAAAAGTCTGCCATCCTGACCATGATCTTAGACTGCTGGAGCTCCTGCAGCAGACGCATCACAAGCAGAAGAATGTCATGAACAGGCATTATTTCTTCACAAGACAGAGCTGGACGTCTGGTCTCATGCCTTCTGCTCCGGGGGAAGCCTGCCTCTCTGTCTTCTCTGGGAAACACCCGGTTCATCTTGGAGAGCACGCAGAAACCTCCATAAGCAATCAATCTTTCAGCTTGATGTGTGACCCATTATGTCAACAGAGCTTCTCCAGTTTAAAAAAAAAGATAGTGACAAAAAGTGGGAGAAAGATAAAATGTTTCAAGAAGTGGTTACTCGGTTAAAACTAATGGGTGCCGAGTTGATTCTGTCTCATGGTGACCCTATGCTGCTATTGGATGACACCCAGCTGGTTCCGACTTCTAACCACCGTGCGTGCGAGGGAAAGACCACTGCCTGCCTCTGGGTCATCTCCACAGTGGTTGGGTTGGAGCCCATTGTTGCAGCCCCTGTGCCAACCCATCGCGTTGGGGGGCTCCCTCTTTTTCTCTGCCCCTCCACTGCACCAAACATGACGTCCTTCTCTGGGGGCTGGGCTCTCTTGACCACATGCCCAAAGTGCATGAGAGGAAGTCTCATCATCCTTGCCTTGAAAGAGCCCTCTGGCTGTACTTCTTCTCAGACAGATCCATTTATCCTTTTAGCAGTCCTTGGTACTTTCAGTATTCTTCTGCAGCACCACCATTCAAATGCATAGATTCTGTCTTGATCTACGTTATTCACTGTTCAACTTTCACATGCATAGGAGGCAATTGAAAACATTATGGCTTGAGTCAGGTACACCTTAGTCCTCAAACTAACATGTTTGCTTTTCAACCCTGGTGGTGTCGTGGTTACTCAGTGGGCTGTGACCTGAATGGCCAGCAGTTTGAAACCACCAGCAGGTCCTCTCGCGAAGAACTGGGCTTTCAACCACTACTGTCAACAGTTACAGTGTCCGAAGCACACAGAGGGTCGCTCTGAGTCAGCACTGACTCGAGGGCAGTGAGTTTGGATGCTTGGTTTGGGTTGTGCAGATTTACCACAATGCATTGTGTCATTTGCTCTCTTGGCTGCTGCTCCCATGCGCATTGATTGTAGATCCTTGACCACTTCAATCTTGTCTCCATTTGTCATGATGATCCCTATTGGTCCAGTTGTGAGGATTTGGGCCTTCCTTACACTGAATTGTCATCCACACTGAAGGCCATGATCCTTGTTCTTCACCAGCAAGGGCTTCGAGTCCTCCACAGTTTCAGCAAGCAAGGGTGTGTCCTGCATAACACAGGTTGTTAACAAGCCTTCCTGCCATCCTGATGCCACACTCTTCTTTAGAGTCCGGCTTCTCTGATGATGTGCTCAGCGTACAGACGCTGTATGGTGAGAGGATACAACCCTGATGCACACCTTTTCTGATTTTAAATCATGCAGTGTTCCCTTGTTCTGTTTGCACAACTGCCTCTTGATCCATGTACAAGTTCCTCATGAACACAATGAAGCATTCGGGAATTCCTATTCTTCTCAAGGTCATCCACAGTTGATTATGGCGCACATGGTCGAAAGCCTGTGTATAGTCAATGAAACGCAAGTAAGCAACTTGCTTGCATTCTCTCCTTTGAACCAAGGTCCATGTGATGTCAGCAATGTTCCATGTCTTCTGAATCCGGCCAGAACTTCTGGCAGTTCCCTGCCAATGTGCTGCTGAGACCATTGTTGAAGCAAACGTCTTACTGGTGTGTGTTATTGTGTTAGTCTGGGTACTTTAGAGAAACAAATGCACAGAAACTCATGTCTAAGACAGAGTTTTATATATAGGTTAAGTGTGCATCAAGAAAACATCCTAACCCAGTGCTGGCCAAACCCACAAGTCCAACATTAACCTATTAATCCATATGTCCAACACCAGTCCACAAAGTCCTCCTCCATCTCACAAAGCAGACATAATGATGCCGACTGCAGGAGGAAAGCCAAGTCAGTGAACGTGTAAGCATCTCAGCACTGGCAGGGGTCTCCACACGGGTGCTCCAGCACCCGGGCTGCATCAGGGTAGGTCCATGTGGCTTCTCCTTGGGGGTGTCTTGCAGGAAGTCAGCCTTGCCAGCTGAAGCAGGGAACTGCCTAAGGCAGCTGCACCCTGGTCCGACCATCACAAGGCAAGAGACCTGAGAACTAGAAAGGCGACGCTCACTAAGCCATTTATCCCCCCACCCTTCAATTAATCCCACATGTGTTTATCGGCCATGTTGGCACAATAAACTAACTAACTCAGTTATCAATGATATCATTCTGTAGTTTGAGTGTTCTGTTGGGTCACCTTTCTTTGGAATGGACACAAATTCCAATCAGTTGGCCAGGTAGCTGTCTTCCAAATGTCCTGGCTTAGATGAGTGAATGCTTTCTAAAACATGTCACTGGGCAGCCTGTCAATTCCTGGAGGGTTGTTTTTGGCTAATGCATTCCTTGCACCTTGAGCGTCTTCCTTCAGCACCGCGGGTTCTTGCTCACGTCTGCCTTCGGATGTGCCGGCATAGAGATAGACCAGTTCTCTCTGGTTCTTCCACGTGTTCATTGTTCGTTCCATCTTCTCTGGATGCTCCCTGCGTCATTCAGCAGTTGGCCTGTAGAAGCTTTCAGCTTGCCACGCTGGCCTTCAGGTTTGTCCTTGAGTTCTTTCCGTTTCAGATATGCTGAGCATGTTCTCCCTCTTCTTTTGGTTTTCTATTTCTACATTTTGTCTTAAGATTCAGCTTTGTCTCTCGAGCCGTCCTTTGAAATTTCTGCTCAGCTCCCAGCCTTCACCCTTTCTTCCATTTGCGCTAGCTGCTCTACGACTGATACAAGTTTCGGTCTCTGCTAACATTCACCTTGACCTTTTCTCTCCTCTCTTCCATGACCCTTTGTGAAGGCCTCCCACAGCTCTTCAGGTTTTCCAGCACCAGTGCTCAACGCATCAAGTCTGTTCTTGGGATGTTCTTGCAATTCAGGTGGGGTGACTCAAGGTCATATTTTGGCTCCTGTGGATTTGTTCTAATTTTCCTCAGCTTTATTCAAACTTTACATATGAACAATTGATGGTCTGTTCCACAGCCAGTCCCTGGTCTGGTTTTAGCTCCTGACTTTGAGCTTCTACAGATCTCTTCCCACCTGTAGATGTGGTCCATTTGGTTTCTGTGGGGAGTCCACGTGTGTAGTCACGTTTTGTGCTGTTGAAAAGAAGAGTTTTGCTGTGAACAAATTGTTGGCTTTACAAAATCTATCAATGAATGCTGTGCCCTTCCTCTTGATTGCGCCATTCCCGGCCTTGTCAGTGATGATTTTCTGACACAACATGGCCAATACCAGTCCATATCAGCTCACTAAGGTCTAAGGTATCAATGTTTATGCATTTCAGTTCTTTTTCGACCACTTCTGATTTTCCTGAATTCATACTCTGTGCATTCCGAGCTCCAAACACGAGGAGATTTATCGGCAGCTGTTTCTCTTTACCTTGCATCGTCCCCACAAGGAGATGAGGAAGCCTCTCCTCCCCCAGGCTTCCCTGGGTTCGCATCCCCACGGTCAAGTCCCCTCCAAGAAACCAGCTGCTCTTCGGTCACACTTTGATGCCAAAGGACGCGGCAGTGTCTCTGACGCTGTTCTGCTTCCTTTGTTTGGGCTTTCGGTATGTGAAACTGCTGCGAAGCTCTGTGTAAGGTTTTCAGCAGCTTCTTCCTCCAAAGGGGGGAGACGAGGCCTTCTTTGTTGTGTGATCTTACTCTGAAATCTCCGGCTGAAACCCGGTCACTTTGGGCGACTTGCTGGCATTTGACATCCCAGTGACATAGCTTCCAGCATCGCCGCAACACACAGCCACCACAGTCCGACACACCGACAGACAGGCGGTCCCACGCACCTCAGTCCTCAAAATAATACCTTTGCCTTTTAACACTATATAGAGGCCTTTGGGAGCCAACTTGACCAATGTGATCCATCCTTTGATGAGTTCACAGCTACCTCCAAGGCTGTTGGTTGTGGAGCCAAGTAAAACGAACTCCTTGAAACATTGATTTCCGTTTAGCATGGTGGTGATTGTTGGGCCACTCGTGTGTGTGTGTGTGTGTGTGTGTGTTGAGATACAATGGATACTGAAGGCGGAATTCTTTCATCTTCAGTAGGAATTGCCTCAACTCCCTCTTGCTTCCAGCAAGCCGAGTTGTGTCATGTGCATATCTTGTATCTTGCGGTGCTAACGAACCTGCCTCCAATCCTGATGTCGTTTCCCTTCATATGATCCAGTTTCTCAGATTATCTGCTCAGGATACAGACTGAATGAGTACGTTGAGAGGATCAACCCTGATGCACAGCTTTCCTGATTTTACACAACACGGTGTCCCCCTGACTTATGTGAATGACTGCCTCCTGATGTACCCACAGGCTCCCCATGAGCACAAGGAAGTGCTTTGAAATTCCCACTCTTTTCCATGTTGCCTGCCCTTTGCTAAGATCCGCTCAGTGGAAAGCCTTTGCATAGCCAAGGACACACAGCTCATCAATGCTCCGGAATTCTCTGCTTTCCTCCACCAGGGCCCATACCCCATGACCAACGAGAGCCCTCATTCCACGTCCTCTTCCGGAGCCAGCTAGGATCTGGCAGCTCCTCTAAATATGTAACTGCAGCTGCCTCTCAATTATCTTGAGCAATACTTAGCACGTGATATTAAACACGTGGTTTCGTGATTCCCACCTTTCGTGAGATGAACTTTCTATGGCACCAATTAGAACACCGCTCTCTTCCTGCTGGTGAGCCAGAAGGCCATCTTCCAAACTATGGGGCCTGTAACTCCTTCTTTCTTTTTTTTAAATCATTTTATTAGGGGCTCATACAACTCTTATCAAATCCATATATACATCAATTTTGTAAAGCACATTTGTACATTCATTGCCCTCATCATTCTCAAAACATTTGCTCTCCACTTAAGCCCCTGGCAGCAGCTCCTCATTTCCTCTGAGTTAGACAAACGGCAGAGCGTATACGTGTACAAGTGTCTGACGCACAGGGAAGCAGACACCCCAGGGAGAAGACAGGTATCACAGGAAGATCCCCAAAGCACAGAGGAAGGCCAGGCTGCGCATGTCGCAAAAATCTTCCCCCAGAGCCCACTGCACTCCACATCAGGCCACCTCCCGAAGGGCGGGAACCTAACGCCTGTCCCTCAAAGCTGCCTCCTGGAGCACAGCACACACCAGGCACTAAAGGGCAGCTTTCAACACACTTTCCTGGACAAGGTCTGATGGCCATGTGGCCACCGCTCCATGCTGACCCCAGTGCCACCTCCTCCTCGGCATGGTCATCCTCAGGGGCACAGACTGTCGTCCTGAAGGGGGACATCCACCCACTCAGCAGGGAAGGACGTGGACCAGAGCTTGGTGTGTGCACGTCCCTCACTGCGTACCCCCGCTGGGTTGCTCTCCTGAGCTTCCAGAGGGCACATTCGACCTGGATTTACATGTGATGCCACCCAGCATGTTGACTCCCCTTCCTGGGCAGCACCAAGGGTGGTGGGTGAGAGTGAGGAGCCGGCACCCTGCCCCTCTCCACTGAGCCCAGGGTGAGCGAGTGGGTCCCTGTCCCATGCCGACAGCCCTGCTTTCGGGTTCATGAATGCCAGGCAATGTAACACAACTGTCTCCACGCCAGCCATGTCTTGGAAAAGCCTAGCAGGCCGTGTTGATATGCCTGGCAAGGGGCAGCATAGTCTCCATCCATCAAGGGTTCTAGGAGGGCGCCCACCCCATAGCGCCAAGAGTGTCATTGGCGGCAGAATCGTTGTGTGCCTCTGCACCGGGGGAGCAGCGAGCGAGGCTCCTCTCTGGTTGAACAGTGCTTCAATTCCATGGTCACTGCTCTCTTTGAGGAAGAAAGACGAGCCCTTCAATCTGGTCAGATTGATCTACTGACCCAGGAAGGTGACCACCGCGGCGAGAGGGGGATGGTAAGAGCAGTCACGTGGCCAGTTGCCATCAAGCCAATGCCCACGTATGGTGGCGCTATGTGTGCAGAGGGGAACATGGTGACCTTGTGGAAGCAGGCCACGGGGACTTTCCTCCAAGGTGCCCTGGGTGCATTTGAACTCCTAACCTGGCAGTGCGTGGTGCAGTGCTTTAGCTCCCCAGGCGTTCCCCAGACACATCCACTGGTTGGTGTCTGTGTTCCACTTGTTTTCATTTGCGAAGCACTCCTTGCGATAGTTCAGGAAGGACACGCAGGGACCCAGGTGGTACAAGGACGGTGTGCACAGAGCTGGCTGAGGAAAGGCTCGTGATGTCTCCATATGGAAGGGAGGGGGCAGCAGAGGGGCCGTGATGAAGTCTGGGTTTTCTGAAC
Source organism: Echinops telfairi (assembly GCF_000313985.2). Classification (NCBI taxonomy): domain Eukaryota; kingdom Metazoa; phylum Chordata; class Mammalia; order Afrosoricida; family Tenrecidae; genus Echinops; species Echinops telfairi. The sequence continues at coordinate 1,591,713 of NW_022103898.1, read as the reverse complement.
GTCTGTCCCCACAAGTCCTAGGGGCAAGGTCCTTTCCTCCTCTGTGCTGTCCAACACCTGGTCTCGGCCACCTGTCTGCAACAGAAATACCAGCAGGCGTGCCTTTAATCGCACCACTATCTTCTCTCCCGGTTTAGGAAGCCAGACGTCTGAATTCAGGTGGCCAGTACTGGGGGCAGGGGGAGGGGCTTCTCCTTGTGTCGGCTGTGGGGGAAGCCCTCGTCTCTTTGCCGTATCAGCGAGGCCCTCGTCCCTTGGAGATCTGCGAGTGTCTAGATACCAGTCTCCCCTGATTTCTGTCTTCCTTTCTCAGTGCACGGACCCCAGATCTAAAGCACACACTGCTCTGGGATTTTCTGTCTTGGTCCTGCCCAAACCAAACCAAACGGGCTGCCATCAGGTAAGTTCTAACTCATCGTGGGTGGCCGTGAATCTTCTGGACTGTGAATCTCTACAGGAGTAGACAGCCTCCTCTGTTGAACCACTGATACCCAGTCTTGTACACACTAGACAAGGTCACGATGGGCTCAAATCCACTCCGTGGCAGCGGGCTGTAGACGTGTGTGTCTGTGTGTGAGCTCTCTGTGATGGGCCCTCGTGGTCAATGTGAAGATGGTCTTGGTGACGGGTGCAATGTGGCGCGCTCCTTTTCAGTGGAGTGAGATGAGTTGGGATGGAAGCTGGTAGGGGATAAGGAACAGCCCCACAGCAAATGCAACCATCAGAGCACAGTCTGCTCCACAAACACCCTAGACGCTTCCTGAACCCCTGCAACAAAAACGCACTTCACCCCCTCGCCTTTAACAGTGCTCACTTCCACGTGATGCCGGTTCTTAATAAATGCCGCAACTATGAAATGCTGCGTGTGGGTCCCTTGGAACAACATAGGTCTACGGTCTTCTATATCTGGAGGGGGACCCCAAAGCGGAGCGTCGCCCGTGCCGGTTCTTCGGAGGCTCTGCAAGAGGAACCAACCAGGTGCAGCTTCACCAGACAGCCGGTGATCCTTGGCAGCCTTGGCTCCATGTAGACTTTCCTTTGCCTCTGTCGCCCCAGGAGTCTGGGAGCCCGGGTGTGGTGCGGTCACTGCTCATGTCGGTGCCGCTCACGGAGCACACGCCACTCAGAAGGGGCTCGGAGGAGGACCGTCCACTCGGATGTGACTCGACCGATAAGCTCTTTAAAGAAAGACCCTGTCTCCCGCCAGTCATGGTCACAGGTCCGGTGGGAAGGGGTCACTTTGGCACACATTTTAGGGGACAAAGATCAGTCGCTAAGGTCCTCGTCAGAAGGACTGTGGGGATTCAGAGTGATGGGCAGCTGTCCATGTGAGGTTCAGAGGCCTGCCGCCGAACATCTCTTCTTAAGACCAGTTTTGTTTTCTCCTGTGAAGTCCGACTGCGTTGACGAGCTACTGCAGAGCAGGGGCCTGCTCTCAGACACCGTCTCACCATGTAGTCTGTTGCCCGTTGCTGCCACGCCTCCTTTGGTTCTCTGTGATCTCATGGCCACGGGAGAAATCACCGCTATCTACCCCTGTGCCGTGTCATGGTCACCCATGGACACCCCAGGAGCCATTGTCACAGGTGTGCCGGGGTCAGGGCTTCTCCTTCAAGGGCCCCCTCGTCCCCGCGCCCCAAACATAATGTCTTTCCATGAGAGCTGTTTTCCTGGCGCTCCGTCCACCTGTCCGACAATTCCGTAGCTCAGTCATCTCGGGTGTTGGGCAATCCTGACCACAGTCACCCTTAGAGCACTCTCTCCTTCCTCATGTTCACGCTTATCCGTATGATTAGTCTTTCAATCGAGGCGAAAATACACACAACAAATCACTCTCCGACTCAACCGCTTGCTCGTGTATAATTCAGTGCCATTGATTAGACGCTCCATGTTGTACAACTGCTATTGATGTCCTTCTTCGAGCTGCCCCACCCCCGGGAACACACCTCAATGCCCCTGAGGCTGAAGCTCTGCCTCTCCCACCGCAGCCTTGGGTCAGTTTTGGGCTTTGCTGTAAGTCGTTTTCACCTAGCACACATTCCCATGGTTAAACCACTTTGAAAATAGTTGTAGATGCACCATCACTATCTATCAGTCCTCATGCCGTGCCCCCCTGCTGAGGTCTTTTTCCAGCCATCTGTCTGAAGAATGACTTCACCATCCCCAGAGGTGCCACGGGCAAGCTCTCAGCCGCCCGTGGAAAGTGGCTGGCAGTTCCAACCCACCAGCAGCTCAGTGTGCAGCAGAACTGCCCACCAGCGTCCATGGAGACTACAGTCTAGGGGGCCCTCAGGGCCACTTCTCCTCCGTCACCTGGAGCTGCTATGGGTCTAACTCAACTCGACGACACCCGCAACACCAACAACCAGGGCGTCTCACTTATGGAAACCTTTAATGATCTGTGGAATGCCATCACAACCGCCAATGACTGTGGCCACCCCCGCCAAACAGGGCCTGCAATGGGGGGTTCACTTCAGGGATATGTGCCCCTCTGGCTCTGTGATCAGGTGGTTCATCTCCTCTGTGACAGCATCCTCTGGGACCCCAGAGGTCCTGCATGGTCCCCCAGTGTTCTGGATGCCACCAGTGCTGCCTGAGGATGGTCATGACCTACGGGGTCTCAAAGGGGAGGGGCGCTGTGGTCCCTCAGTGATGTTGGCCTGTCGAAGCTCCGCTTCAGCCCTGGACCAGCTCATGCCCTGTCAGGGTCCCTCCATCAGGGTCCTCAGATTAGTCCATGATTAGCCCCATGGACACCAGCTCAGCCGTGCCCATCTCAGAATATCACCCCCAGGAAGAAGAGGCAAAAGGAGAGCCCGAGGGACCACTTCCAAATATAAACACACCCACGGTGACGACACTGAGCGATTGCACCGTCTCCACGCGGCTCTGTGATCTCCTAATCAATTCTTCGGAGCATCCCAGACACCGCTCTCGGCTTTCCATAATACAATTTAATTCTTACGTACAGGTTTTCCTGAAGGGCATAAATGCATTTTTACTTTATGACCCAGTAATTCAGCTTTAAACCAAGCATAAAAACTCAATAAACAGCAAAGAGCTGGCTGCACACGCCGGCCTGTGACCTTTCACTGTAATTTCTGGATAAATAAGAAAGTGGGCAGAAGTCACATATGAAGTCGGCTGGAGGTTTTCCATTGTCTGTGAGAAAATCAGTTGGAATTGGCTATCATTTAATAATTTGATAGTTCATGCTTGAAGGAGTCCTGATTGGCCATGCGCAGCCTGGAGATTGGCTGACGGGACGGTTGGGGGACGGGTGTACGCCTGCTGGCTCTGACCTTGAGCGCTCCCCATGCGGAGGCTGTAATGAATGCGGGGAGCGCTCTGCTCCCAGGGGCCGCTGCTGACTAGCGGGCACCAAAATGAAGACGCGGCACAAGTGGGCTGCTCAATCAGCTGTCCCCACATCCTCTAAGTGGAGGGCGCCTCAGCTCTGGACACCCACACGAAGCGCCAGGCAGGCTGGGGGACCAAGAACAATTACTGTCACGTTTGAGTGGTGCCCGCTTCGCTTATCACCCAGTGAATGATATCTTGAGAGTGATTTGATCTGGAGTTGCCTGAAACCCTGGGAGCTTGGGTCTAAATCAGGCTTCGTGCAGGCTTGACCCAGCCTTTCTCCCCAGCCTGGACACATCCCAGGCCGCTGGGAAATGCTGATCACTGCACAGTTCTGTCCACAGCCGAAGGCATGTGCCACAGGGGATGCAGACACAGGAAGGCCCTGGAAGGTCTGGAGGGCCTTCTCACCTTGTCCAGGAGTGGGCAGGGCTGGAAGGTGTGCATGTGTGTGTGTGTTAGTCTGGGTAGACCAGAGAAACAAATTCATGGACACTCATACGTGTATAGGAAAGAGCTTTATATAAAGAGTAATTGTACATTAAGAAAACATCCCAGCCCAGTCCAGACCAAGTCTGTAAGTCTGATATTAGCCCATATGTCCAGTACCAGTCTGTAAACTCCTCTCAGACTCCAACAACACATGCAATGAAGCCGAGTGCAGGAAGATCACAGACCAGTGAGTGGAAAGTCTTGTGGATCCAGTGGTGGTGGAAGTATCTCAGTGCTGGGTGGGTCTCCACGTGTCTCCCCCAGCTCCAAGGCTCTGGTGCCATCAGCATAGCTCCATGGGGCTTGTCAACAGGAATGTCTCACAGGGAGTGAGTGTATGTCCCAACTCCAGTGAGCTATTTAACTCCTTAGCACCTCCAAATGATGTCATTGAGCTGTGACCTGATTGACAGGCTAAACTCCACCCCTTCACTCCAAATAGTCTCAAGTTGACAACATATCATATAACCACCACACCATGTGACTGCTCTTTCGGGGCTGGCTCCGTGGGTTGGTCTCCTCTCCTCTCTGACTCTCCCTTTGCAGGGCCCTCTGTGCCCAAGACCCCAGCTCGCAGCAGACGTGGGTCCTCACACCCACAGGTCTTGTCCCTCTGCATCTCCTGTCGGCAGTCCTTGGTGCTGCCCAATGCAGTGTCCACGGAGGGACATGAGACAAGTGTCCTCAGCGGTCCCACGAACCAGCAGACGTGGGACAGAGGTGAGAGTGGGGGGCATGCAGGTACGGATGGGACAGGGGTGTGAGGGATACAAAGGTGGCCAGTGGGTCAGGACAGGTGGACAGATGGGATGCACTAGCTCTGCTGAGAAGGAAAACCAGGTGCAGGGACTCCTTGGAAGCCAGCACAGAATGCTAAGCTATATATTATCAGGAAAGGTAGCTGGGACATGCTGAGAGACAGTCGGGCAGGGATGGCATACCTGGGCAGCAATGAGCCCAGCAAGGGGCAGACTAGCCAGCTGAGATCATGACCTGCGAGAGAGGGTGGGCACCTACGGCTCCCGGGACCTCATGCCTCCTCCCTTACCCCTCTGGACCAGCTGGTCTCCCCCGAGTCCCTCAGTGCTCCTTCTCAGCATGCTCAGTGCTCCTCCTTCTCAGCATGCTCAGTGCTCCTTCTCAGCATGCTCAGTGCTCCTTCTCAGCATGCTCAG
>NW_022103898.1:1565187-1585800 GCF_000313985.2 Echinops telfairi | reverse complement strand
GGGGGGGGGGCTGCAAATGAGACCCCAAGTCAGCCAGGAATCGCCCCAACTGCTCACTGCTGACTTCCACTTGCCATGGTTGGATTCTGGGGAGGCAGTGCTGACCTCCCTCTGCACCCCCCTCCGAGGCTGGACCAGTGAGCTGAGGCATGGGAAGAGTCTTGCGCTCACTGCTGGGGTCCTCGTAGCAGCCTGCAAGTGAGACCCAAGCGAGGGACCGCCAAGGCCAAGTCAGCCAAGGTCAGCGTGCCTTGTGCACCTCACTGCCACCCAGCGCACTCCGTCCCAACACAGGACTCACCACCCAGCAGACGGGAGGGCGCTTGGCCCCACAGGGAACCCAGGCTTCCTGGGGTGAGGAACCAGAGCCTGAGTGAGATGTTGTCACCCTTTGATGGGCAGAGGAGGGGAAGCTGGCTATGGCGGGACGAGCTACCCTCCACGGCTGTGGGGACATTGAACTCTCTGCCCACATTGTTCTCACGGTGTCCTTTCCAGGCCAGGGACATCCTGATGGATGCAGAAACGGAGGCCCAGAGGGAGAGTGATAGGGACAAAATCCACTTTGCTGGTGGGGTTGATCAAAGCCAAAGAATGACTGCTGCATGTGAATGATGGGGTTGGCCAAGAACATGCATCCGCTGTGAACTTCCTGCAAAAGGGGCACATCTGTCTGGGAGGAAGGACAGCTGGACACATCCTCTCCTGCATGCTGGGCAAGTTATCAGGAGGGACCAATCCCTGCAAAAACACATGGAGCCTGGTACACATGGAGAGTCAGTGAAGAGAGAAAGATGCTCAAGGAAGGGATGCACACGGTGGCCGCCACAGTGGCCTCCAACAACCTCCTGCATGATTGTGGCGGTGTGCCAGGGAGGGCACGGAGCTGCTGTGGTGAGATCAGTGTACTGAACCCACCCGTCACGCACTCCATGGGAGAAGGTGACGCTGTCTGCTCCCATGTAGATTTAAAGTCTTGGAAACCGTAGGTTGAAGGTCTACCCTGTACTACAGAGTCACTGTCGGTTGGAATCAACTCTATAGCTATGAGTCTCTTGGGATTATGAGCATGGTGCAGGCGTGGTTGATGATTTACTTATTCTATTCCACGGAGGGTTCTTCTGAGGGTGGGCCTACCACCACCTAGCTCAACTCATGAATATTTTTAGTTTTTACTTTTCTTCTCTTTCATTCCTCTCAATGTTTGGTTAATGGTGTGACCTGGAGCGCCTTTCCCGTGGGGACACTAATTAACCCAGCATCAAGGATGCACTGCAGCAGCAAATGAGCCATGTACCCAGTGACCACACATGTGTAGGTGTGTCCCCTGCTTCCTGTCCTGTCCCACTGGCCCAGTTTTATATCAACACCACACTTCCTTACATGCAAACTGTCATGGAGAGAATACTTAAAGCCCAATATCTGTGGCTGCCTTCCCATTTGGAAACAGGGCTTTGCTGTGTGGATGAGACTAGCCTACCGCAGGGTGTGTTTTCTGCCAGTCCCCTTTGAGCTGTAACAAGGCACAGAGAAGGAAGCCCACACATTCCCATAGAGATCACCAAGGGGAGGGAGACCTGAGGAATGCTATAGAAGCCGAAACAAGGATCCCCATGCCCTCCGAGGTGGTGGAGAGAGTGAGTCATCCCCCAGTGCCATTGCCCCGATTCTGACTTCTGGCCACCCGAACAGGAAGAACATAACTTCTGTCAAAGCCACCACTTGTGGAATCCCTGTCACTCAGCACCAGCAAACCCACCACCACACTCTTCCAAGGGGTCTCGGTATTGGACAAGGGAAGTTCTCTGAGCTAAGGACGAGTGGGCGGCGTTTCTGCTGTACTCAGTTCTTGCTGACCCTCCTTGCCTGGGCAACGACTCCAAGGGTTAACTTCTGGGACTTTCCCAATTCCTGGTAACGGAGATTATTCGGCACCCCCAAGCTGGAGGGTCAAGATGGGCCGTCTATGAAATGGTGGCATACAGACAGTGCCTTGTGGGTCCTGGCATTGTTGTTAGGGGCCATCCAGTCTGCTCCCACCCACAGTGACAACAGAAGGAAACACCGCATGGTCCTGTGCCAGCCTCACCATGTCTCTATGCCCTGGGCCCATGGATGCAGCCACTGCGTCCATCCATCTTGGCCGGGGCCTTTGTCTTTTCTGCCGCCCCTCCACTTGACCAAGCATGAGGTCCTTCTCCAGGGACTGGCCTCTCCTGAAATATGTCCAATGATGGGTGTATGTTTGGGTCCACTTCGGAGCGCAGAGCCCCCGAGTTCACAGACTCTTCTTCTAGGTTGTCCTGGAGAATCTTAGCCCTTTGCACTTCCATACAGACTTTAGAGTGAAGTCGTTCATTCCCTTTAAAAATGTTCATTCATTTATTTGTTTTGGGTCACTCTTCCTGTAGAGATAGCTCTGAGATTTCCCTGCGGCATGAGTCGAACCCAGGAGAGTTTGTCTTTTCCAGAAAAGGAGTGTTTCCACTCCACAGAGGGTGCTCCTCCCTTGACTCACGTCTCCCTTTATTTCCTTTGGTTACTTGTTCTCTAATCGTGCATTTATTGTAATGTGTTACTCATTTTATTAGGCTGATTTCGGGGCACTTATTGCATTTCGGTGTTACTGTAAATTGTCTTTCTAACTTGTTTTTGTTTTCTTCTTGGCCTGTGGCCAGCATGATAACAAATAGAACTAATTCTTATGTTTCAGGGTGGACTCTAGTATGTCGTTGAATCTGTGACTAATCCTCAGGGTTGGTCTGTAGATACTTTGGGATTCTTTTAATAGGTGATCTTGAAGGCAATGGGGCTATTCTCTCCTCCTTCCCAATCTTTACCATGATTATATGTATTTGCCTTTAAAGTGTTTATTTTTGCTTGGATCTCCAACACAACGTTGAGGGGGAATCCTCTGTCCCTCCGTTTGTCTGACATCCTCAAGTTGGATACTGATGCCTGTATGTTCTTTGTCAGGGTCTCCCAATTGCTCTGCTGGGCACCTACAACCTAAAGACACCCTTTCCCCGAAGAGAATCTAAGTAAGACATACTCACAGTATAGAATTTTATTTTTCCTTCTTCTTTTAAAAGTTTTATTGGCACTCCACCCACATATCATACAATTCGATAATAATAATTTATAATTTATTAAGGGGTCATGGGGTGGTGGTGGAGGGAAGGTAAAAAGAGGAGTCGATACCAAGGGCTCAAATAGAATGTAAATGTTTAGAAAACAATGAGGGCAACATATGTACCAATATGCTTTATACAATTGATATATTGATTGTTATAAGAGCTGTAAGAGGCCCCCAATAAAATGATCTTTAAATATTTTTTAAAAGGAGAGTTGTACTATCCTTACCACAATCAATTTTAGGACATTTTCTTCTTCCTCAAACTCATTGTTATTCATGTGATTTTTTTCAATTTTGCCAAAAACATACCCAACGAAGCATTCTACAAGCCAACCACTTCCATATGTGTAATCCAGTGCCATTGATCATACTCTTCGCAGTGGATAACCAGGATTGATGTCCCTCTCATATGGTCCCACCACCAGGAACATGAACCCAACGCCCCTCAGCACACGGCCCCTCCACCTGTGGAGACCACAGGTCGAGCATGGTTTCTCTCTTTCTTTGCTTTATTTTCTAAAATAGTTTTCTTGATACTCACCTATCATATAAATAGCTTTTTAGAGTGCTGTAGACACACCATCACGGTCCGTGTGCTTTCCTGTTTCTAGCACAGACAAACACAGAAGACTGCCTCCTCTGCCCATCCTCCTCACGCGTCATCAGCCCACTGAAATCAGGACGTGGAAGTGCATCTCAACCAGTCTCTCTAGGAAGTCTGGCTTTTCTGATAGAAGCGTGGACCCCCACGCCTGATAGGCTTGAGAGTAATACAGAGACCTTTCTAACGATGATCTATTCCGGAAGCCTGAGAAGGCAGATCCCAAGGTCTGGGGCCATGAAAGCAGGCGGAGAAGGTACGTGGGTCATCGCTCACATCCCACATGACCAGTGCTGGGATGCGCGTTGACACACTGGCGAGGGGCTGGTGATTTCTCAAGGCTCCCTGGCAGGAGCAAACATTGAAAAGGGAAAACGTAATGAGCTGATGCCGAGGGCTCAAGGGGAAAGAAAATCTTTTGAAATTGATGATGGCAACATAAGTATGAATGTGCTTGACACAATGGATGGATGGATGGATTGTGATAAGAGATGTAAGAGCCCCCAATAAAATGATTTTAAAAAATAAAGAATGCATCTAAAAAAAAAGGAAAAGGAAATAAATACAGCTGACCTCCAGCAGTCCTCACAGATCATGCGTGTTACAGGTGTGTTCGTCTGGAAATACTAGAGAAACAAATCCTGGGAGACTCGGATGTCTATAAGGAAGAGCTTTCTGGACAAGAGCACTTGAATATTGAGAAAACAGCCCAGCCCAGTCCAGATCAAGTCCATGAGTCCAATATTAGCCTGTATGTCTGGTACTAATGTATAAAGTCCTCTTCAGACTCGCGAAGTACATGCCATGACACCGAATGCAGGAAGATCCCAGGCCAGTGGGTGGAAAGTCATCTCAGCGCTGGCGTGGGTCTCCACGTGGCTCCTCCAGCTCCCAGAGCTCTGGCTCTATCAGCGTAGCTCCATGTGGCTTGTCAGCAGGATTGTCTCTCAGGGAGAGTGTGTGTGTCCCACCTCCAGTGAGCTATTTATCACCTTAGTGCCTCCAAATGAGGTCATCAAGCTGTGATCTGATAGATAGGCTAAACTCTACCCCTTAATAGTCTCAAATTGACAACAGATTATGTAACTGCACATTTCTGCTCTCTCCCATGCCAGACGCAGCAGGGCCAACCACGGGCTCTCCATTTTGGGAAGCTCTCAGTCAGTGCTACGGATTGAACTGTGTCCCCACAGAATGTGTGTCTGTGTCCTGACCCATGGATGTGTCCATGTTCTCTTCCACGATGAACCTGCTGTTGGCTTAATGAGGTCATTTCAGGGCAGGGAAGGTCCTAAACCTCATTCCATCTACCTTATGGAAAGACTGGGCTAGGCACAGAGCAAAGGAGTGCATGCTGGGGACAACACTTGCCCCAAGAGAATCATCAAAGGGCAAAGAGCCTGGCCACCAACAGCCAACAGAAGAGGAATCAACGTGGCTGCCTGAGACCTGCTGTGGCCTTCTAGCCTGCAGTAAGGTGAAAACTTAAATCTCAGTTCTTTAACGCCGTGGAGACCGTATCACAGCAGTACTAAAGCAAATAGCTCAACACGCCACTGGAGTAGCCACCTCCCTCAGGAATAGTTCCCAGTCCACCTGCTGGGTGAAGCATGGCTTTTACAAAGTCTCTCTGGGGCGGTTGGGGTGGGAGTACTCACACACAAGGGTGTTTCTCAAGTAGCCAAGACCAGGTCATGCTCTTGCTAATGACATATGAATGGCTGGTATGTATTGAGTTCTGATAATGTGCTAGACACTGTGCTGAGCACTTCACATGCATTGATTAGCGATGCATCTCTATCAAGCCCCACTCAGCAAGACGTATGGCCAGGGCACGGCCCTGCAATAGACTCCGATGACAGAGACACAGACAGACCAGCTCAGCGGAGGCAGAGCCCCCTGACTTCATGCTGGTGGATGACTCCCTAGTAGGCTGGCCTCTGGTCTAAGTCCAGGGGACATGGGCCTAGCCACACGTGTGCCAAGTGACTGATGCAATAGAATGTGGCTCATGTGGCTAGGAGGAGGGGACCAAGGCACTCGGAGCAGGGCATCTGACCAGTCATTTTTCTCCTACCCAGCACCCATGACTGCCTGCTCCACCCACTCCAACCCAGCCAGGGTGATACCAAGTGCATTGTCTCCTCTTGTAAATGCTGTGTGTATGTGTGTGTGTGTGTGTGTGTATGTGTGTGCGTATGTGCATATGTGTGTATGTGTGTGTGTGGGGGGAAGAGCATTGCTTGCACACACATTTTAAAGAAATAAAATAATCACAGGGACAAAGACAACATCGGAACCCTGTCATCCAAACCCCCAAACAGAGCATTAAACAATGCATTTTGCCACTTAGGTGTCTCTCCAGAGCTATAAGCTAGTTTGTGCTCCCTAAAAAATCAACTACCTTCATTGTTGTATCAATGATTTTCTTGCTTTTTAGCGGATCATTTCATACATTTTATATGTATCCCTAGACAATCGATTGGTTAGATTTGATTGATTTCAGGAAAGAGGACACTGTAAGTATTCTTCTATGGGCAGCACGTTTATTGACTGATTCCCACTGGGATCCAAGGGTCACGTTCTTGAGACTCCTCCCTCTTGGAAGCATGCAGCTAAAATGGACTGAGCCTTGCTGGCGTGTTGCACACGGAGTCTTGGTAGTGTTCGTGTGCTCAGCTGCCGTCAGAAACATTCAAGTGCACCGGGAGAAAGGTCCTGGCAACCACCCCCACAAAGAATTACATCCTCAGAAAGCATCACCCAACTGAACTCACTGCCATCGAGTCAGAGCTGACCCCCAGTGCCCCCAGTGGGTCTCTGAGAGGAGCTGTTGGCGGGAGTAGAAAGCTCAGTCTTCCTCCCGAGGAGCTGCTGGTGGTTTCAAACTGAGAACCATGGGGGTCACAGCTCAAAGAGTAAGCTCTAACCCACCGGGGCTCCTCAGAACCCCTGTGAGGCAGGCCTAATCTGTCCTTAGGTTCACTCAATGAGACTTGGTGGTAGGGAGAGCACCACCACCTTGCAGCACTATCACGTGGTGTCTTCCTGAGGGACTCTGCACAGCCAGAGTTCCCCTCAGCGGTGAGACTCCCACCTTCATCCTTTGGACATCAGGAGAGACCAGTCCCCTGAGAAGGACATCGTGTTTGGTAAAGTAGAGGGCCAGCAAAGAAGAGGAAGGTCCTTGGTGAGATGGGTGGACACTCTGGCTGCACCCTGGGCTCAGGCGCAGGAATCGTTGTGAGGCGGGCGCAAGCCCGGGCACAGTTTCCTTCTGTTGTGTGGGAGGCTGCTATGGGTCGGGGCCGACTCGCCGGCACCCATCAACGGCCATGGCCCCTCTGTGGGTGGCGCATCCATCCTAGTGACGGTGGGCATTGAGGGGGTCCCCATTGTCCCGGTTCCATGAACTGCACCGCTGTGAACTTCCTTGTGTGTGTCTGTAGTTGGACAGATGAAATGGAGACCCAGAGGTGGATCTGACGTCTCTTGAGAACGCAGGCTTCCGGTGTGACACGCAGTCCCCAGGAAGCTTTAGAGTCCTGGACACACGCACTCCCAACAGCTGCAGATGAGACATCCTGTGTCCCATGGCTACCAATTGGAATGAATGATTCTTCTTTCCAGCGGGTGGCTACATAACAAGAAGATGACACTTTGATGGTGAACATGCACCTCGTGCAAGCCATGGTCTTCCCCAACCCTTCACTGGCACGGTCAAGCAGGCCCATGAAAAAAGGAAGAAGAAGCCACGCATTCACGCTGTGGTCTCAGCTCAGAATCCCGACTCAGTAGTGACTCCTGATTCTGTGGTGAACTGACGGAAGCATCCATGCATGCCGCTTAGATGAATCAGCCAAAATGCTCCTTAGAACCAAGGGTGGTGAGGTTTCAGGGCTCTACCTTGGGAAAGACCAAACACTAGGAAAGGAAATCATCTCTGGAGAAGAGCCTCCTTGAGGCGGATCCACACAATTACCTCCATGATGGCGGGGGCATGGCGACAGGCATTAAGATGCCTGAGCAGCATTTCTTAATGTTAAGACATTACAGTCATCACGTCATAGCATGCTCTTTTGCTTCCCATTTGTATTGTGTGCTGTCTTCAAAAGTCCTTACATTAAAATCCTCTGCTCCAGGGACATCTGAATCTTCTTGGCTTATCTCTTATGTGAATGCCCTTCAATAAACACCTGCCCGCAGTGTGACTGGGATACAGTGTCTGTCTTTCCCTCTGAGAATGGCCAGTGTTGTGTGTGGGAAGGTCAGTGACACCTCTTACTTCCTCATTTCATGAGGCTACGTCCGCAAGTTCATCTCTAATGTTTCTGTGCTATTCCATTTTCAAGACTGTTAGCAAAGCAATTGTACCCTTAGTCAAAGGAAAACACATTTTATTGTTATTGTGACTGATGGTGGGGGTTGAGTGTATCTTATGATTTAAGCTGGAGAGAATCCATGTCCTTTACTCCTCAGCCTCACTGGCACCGGACCGATGCTGACTCACAGCGACTGTGTGGGACAGAGTAGAGCTGCCCCTGTGAGTCACAGACTGTAAATCTGCTCCAATCAAAAGTCTCACTTTTCTCCCATGGAGTGGCTGGTGGTTTTGAACCACTGACCTTGTGGTTAAACAACCCAGTGAGTAACCACTAGGCCAGCAGGCTCCTTATCTTTTAAATAGTATCTTTTCATCCATGCACATGGTATAGAAAACTACTTTTTTACTTCCTGTTTTTTTACAGGTATTTTGTAATTTTCTCCTGTCAAATGTCTTGTTATCCTAGATCCGCTGCTGATACTTCGAGCTTTTGATATTATTGGAATTTCTGTATGTCTCATACTTCAGATGATTAATTTTATCAGTCCATTTAACTATGTCCATTGAGATTCTGGTACTTTCCCTCAACAACCTGGGAAAAAGCATTAATTGATTTCCTCTGTGAAACCACTCTTTGGTCCCAAGATAAATGCCACCCACTGATGATCTGTCTTCCGTTTTATACATTGTTGCAGCTCATTTGCTATCATTAGGATTTTTGCATCTATTTTTATGGACAAGATTGGTGTGTTCATTCCTCCCTCATACTGTAATTGTCTCGTTGAAGATCAATGCCATTCTATTATCAAGATTATATTAGCCTCATAAAATGAGTTCAAGAATGCTCACCGAGTATGTGAAAGGAATTAAGTCTATTATTCCATAAATGTTTGGTAGAATACACCTTTAAAATAATTTACATTTGTGCTCTTTTTGCAGAAAGGATTTTTACTGCTGATTCAACTTTATACGTGCAATATGACCGTTAATTGGTTTACGAATATCTGTCTCAATTAGATCTATTGTCATTCTTGTGGCTTGCCCATTCCATCAACTAATTTTCACAGAAGCATCAGTATTAATTCATTTCTATGATTAGCTTATCTTTTTGAATCCTAGCTGCTTCTGACAATGTGGCCTTTTTAATTCCTAGAAATGTCTACAGTGCGTTAAGCTCTTCTTTATTGATCAGCCTTGCTGGGCAGCTATGGTTTTGTCATTAACAACCCGTGGTATGCAGGTGACCCACCCTTGCTGCCTGAAAGTGAGGAGGAGTTGAAGCCCTTGCTGACGAAGACCAAGGCTGGCAGCGTTCAGTATGGAGTACAACTCCTTGTGAACAAAAGACCCAAATCCTCCTAGCTGGACTAAAAGTCACCATCATGAGAAATGGCGAAAAGGTTGAAGTTGCTAAAGATTGTGTCTTCTTGGGATCCACAGTCAATGCTCCTGGCAGCAGTAGTCAGGAGACCAAAGGACGCCCTGCATTGGGCAAGTCTGCCACACAGACCTCTTCAAACACGTTGGAAAGCGAGGATATGACTTTGAGGACTGAGGGACACCTGGCTGTGTCTCATGTACTTTGACGTGTCGGGAGAGAAGAGTCCCTGGGGAAAGGCATGTTTGTACGGGGGGTGGGTTGGGGTTGGGGTGGGGGGGTGTTGGGAAGGGATCAGAGCAGAGGACGCTCTTAGGCACAATGGGCTCCAGTGCTACAGCCCTTGGGAGGGGTGCAGGACTGGGCAGTGACTGGCTCCGTGGCACATGAGGCGGCCACTCTGAGTCAGAAGGTACTGGATGCACTACAGGGACAAGGACATTATCATTGCCACAGGACTTTTATTGGGCCTGGCCGATCGGCACGATTTCTGTCAGCTTTTCTGCTTTGTCTCTCATTGTCTCATGTTCTGATTTTTACTTGATGTCATTCTATGCGTGCTTGTTGACCCTTTGATGATATTGAATGACTTCAGAGGAAAGCAGGGAAACCGCTTATCTGTGTTGGTCTGACTGTGCGTGTGCTGTTTTGCCAGCTAGTGTTTTCCTTTAATTTGTTTTATTGTTAGGTTACACACAGTACAGCAGGCTTTCATTCTGCTGCATGCGCAGAATCTGGAGTGCTTACCGCGTTTGGCTTCAGATGACCACCCCCTGTGTCATGCAGAAGAGCCCCATCACTCCCGTCATCTCTTTGAACCACGCTTGGATGGTCATTCCCTCCTCCTGCTCCTGATGCGCGGACACCACCAATCTATTCTCTGTCACCATGGTCTCCTCTTTCCAAGAATGCTACCAGAGGGTGCCAGAGGCTATGTGATGGCTCCAAGCTGGTTTCTTTTGCCCCACGTGTTTGTTTAGCAATGCCTGTGGCCCCTGTGCATATTGACAGCCTGTTCTGTCGGGCTGCATTGGCGCAGTATCCGTTGTGTGCCCGCTCCATCATTTGGTTATCAATTCATGTTCGCAAGATCATCTGGGTGGTTTCCAGTTTGAGGCAGTGAATAGAGCTATTCTGAGGATAAATTTTAATGTGATCATGACTCTCGGTTCTCTAAGGCCATTATCTAAAATGTGTGAGCAAGAAGTGAGTGTTTAACTGCACAAGAAACCGCCAAGCTGTCTTCCAGAGCAGCTGTGCTTTTTCACATTCCCCGCACAATGTGTGGCCGCCTTGTCACCCGCGCCCCTGTGAGCACCTTGTGGACAGCCCTTCTAAATGTTAGCCACTTTAACACGGGGCTCCGGTGCGTCAAGGTAGTTTTAACTTACAGTTTCCCTCATGGCTAATGAAGTCAAACATCTTTTCATGTGCTCACTTACCGTCAGGATATCTGCTACAGAAAGTTTTCTGTTCAAGTATTTCTCCCATTTTTAAATGGGCTGTTTGCTTTGGCAAATACTGCTGCCAATCCGTAGTCTTCATTTTTTTTAATTCACATAGCAACTTTTACAGAGAAAACCGTTTGTTAGAGGCCATTCCATCAGCTTTTCCCACAGAGAAACCCCTGTGTCAGAGTTGAACTGCCCCAGAGGGTTTTACAGGTTGTGGTCCTTATGAAAGTTGATCCTTTAGAGCAGCGGTTCTCAACCTGTGGGTCATGACCCCTTTGGGGGTCAAAGAACCCTTTCACAGGGGTCGACTAAGACCATAGGAAAACACACATTTCCAACCATCTTAGGAACCAAGACACCGCTCCTCTCTCTGTCTCCAGGTGGGTCCACCCCCATGCAGATGCCCACATACAAGCACCTGGCAGAAAGACTGTTACCCATGCTACCCCATGCTTCAAGACAAAATCTCCATTTATTTGTAATTAGAAATAAATATTTTGCAATATATAATTACATATTATTTTTGTGATTAAACACTAGGCTTTAATTATGTTGTTTGTAACAATGCAAACACATCCTGCACATCAGATATTTCCATGACGATTCATCACAGTAGCAAAATGACAATGATGAAGTAGCAACGAAAATAATGGTATGGTTGGGGGTCCCCACCACATGAGGAGCTGCATGAAAGGGCCGCGGCATTAGTGAGGTTGAGCAACACTGCTTTAGACCCATGAGGAGGGTTTGAATCATTGACCTTTGGGTTCATAGGCAAGTCTTCGCCATTGGGCACATAGGACTCCTTCTGGTGCTCCTTGATTTGCATGATGGCCAACTCTTCTTTCTGCTTTCTTTTAGGTGGTGCGCTTCCTGTGTGCTGTTTAAGAAACCCTTACTAACACGGGTTACACACATTGTGTCCCCCCACCGAAGTTTATTGATAGGTTTACGTTTCTCAGTCAGATCAAGTTCATTGGAGGTTAATGTGTGCATCATGGGTGAGATTCAGGCAAGGTATAGTTGTTTGCAAGCTCAATAGTGTCCACCCCTTTTGTAGAAGGATTCTTCTCTCACATTGACTTTCCAGTGCCCCCGTGTCAAAAACAGATTGGCTGCCTCTGTGTGGGCTTATTTCTGTGTTCCCCAATCTGTTCCATTGATCTGTATATTTATCTCTCTGTCGATACTATTCAGTCTTGATGGATCAATGTTATAATGAGGTAGTGTAATTCTTGAAAAGTTATGTTTTGCCTAACATTGTTTAGACTATGCTACTCCATTTGTTTTTTATGTCAGTTTTAAAACCAGCATGTATATCTGTAAGGAATTTGCTTGGATATTTAACTGGATTTATTCTAAACTTGTAGGAAGATTTGTGAAAAATGTACATCATTCTTTGTTGAATCTTTCAAGTCATTAACTCACTGTGCACTTCTAGTTATTAGTCATCTTTGGTTATCTTCATTAGCATTTTAAAAACAAGTATCTTCAGTAAGTATAGATTTTGTTAGATTTTCCCCCAATTATCTCATTTTTTCAAAGCTACTGTAAATAGCATTATGTTTCCCTCTAAAGTTTATTACTTTTTTTGAAGCTGTGTCACTTGGTGCATACACATTTAGTATTGCTATATCTTCTTGGTGAATTGCTCCTTTATCATTTTGCATTCCTAGGATTATGCAGGGGGTTGAAGCCTGCTTTACTCAAAATTGGCACAGCTGTTCCTTCTGTTGAATTGTGTTCTCTTGGTAGGTTATTCTCTGCCTTTGCACTTATAAATGGCTGCTATCATATTTAAAAATATGCTTCTTAAGGGCAGTGCATAGTTGGGTTAAGTTTTCTGACGATGTCATTTAATTGGTGTTTTCAAACCACTTATAGTTAACATAAGTATTGATAGGTTTAAATACAATTCTCCAATTTATTGTTTATTTCTGCTGATTCCATCTGATGTCTTTTCCTATTTATCCTTCCCTTCCTTCATTTTATTATATGTCTACAATGTTTGACCCGCTCAAGCTCAAGCTAAGCTTGGCTACTCTCTATCTCCTTGCACGGGACCCTTGTTTTCTTCTTTTTTCTTCTTCCCCGGACCCTGGGATTCTTCCACCCACTCCCACCTCCCAAAGTGGCTGTTCAGCAATCATGACTTCTCCCACTCTCAGGACCCAGAGGAGGGGAAAAGGAGGAGGGGTGAGTAAGAGTGAGAGAAGCTAGCGTTTAGCCAGTATGTTCAGGTCCAGAGCTGCTGTGGACAAAGAGAAGTATGCTGTCCCTCAGTATTCCAGGTCTAAGGAACGTCCGCTGCCACCACTGTCTACTCTGTCCTCGTCATCACCTGCCATAGGGTGCCCTGGGCTCTGGAGCCAGGGGCTACAGATGTAGGGAGTCTGGGCCACCCTGGGGAGCTGCTCCCCTCTGCCTGCAAGCATCGCTGTGAGCTGGATGGACTGGAGAGGGGAGGTTTGGGTCTGAGTGAGCACCCATAACCATCACCGTTCTCCCTATTGTGTGACTCCTGCTGGACCTGCTGAAACCTCCTTCTCAGCACCCACTGGGGCTGCCTGGGGCTCCTGACAGGGGGACGGGTCCTCCTGTGTGGGTGAGGATGGTGCTTTTCAAGGTGCTGAGAGCTGGAGCTCTGAAGAGCGGAGGGAAGCATTTGTCTGCATGTCCCCACACTCATTGTATCAGCTCGTTCACTCGCTTGCTGATCCAGAGGGATGGTCCCCAGCATGGATGGCCTTGCTCCAGCACTGGGGGCAAGTCCTCCCCAGGCTGCAAAGAAGCAAACCTACAAGTAGCCATGTGGGAGAGAATGAAGGAAGGTGACATAGGGAGGGGGGAGGGAGTGGAAGGAAGGCTGGGATGGCTCAGGTGACATCCTGCAGCTCACACCTGGTGTCTGGCCATGAGTCCAGGCTATGACCAATGGTAGCAGGCTATACTGCTCATAGACAACCCATTGATAGAGTGATATACATGATGGATCTAGCCTCACTCTAAAAAACAAACTCACTGAGCCATGGAGTCAATGCCGACTCAACAAACCGACTCACAGTGATCCTAAAGCAGACCCCGTGAGTTTCCAACCCTGTAAATCCTGATGGATGTAGAAAGCCCTTGGACCAGCTGGTGGTCTGGAACCGCTGACCTTATGGTTAGCAGCCCAACTCGTATCTACTATGCCACCAGGGCTCTTTGATAGATATAGAGAGATGTACCAAACAGATAAATGGATGATGATACTAGATAAGCTTTCATCCTTAAAATCAAGACATAGGTATATGTGTGTGCACCTAGGTATGGTAGTTACATAATCTGTTGCCAACTTGAGACTATTTAGAGTGAAGGGGTGGGGTTTAGCCTGTCAATCAGGTCGCAGCTTGATGGAGGTGCTAAGGAGAGAAATAGCTCAGTGAAGGCAGGACAGACACCCCCTCTACTTTGTATCCCTGATGACAAGACACATGGAGCTTCCCTAGAGGCCTGGAGCTGGAGGAGCCACGTGGAAGCCCCTGCCAGTGCTGAGATGTTTCCACCACCACTGGATCCACAAGACTTTCCACCCACTGGCCTGTGGTCTTCCCGCATTCAGCATCATTGCATGTGTTTCGTGAGTCTGAAGAGGAATTTATGCATTGGTATCAGACATATGGGCTAATATCGGACTTATGGACTTGATCTGGACTGGGCTTATTGTCTTAATATATGATTTATCTTTGATATAAAGCTCTCTCACACACACATATGAGTGTCTCTGGATTTGTTTCTCTCATCAACCCAGACTAACACGGGTGGTCACTAGTCTCCAGCATCAGGAAGGAAATGACAGGGTTGGGGAGAAACCAAAGACCCCAGACCCACAGAGACTTTTGTGCGGCAAGCTGCCCCCCCCCTCATGGGTCTGCTCTTGTCTCTGAGATGGAGAACAATAACTTGATAGTGCCGGGGGGCTGTCTTTCTGACCTCTCTTCTCCTTCAGGTGCCCCTGGGCTGTCTGATTTCTGCCTCTCCTTCTTCATCTAATGTCCGTCCACCCCCATGTTCCTGGACACCGCCTCCAGAAACCCTGCCTCAATTCCTTGTCCATGGATGAGGTCCTTCTTCACATGGGAACTCCATGGCTCCCAGCACCTGGCCATGGTTACTGAATTTCCTGGGAGGCACGGGGAGCCAGGGGATTGCTTCCCGAAGAAGAGGTCGGGATTAGATGCATCTGGGTGCCCCAGCACACAGCACAGTGTCTGCACAGAGCAGGGACCATATATCATGTGTGTAATTTGCCCAATATGGCCAATAAAACAGGATGGTGCTCCTGCCCTGAGAATCCCAGGTGCCTTACTCCTGAGATGCTCCCTGGGAGGAAAGATAGAGGCCTGCTTCCTAGTCCCTGCAGTGCACACAGCTCAGAGATGATACAATTAACTCCTCTAGCCTCAAAGGTAGTTGGATCATACTCCAATTTTATTATATATCAGACTTTTCTCTCTGGGTTTGCTTACTGCCTCGGCATCATTCAAAAAGAGCACATAGATCCACGTCTCTCGGGAAAAGGGATGTGTGATCTGTGAGCCTATGAAAGCTCAGCTCCTCCTCAACTGCGGCCCTAGCTGTCCAGGAAACACAGCCCTCCTCCTCTCTTTTACGGCAACCATGGTCCAGAGCTCATCGCAGGTGGACAGGGGGCTAAACACGCTGCATGTCTAGTGTCTGTACGACCTGCTGGGTCCCCCACAGTGGGAGGAGACGCTGGTCCCCAAAGGAGGTCCCCGGGCCTGGGATAAGTGCTCTGATCTATTAAATATGTGCTGGAAGGAACTCCCACAAGAGAAAGACTTGGATTCCATGGCTGGCGGAGGAGGTCATTCAAGTGGCTGATCAATAGGAAACCTCTCAAGTGGACCAGAGAGCTGATCGGTGGCCCAGCATCCCCTTTGGAATCACAAACAGCAACTACAGCAAACTGAAACCAAGCGTCCGCAGGATCTGATCTGAGATGGGGAGCAGGGGCCCGTGATCTCGCAGCATGACAGAAGCCTGCCTCGTGTCCGCTTCATAAAAGGACCTGTGGTCTCTCTGGGGCCAGCACTGATCAGTTCCAGGTCTCGTCCCCTTCCATGGAGTGTCTGGTCAGCAAGATGTCCCTGTGGTTACACTCACTGTGATGCCACATACTGAGAACGAAGTGTCCAATGTGGGGGGTGCCTGAGAGAGAGGTACCATGATTCTTCGGTCTTTGGGCTTGTTATCTCTGTAGGCATTTGCCGACATCATCCGCTTCTTAATCTGGAGATTGTGTAACCACACTAGCTCTGTCCTCTCCTTTGCGTGTGCCATCCGACATCCGGTACTCAGCAAGTCCTGTCCTTTTCCCATCTCTACAAAGCATCGAATCCTCTCCATCTCGACCCCCAGCCCTGAGCCAGGCTGCTGCCATCCGTGTCTCCCCTGGGCGAGGGCAAGGACTTTAAAGCATCCCTCCACGCCTTCCTCGTTATGCCGGTGGCACTGTGCCATGGCACGTGCTTTTGCCGTCTGAATTCAGCTCGTCTAGAAGGAAACGGTGGGCCTCACACATGAGAACCATCAGGAGGGTGCTGCATGGCCTGGCCGCGTCTCCTCCTGCTGAGTGCAGGCTCGCTACGAGTGGGAGCAACAGCAGGATGAAGCAGGCCCTCGTCTCCTGCCCTGCCCGTTGTCCTGCTGTGGTGGCCACAGAACAGCCATCACCCCAGTGCTCAGACCAGACGCCTGGGGCTCAGGCCAAACTCCCTTCCCCCAGAGGTTCTGTGGATAGCTCTCCCCAGGTGAGTCTCACGTTCTCCCAGGCTGCCACAATGGTTCAGTTCCCCAACTCGACTCGACCTTTACTGGCTCTACCTCACCAGCCCCTCCCTGGGAGCAAAAACCTGTGATCCACTCTGGTAACCATGGCAACCTAGGAATCCCCGTGGGACAATCCCACTCAATCCCCCAGGGTGACTGTGTGTGAGTTGACTGGATGCTGCCCAGCCACCACCACCATGATGTGTTGTCATTCCCGATGCCAGCGTCGAGGTCAGGCCTTCTGGCTTCCGGTCTTGTCCCAGAAAGGCCCTGACACAGATCTAGCCCCTTCGTTGGTAATACATCTTGGAAAGACAAACGGAATGTTCCTCAGCAAGAATGCCGAGGTTCTGGCCCCATCACTGTGGACTCGCCACCCAGAAAGACCAATCATGGGGTTGGGTGGCGAAGACCAATCACTGGTTTGGTTGTCAAAGACCAATCATTGGGTTGGTTGTCAAAGACCAATCACTGGGTTGGTTGTCAAAGACAAATCACTGGGTGGGTTGTCAAAGACCAATCACTGGGTGGGATGGCAGAAAAAGGGAGACTCTCAGTGCCCTGGGTTGATGTGATAGCTTCAGCAAGAGACCCAACCCCGTCAGGATGACACAGGACCAAGCGATGTTTCCTTTCATTGACACGGATCACCAGGAGTTGTGGCCAACTCAATTGCAAACTCACAGCAACAGAGTGATCTGCTAGGACGCTCTGCCGGTCTTCACATCCATCCTCGCTGCCGGCACCCAACGTGTCATGTTATGTTTTTAAGTTGAAACGGCAAGTGTTTTGCTCTCTCTCCACGTCCCACCGTGAGGAAGAATGCAGGGCAGAGGCAACACGCACGCAGCCCCCCCCTCCCCCCCAGGCAGGTTCGCTGCAGAAGCCCTCCCGGGCAGTCAAGTGGACGCGAGCGGCAAGCTGTTACTTTCATTGAGCCACAGGCCGGGGTTTGCCTGGCTGTTCAAACGTGAAGCATGATAAACCACCATGAAAAAAAAAAAATCCCTCCTGTGAGATCAGAAGTGATTGAGGAAGCGCTAAGTGAGAGAATCTTCAGAATGAAACACACGTGCACAACGGTATCGCTGCGGGAACTGGAGCTAAGTGCTGTGGAAAGGTCAGCATTCGACTGAAGGCCAAACCCATGGCAAACACGCTGAAGGGCTGGCAGCCACACATGGGTGAGGAAAATTCATAAGCATCAAAGCGCAGGGCTCAGTGAGGGAGATGGCCTGACCAAAGAACAACCACAGGGCGCCACCGGCACCAGAAGTGGCCACCCTCTTGCAGGATGATGGGCAGTGAGGCCAGAGAGGGTTCTTGATTCCCTTGCTCACTGGTCTGGGCTTTGGGGTGCAGGAGAGCTTCCTGGGAGACATTCATTCTCTTTCCTTCAGCTTTTTCTGGGGACGGGGTGAACGTTCGGGAAGGAGGTCACCAGCTCTCCACACAACCACCTGGCTGGAACACGCCCCTCCCTCCGAAGGACCATCACCAATCCCAGTTCCTCTCTGTGTGTCCTGTTTCCTCTCCATCTTTCCTCACCCTCTGGGCTCAGTCCTTGGGTAAACGCGACCCTATTGATCTCAAATGCTTGGTTATTCTAAGGTGTGTGTGCCAAGCTAATATCAATGTTCCCCTTATAGACCGTCTGGTGTTTGGCTGACATTGAGCCATGGGGGTGAATTCGTTTCCAGACCAGGAGGCTGACCAAGTCCAGCGTCTCCCGTCTCTGTCCGACCGGTAGGCCTGGTCTCCTTTATAACTGTGATCTTTGTTCCACATCCCCTTCTTCGGGGACTTCCCACGGGGTCCTTCTCAGAGCAGTCGATGGTGAGCGGGCATCATCAGCTCCTCTGCTCTCGGGGCTGTGGACATCGTTCATGAGACTAATTGTTTCCACCGAACTGATGACTTCCTTGTGACTCTCGGGCGGACAAGGGGAGACCGGTAGCTGTACCTGAGGGGCAGAGGATGAGTTTGCAGATGAACAAGAACAAAACAGAGGCATTTGTAAAACCTAGACAAACCTTGCAAGAAATGGTCAAGGGACTTGTTCAGACGGAAAACCCACCACCGTCGGCAATGAGCAGAACCTACCGTCCATGGGAACATCACCCCGGAGTGGCCGGGCTACGGAAGTTTCCCCCGAGACTGGAAACGGAGCCGAGGTATCAGTGTGTGCTGCTGACAAGCACCGAGGGAGACAAGGGATACAGAAGTTACAGGACCTGAACGGATGGAGAGTCCATGGAGTTTCTCAAACCGGTAAAGAGGAGGGCAGTGCACAGTGAGAGCCCCATTGCCCACCCGCTCTTCCACGGCCTTTGCTGGCCTTGAACTGCCAGTCACACCCCCGGGGCAGGGGAGCCTTTGTCCTTTGGCACACTTGCTAGAGCCCCAGCCCCCACCCACCTCCCTAGCTTCAGTTCTGCCTGCGCCCAGGAGGGCACATGGCGGGGTGGGGTGCTGGTGAGCAGCAGAAGCAGAAGTCGATCCAGCCCTGCTAATTACAGAGGCACCAAGGAGCAAATTGAGAAGTGATGGATTTAATAAACCCCTGCACTTTTGTTTACACCAACAGCAATCTGGGTGCCGTGGAGGATGGGGACGTGCCTGGCATGTGGAACCACACCTGGCCGACTCACTGGGCCGCCAGGCACCTCCCAGGGCCCCACAGACAGGAGAGCCAGCACATCCTCACAAGCCCTCACCAAGCCTGTTCCTCCTCCCCAGAGATCCGGGCATCTGCTCACCGAGCTGTGGGGGCTGGTGGGTCCACGGAGCCCTGGGTGCACTCAGCATGGACTGGTCACAGCTGAAGACAAAGCCACGGCTGCACACTGCCCTCTGGACAGGGCCCGGGTGGGCCTGGCATGATAGGTCAGTGATAGAGACAAAGCTACAGGCTGGACCTACCACTGCTGTCCAGTGGACTCACGGCCACCCTGTAGGATGGGGCAGAGAAGCCCAGGGGTTTCACAAGACTGAAAACCTTTGAGCGAGCAGACCAGCATGTCTTCCCTGATCCTTTGGAGGGCAGCTGGTGAGTTCGAACCACAGACCTTTGGACCCGCAGCTGAGTACTTCAGCTGGAAGACCACTGGATGCCGGCCGTGAATCCAAGTGCAAACTTGAAGCCAACAACCGTGAAAGAGGCGTCTCGGTTGTGGGGCACGGAAAGCATTGTTGGGGCGCTCTCATTTGACCTGTTGGGACACTTAGCCCATGGCTGAGGGAAACCAAACCCTCAAGTTGATTGTGGGTCTGAGTGACCCTGCAGGACAGGGCAGAGCTGTCGATGCCCTTCCCCAGGCTGGCCTGCCGATGGAGGCAGCTGCCCAGGGCTTTCTTCCTCCACTGCACTGGTGGGATTGAACTCCCTGCCTCAAGAGCGGGTGGTGGAGGTGTTTGATGTTATCCAGTAGGTCTTGACTCACGGTGACACTGTGTGCACTAGAACATGCCATCCTCGCAATGGCTCTTGGGTTTGAGCTCATCGCTGTAGCCACCGTGTCCATCCAGGTGTCAAGGGCATACGGTTTCACTGCCCTCTACTTTACCAAGCATGATGTCCTTCACCAGGGGCTGTCTGGAAGATGTGTCCAAAGGACCTGGGGTGGAGCTGGATCAGTCGTTACATTGCTAGTTAGATTAGTGGTTGAAGGTAAGTGTTGCCACCTAAGTGTTGAGACTTAGAATGAAGATGGCAACAAATGTACAAATGTGCTTGACACAATGGGTGTATGTATGCATTGTGATAAGAGTTGTGTGGACCCCAATAAAGTGATTTAAAAAAATAAAGGAGAAGTGCAACGAAGGCAAAAGAAGAAGAAGAAGAAGAAGAAGAAGAAGAAGAAGAAGAAGAAGAAGAAGAAGAAGAAG
>NW_022103898.1:1530761-1564653 GCF_000313985.2 Echinops telfairi | reverse complement strand
CTGGACTGGGCTGGGATGTTTTCTCAGTATTCAACTGCTCTTGTATATCAAGTCCTTTCTTACACACATGAGTGTCTATGAAATTGTTTCTCTAGTCCACCTGGACTAACACCGTACCCATTCCAAAGAAAGGCGACCCAACAGAATGCTCAAATTATACATCAATATCGCTGGTATCACATGCAAGTAAAATGTTGAAGATCATCCAACAATGATTGCAGGAGCACACGGAACGTCGCTTCCAGGGGTTCAGGCAGGGTATGGAAGAGAACGTGGAACAAGGATATCTCTGCTGAGGTCAGCTAGACCTTGGCTGAAAGCAGAGAATACCAGAAAGATGTCTACTTGTGTTTTATTGACTATGCCAAGGTATTTGACTGTGTGGATCATAACAAACTATGGACAACCTTTAGAAGAATGGGGATTCCAGAACATGTCCTTGTGCTGATGAGGAAACTGCACATGGTTCAAGAGGCAGATCAGGAAAGGTGTGTGTCAGGGTTGTACTCTCATCAGACTTGCTCAATCCGTATGCGAACAAGTCATCAGAGAAGCTGGATTCTGTGAGGGATGGTGTATCAGGACTGGAGGAAGGCTTGTGAACAACCTGCGATGTGCAGAGGACACGACCTTGCCTGCTGAAGGTGAGGAGGACGTGAGGGCCTTGCTGATGAAGATCAAGGATGTCAGCTTCAGTAAAGATTACAACACAATTTTGGTAAAGAAGGCCCAAATCCCCCTGGTTGAAGTTGTCAAGGATTTTGCCTTGCTCAGATCCACAATCACTGCCCATGGAAGCAGCAGTCAGGGGATCCAAAGACAGGTTGCATTGGGGGAACGTGCTGGGCAGGTACCTTTTTAACATATTGAAGAGCAGGGACATTACTTTGAGGACTAAGGTGCCCCTGACCTAAGCCAGGGCATTTCCAAAGGCCTCCTATGCTTGTGGATGCTGGACATTGAATAAGGAAGACCGAAGAAGAATCCAGGCATTTAAACTGTGGAGCTGGAGAAGAATATTGGAAGTACCATGGACTGCAGCAAGGACCAGCCCATCGGTCTTAGATATTGTGCCTCTCAGGTGCTCCTTGTGGAAAGGATGGGGGACTTCCTCTTTCGGACTTTGCACCTGTTGTGAAGAGAGATCAGTCCCCGGAGAAGGGCACCACGCTTGGTAAAGTGGAGGGGCAGCGAGAGAGGAAGACCTTCAAAGGACTGGCACAGTGGCGGCAGCAGTGGCCTCAAGCTTAGGGACAATTGTGCGGATGGCGCAGGACTGGGCAGTGTTCCGTTCTGCTGGGTGGAAGGTCCCTATGGGTCTGAACGGATTCAATGCACCTAACAACAAGAACACCCAACACTTTCATCTAACCCCAAACACCAAGTCAACCCACTGCCCGGGGGTCCATTCCCCCTGCTGGGTGTCCCTGTGTGTGTGTGTGGGGGGGGCATTGTTCCATGGGGTTTGTGAAGCTGTGATGGTCGCAGAAGCCGACAGCCTCATCTTCCAGCTGGTGGGTTGGAACTGGTGGTCTTGCACTTGGCAATGCCATGCCCACGGGACTTCCTGCTAGCAGAGGAGGGCTGATCAGACAGGACTCAAATGCCCTGCCTGCACTGGAGATGGTGGGCTTGGGCTGGGGTCGCTCCAGCAGGCCTGTGCAGCCACCTTGGGGAGATGCCCAATAGCTCTCTGAGCGCTGCAGAGAAAGACCACAGGGGCCCTCCCGGCACTGACCACTGACTGCTGACTGCAAGATGGGTGGTCCCAACCCATCAGCTGCTGCCCAGGGGGAAGATGGGGTCCTCTGCTCATGTAAAGACTGCCAGCCTCAGAAACCCCACCAAGGCTCAGAGCTGCTGTGGGTGAGCAGGGCCAGGATGCTTGTGCGTGTGGCTTGGGCGTGGTTGATTCTCAGTGTTACCAGGCAGGACACACTGACTCCGCTGGGGCAGGGGCAGAACTTGGTGACATAATTGGTGTTCTCAAGGTCACAGAGCTGGCATGAGGTCAAACCCGGCGGTGTGGACCAGCCTGGTTTGGAGTAGGATGGCCAGGGGCTCAGCCAAAGCCATAATGTCTTGGGGAGGGAGAGAGGGGCGTTCAGGACTAGCTGCTGGGAAGGGGGACACCTTGGATACCTTGGGGCTGGACCCCAGGTTCCAGAAGGCTGGCCTCCCATAGAGCCCTGGTCAAGGTGACCTGGGGTCGAAGGAGACAGGCTGGACACGGCAGCGCTACTCAATCCCTGCCTGAAGGGGGGTCCCAGGACAGTGGTTGAGGCCTCTCCTGGGGGGTCTTTGAGGAACCACCCCCCAGCTGTGTCCCTCACCCCTGGGTGCAGCTACCCCATCCCTCCTTCTGTGCTTGAATCTGGAAATGAGCCTGGCTTGCCTGCCGTCCCTGGTGGAATGAGGGGAAGGCGGCAATCTGTGGCCTCATTCATGAGCAGGGACCACGGCTGGAGCCCAGGGCTGGCCGGCTCCTCATCTGACCAGGTTCCTGAGGGCTGCCTGGTGCCTCCCTGTAGGAAACCCTGGAATGTCTGAGGAGCACTGTGGGGGGTCTCAAACATGGGGATTACAGGTGTGTGGGGGGCACAGGCTGCCGGCAATTTGACTGAGCCAGCTAGTATCAAGGTGGGTGCTGTCTGCTTCAGCCCCTCCCCAATGTATGCCCTGTTCTCTCAGCCTTGGGTGGACATGCCCCACCAAGGGTTGGTGCCCTCTGCCCCCCACAACTGACCCGGCCTGCAGCAGGTTGGTGTCCCAGCAGCAGAGGGGACCAGCAGTCTCCTGAATGTCAGGCCCGCCTGTGGGCAGGGCTCAGCGCTGGACTGCCTTGGCGGGGACTAGTGGGGGGCATGGCCAGGGTGGTCGGCAGTGGCCAGCAGCAGTGTCTCGTCCCACAGGAGTAGAGGGTGTGGTAGGGTGGGGCAGGGAGGCAGGTGGCCTGCTTGTGGAGGACGGGGAGCACTTGTGGGAGGGTGGGACCAGGCAGAGCACCTGGTGATTGTTCAGTGCCCCCACCACCACCACCACCCCATCCTGTTCAGTTATCGGGTAAAACAAGCCGGGGGTTCCCTAAGACTCGACACGCCGCCAGCTGATAACCCGCCCAGATGCACATTGAACGTGACCAGGTCATATAAATGATTGCACAGAGAACCAAGGTCTCAGCTACATTGATCTTCATAACCTTGTCACCAAGCCGGTGTCTCAGCCTGGGCCTCTGATCACCATCCGGACCTGTGGGCACTGGCTGCAGGGCTCTGAGGCCTAGAGCCCAGGTAGAGACTGTGAAGGGTGTGATCTGGCTACTGCTTGGCGAGACCCCAGCCCTGTGGTCTGCCCCCATGTCCCCTCCAGACCAGCTTGGCCTCTCCTGATCTCCCTGCACATGATCTCTGGGACTGCTGGACCCTGTGACAACAGGGATGGGCCAACAGAGGGCCTCCTGGGCAGGACAGCGGGTCTCTGCTTGCTCAGGGAGGGCAGTGGGCAGCGGGCAGGCATTTGGTGGGAGATTTATTGAGTGACCGTGGGACACAGCATGGCTGTGGCCCTAATCCCTTATCAGCCTGTTGAAATATCAATTTTGCACTTGGCTTCACATGGCTGGCGGCCCTGCCCAGAGTCCTCCGCTTAATTCTCCTGTCATTAAGAAATCCAATCTCCGACTCCTGCGGCCAGCAGGGAGTGGGCTCCAGAGGGGGGCTGCCCTCAGAGCGTCTGCTAATTGGGGCTCCTCAGACCCTGAGTAAAACTGAAAGGCCCGAGGAAAAGGCCCGGCTCTGGGCGGCTCAGGGGCTGGTATCCATCAAGCACTGTGTCCCCTGGATTGCTCAGGGTGTCCACAGCCCCCCAACCCTGTGGAGCTGCCTACAGGTGGTCAGGCTCCTGGAAGACCCCAAGAAGTGTCTGTCGGGTCTGCCACTGGGGGCTGTGAGCTGCGGGGTCCAATGGAGGGGAACATTTGGAGCCTTCCTGCTGGCCCCATGGGCTCTCGTGAACCTCAACTGGGCCCTGTGGGCTCTCGTGACCCTCAACCACCTGAGATGGGTTGCAGTAGACACCCTCAAATCAATGGTAACTCCGAGCCCCCATCTATGTGAATGAGGATCCATGGTGATGCTTGTTGGTCAGCCATTGACAGCCAAGCTTAAGGTCCGTGGTTCAGACCCACTATCCCCTCCAGGGGAGGGAGATGAGGCTGTCTGCTCTCGTGAAGATGGACAGTCTCAGAAACCCCTACAGAAGGTGGCTATGAGAGGGACCACCTGCTGCACTGGGCTTTCTTAGGCGCAAGTCCCTGTGGGAGTCAGCCCACCTGCAATCAGGTTTGCTTTCTCATGAGGAGGGGGCCATGACAGTGGGGGGGGTTGCAAATCATTTTCAAGGTCAATGTTTGTTTCTGTCAAAGGGACAGAAGAAGCACAGAAGTAAAGATGGGCTGGCCAGAGGGCAGTCCCTGAGGGGCCTGGACACAGGGGTAAAGAGACTGGGCCTTCCACAGAGGAGAGAGAGAGAATCTTCTCCAAGAGCCCTCAGAGAGGGGATGGAGGGGAAGAAATTTCCCCCAGAGTCATCAGAGCAACAGAAACAGAGACAGAGAGACAGAGACAGAGAGAACCTTTCCTCAGAGCTCTCAGAGAGAGAGATGGGAGAGAGGGTGGTGGGGGAGAGAGGGGATGGTAGAAGAAGGAGGAAGGGAGAGGGAAGAGAGGGAGAGACAGAGACAGAGACTCTTGAGAGACAGAGAGAGAAGGAGGGGAGGGGGAGGGGAAGGGGGAGGGAAGGGGAGAGAGGAGGAGCCAGAGAAGGAAGAGAGAGAAGACCTTCCCAGAAGCAAAGAGAGGGCAGGTGGACCGGCCTTGGCTTCCAACCTCCTGATCGGAGAGGTCCCTCTTCATTAATATAGCCGCCCCCCCCCCCACTATGGTATGGGGCTCTGTCTCCTGGGAATGAGGCAGGCTCCTGGCTGCTGTCCTAAGGCACCCTTCATGCTCAGACTCCCCTTCCCTCCCTCCCTCACAGAGCCCTATGCCCCCTCAGCCCTCTCTACACCACCCCTCAGAGACCCCTTGGGGAGATAAATGCATTTGGCACTCAGGGCCTTGGCCCCTCCCCAGGGAGCAGAGCCTGGACAACCATGTCCCCACCCCAGGTGCCTCTGTCAGGCAAATGGTAATTCCTGACCCACTGAGCTTGTCAGAGGGGGTCCCACCCCTTCTCTCCTGCTCCCCAACACGAACCACCCCTCTGCCTCCAACCTCTTTCCCGTAGAGATACTCTCAAGGGCTCCTGAGGGAACCTTCTGGAATCCCACCAGGGTCTATTCAGGGTCAGGCGTTCCCTGGGAGAATCCACAGTCTAAACACCTGTGGATGACAAATCTCCTCTGTGCTGCCTCCCTGGGCCCCGCGACCCTGCTGCCCCTGCAGGCCCTGAACCAGGAGGCTTGACCACCGGTGAAGCTCACCAGCTGCCTGGCCCATGGCCCAGCTCCCGGCTCGGGAGCTCCCGCTGAGCAGCCCCACGTGTACTGGGGTGCTATTCAGAGAAACAGGGAGCCCGGCGAAGGAGCACCGGCCGTGTGGCGCAGCGTCATATCCTGGGCTGCTAATCACAAGGTCAGCAGTTTGAAATCACCAGCCGCTCCTCTGGAGGAAGGCGAGCCTTCTCCTCCTGTGACGGCAGCTGTACCCTGTCCTGCAGGCTCACTGAGGCAGACAGAGCTGCCTGGATGGCAGTGGGTTTGTCTGGTTTTGTTTTGCCCAAAGAAATATGCCCAGGACCCAACTCGCAGCCTGTGCCTTGTCCCTCCCAGGCTGGGAGGCTGGGGAGGCTGGCATGCGGGGCCCTGCCCGTCTCCCCTCCACCGAGCCCTTCATCAATCACCAGCTATTGAACGCGAGGGTCAGGTGCTCGCCCCCTCTCTGACCCTCCCTTGCTCTGCAGTGGCCTCAGGAGGGCAAGTGACCCCAGGCTCCAGATGGGCTATCCAGGTCTCCATGGGCCCAGCACGGGGCCCAGCTGCACCCTCTCCCTGTGCACAGAGGAGGGAGGGGGCTTTGATTCTTGCCCGGGGCTTCACACTGGTCAGTATCGTTGCTGGCACACTCAAGGCTTCTGGGACTCGGGGGCCGCGTGCTAGGCTCTGATGTCTCAGTGAAGCCACCTGAGGTTACAACATAGGGCTGTTAGAAGCCACTGTGAGGAGTGGGCTCTATGACAGATACCCTCTGGGCTGCACCCGTCTCCCCACCACTCCGTCCAACACTCTGCCCACCCTGAGCCCTGGCCGTCTGTGAGTAGGGCAGGCAGGGTGGGTGTGTGGGCAGAGGGGAGGGAGTGAGGGGACCCTGTCTCCAGCTTCCTCCAGCTTGGGGACTCAGCACCTAGAGAGGCCGTCCTGCTGCCCCAGAGATGGCCCCTCTCTGGACACCATCTATCAGGGAAATACCACAAGGAGCCCACTTTCACAAGCAGTGGTCCACTCTCTCAAAGTCCAGGAGGGGGCAGCTCTAGGTGGTGGGTCTCCATCTCTCTGTGCATCTGTCTGTCTGTCTCCAGTAGGCTCCTCATCTCCCTTCAGCACCTGTGGGCCCAACATTCCTTGGACAACTCCATGTGCCTCTTTGCCAGTCTTCCACGGGGTCTAGAAGGTTCTCAGCACAGGGGCCCAGGGTCCAAAGGGCTCACTCCAATCTGAGCTCCTCTGTCTGGGTGGTACTGGGTCATCCTTCATCTCTGCCTGCTTGTCTAATCTATTTCAGTCCCCAAAAGAGAAGGACTCAAGACGTCCCCTGACCCTGCCTCTAAACCTGCCTGGTTCTAAATGTGAGGAGTTACTGCATCAGCCCATGATGGGAGGTAATGGCATCGGGCTGAGGACCACAGCCCAGCCAAGTGGACACACATTCAACCCAGGGCAGCACCTCAGGGTACTGGCAGCTTTCCAGGGTGCTCGTGATGGGGGGTGGAGCAGAGAGAAGGTGGTCTGGCCCAAAGGACTGGCCATGGGGGGACGGGACACTGCACGCAGGACCTTTTAAAGGAGGCTCTGTCCATCGGAACTAATGATGGAGAGTGGGGGTGGTGCTGGGGTCTTGAGGGGCCATGGGGGCTCTCAGTGACCTCAGGGTTGGATGCTGACAGGACGTGGGGGCTGCGCTGGTATAAAGGGGGTGTGCGGGAACCTCGAGGGCTCTCCTCGACCCTTGGACTGGATGCTGGGATCAAGTAGGGGCTCTGCTGGGATGGCGTCCGGAGGTGACATCCAGTGTCCACCAGGAGGTGGTGGAGGGGCTGTGCCCTCATGAGGCTGTGGTCTGGGTATTTTGCCCCCTGGAGACAAGAGCAGCAGCTGTATTGGAAATAAGCACACGCTGGCCCATTTTGAGTCCGTGGCCCCTGCGTGGCCCCACTGCCAAGTGGTCAGCTCACACCGCCCGCAGCTGGCATGGCCAGCAGTGGCTACTCCAAGCTCTCCAGTCAGTCCTGCTGCAGTGGACACAACCCTGCCCCTCCTAAAGCTGAGCCCACCGCTTACAGACCCAATGGGCGAGAAGACATGGTCCCACGTGGCAGGCCACTTGGAAGAGCTGGGCCACTCGAGTTCTGCGCCCTTGCCTTCCGGTGGCTGGCCCCTGGGAGGTGAGCGTGGGACTTCGAACTCAGCACTGCGCAGCGGGGCCCAGAAAGCTGGACCACAGCCCATCGCGGCCCAGGCCTGCAGGGACATCACCTCCTCTCTGCCGAAGAGTGGTGGTTCTTGGAGTGGACCGGGGTTGGGAGCTTCAGCGCAGACCGCAGAGCTGGCAGGGAGGAGGGTGCCGGCTGCAGAAGCCGCAGGTATCGCCAGCCTCTCGTTCCCTGTGCAGTGAGATGCCGCCCTCTGTGGGAGTGGGCAGTGGGCAGGCCGCGTGGAAGATCAGGAAGGACAGGGCAAGTCTATGTCCCTCTGCTGTCCCTTCCTGGGCCCCCAATCAGCTGCATGTCCCCGCCCTGCCTCTGCATGTGGGTCTGAGGGAGGAAGAACCGGCTTGGTGGCAGAGACTTGGTTTTCCAGCCTGGAAGCCCTGGTGAAGGAGTGGGTGGTTACCTGTCAGCCTACTAGCCAAAAGTCAGCAGTCCAGTGGCTGATCCACGGGAGGAAGATGAGACAGTCGGGGTCCAGGACTCGGAACAGGCCCAGGGACCCCTGGGGACATCCTGCTCTGTCCCACGGGGTCCCTGGGGGGGGGGGGGGGGGGGGGGGGGGGGGGGGGGGGATATGGGTTCAACATCTGCTCTGCTCACCGGAAGGGCTGCACTGAACCCAAGTGAATGGTGGGTGCAGGGGGCCCTTCGGGGTCCCGGCATGGGGCTGCTTCCCCGGTGCCCCCCATCTTGGCAGGAGGAAAGCTCCACAGGGAGCCCCCCCTCTCACGGTGTCAACAATGCAATGATGGGGTAGCATGTGAAGGGGCATAATGTGGGGTTGTGATAGGGGGTGGGGGGTGTCAGTCTGAGCCTTCCCCAAGCCAGGGGAGACCAGGGGTGAGGACAAGGGAGTGCAGGCAGACAGAAAACCCAAGGGCCCACAATTGGGTATCACATGTCCCTGAGCCTGGCACACATACCCCCTCTTGCCCCAAAGGCCTTGTCTGTCACTGGAGGGCCAGAGATGGGTGGGGCCCCGTGCCCCTTGCTGCCGCTGCCCCAGCCGTCCCTCTGACACAGAGAATCAGGGTCTCTCTGGGTCCTCTGTGCTCACAGGACGGAGCTCCTCAGAGCCTGCACAAAGCATGGGGGACAAGGAGGTCTGGGCGGCGTGGAGGGAACTATAAACACATGTAGCGGAGGGTCCCCTGAGCGAGCCGCCCACCCCAACACACACACGTGCCCTGCCCCTGCTGTCTGAACGAAGAGGCAGGGGCCGCTTTCAGTGTGGGGGCCTGGCCTCTGCCCCTAGCAGGTGGGAGTGGAGCTGGACAGGTGAGGGGATCCCGACGCAGCCTCAGCCCCATCCACAAGTAGTGAGGCTCCCAGGGTCCCTGGGTCTGTCTGCCCAGCGGGGGACCACAGAGATGCTGCCACAGAACACAGAAGCCTCATGAATCAGGCTTTCCATCCCCCATGTCGCCCTGCCACATCTGA
This sequence comes from Echinops telfairi, assembly GCF_000313985.2. Taxonomy (NCBI): domain Eukaryota; kingdom Metazoa; phylum Chordata; class Mammalia; order Afrosoricida; family Tenrecidae; genus Echinops; species Echinops telfairi. The sequence continues at coordinate 1,555,509 of NW_022103898.1, read as the reverse complement.
GGGACTGCTTCGGTATCGGCCGCGCCTCCCCAGAGAAGCCTGCGCCGGTCAGTGTGTGCCAGGGAAACGTGGCGTGCGGTGTCCTTTAGGGAGTCAGGTTAAATAGTCGAGCAAACAGGTGTATGACGGGGCCAGATCAGAAGTGCAGGGAGGGTGAGGTAAGCCTCCCAAGTCACTCCTCCTGGGAGGGTCCCCGCACACCTGAAGAATGAGCCGGTGCCCTGTCCTAAAGTGGAAGGACCTGCTCTTAATGGCTGGCTGTTTCCTCACTGACGTACTTCAATTTTCACAAGCTTCTTGTTAGTAAGACACCATGATCCTCCTGCGTCCTTAAAGAAAATCCCCCCAGACCATCCCTCCAGCATTCTAGCACAGCCCCCGTGACCTTCCAAACGGACTGCTCTGAGGGAATGGAACTGAATGGCCCATCTCAGACCATCTCCAACCGCGCATTCACTCCCCCTCCTCCCGGCCCTCCAAGAGACAGCGCAACCCTGGCAGTAGGGCGGCATCAGGGCCACGTCATCCGTAGCCGGGTAGACAGAACTGGGTGGTGTAGACACAGGCATGGATGCCCTTATTATGGGCATCATCCAATTCTCGATCCATCCATTGATAGACAGAGATATAGATAAACCAAACCTACTGCCGACTCAGAGCCCTCCTCCAGGACAGGGTAGAACCTCCTCTGTGGGTTTCTGTCCACAGAAGCAGAACGCCCCGTCTTTCTCCCTCGGGAGCGGCTGGTGGGTTTGAACTGCGGACCTTACGGATCACAGGCCGACTTGTAACCACCACACCACCAGGGCTCCTAGCAATAAAGTTATCATTCTAAAAACAAAGCCAAACCAAACCTACCATCATCAGGTAGGCTCCAACCACTCCCAGATTCACTGCTGGGGAGTGGGTTAAGCTCAGACCCCTACAGGACAGGGTAGAACGGCCTGGGCTTTCTCGGGAGCAGACAGCCTCCTCTTTCTCCCCAGGAGCAGCTGGGGGCTCAGTGGACCCGCACCCTGTGCGCTTCCAAGGCCACAAGCCTTACAGCCTAAGGGAGCAGTGGGTGCCTTCCAATTGCTGGCTTGTAGGTTAACAGTTGAACTACTGCACCTGTGGGCATCCTTGGACAGGGGTACATATATGAGACCCTTGGTGTTGCTGTGGAACAAGTGTTGGACTGAGAATCACAAGGTCAGCAGTTCAAATCCACCAGCAGCTCCTCAGGAGAAAGAGGAGGCTGCCTGCTCTCATCAAGATTTACAGTCCCAGAAATTGTATGTCCAGTGGCTATGGGTCAGAATGTACCCGATGACCAAGGCTTGTATTAGATGAGCACTCACTATTGTAGACCGAGTTATAGATACAGACAGCATCGATACAGTGATGATGAGGTGCATGTGGTCAGGGCTGAGTACTGGTAGGGGGGTTTGTGGGTGGTGTTCGGTTCCATTGAGTCAGATCTGACTCATAGCGACCCGCTTGTCCCGTGTCACCCTCACAATGGTTCTGAGGTGTGAGTCCACGTTTGCAGCCACAGTGCCTGTCCAACTTGCCCCAGGCCCTCCACTTTACTAAGCGTGATGTCCTTTTCAAGGACCAGCATCTCCTGACCGCATGTCCAACGTCCCTGGCCTGGAGTCTCCCCATCCTGGGCTCTAAGGACCATGCTGGCCATCCCTCCCAGACAGGCTGTGTTTCAGAGTGGTTGCAGATCTCGATATAAATGATGTAGTTGTGAGTGCGAATAGGGACACAGTGTGGATGGAGATGGATACAGGTACATTGGTGTAGATACAAGATAGACGGCTACACTATGCTCTAAATACATGCAAAGAGTGTCTCAGTAAATATCTGAGTGCCCTGAATAGGTATTTGTGTTTCTCTTTGATCCGCCTGTCGGATTTTGCTTTGAATTAAACTCACCTTGTATCTCTGACAGCCGCCCCAGTAGCATCTGGAGTTGCCGAGGCAGTGCGTCCTGGGGTTGAAAGAGCAGACACTGCAGATCTGCACCGAGAACACCACGCGGCTGCCTCGCAGGAGGACGGCATGGTGCGTGACGCCCGCTCTGATAACGCCGGGCCCGAGGTGCCAACTCCAAAGTCAGCGATGAGGCTTCCTTCCTGCCGTCCGTGCCTGCCACTCGGCTGAGAGCCGGCCTCAGACACACTGCGTGAGGTTCATCTGGGAGATTTCATCACGAGCCTGATAGCTCCTTCAGCATCTGACAGCCCAAGGCCATGTGTCCCCAGCCCGACGGAGCCTGGCACAGTGGAGGCGATGTATCTGCACCGCCAGCTCTGACTGCATCCTCCTGAGTGCTCGAAGAACCGCCTAAAACACGGACTCCCTTCTGGGCAATCCCACCCGAGCGGGAGCCCCACGGCCCAGCTGGAGACCTCCAGTGCCACACACCCAACCAACCACCTCTGGGCCGGGGGTTCTGTCCACCCCCAGCCTCAGGCTCCAGGCCACACAGGAGCGTCCCTCAGAGGACATGCGTTCATCCACACAGCCATTCTACAAAGGCTGCATGGACAGCACTATTCTAAGCTCTGGACACATGTTGGGAACAAAGGAAACCATCCCCCCCTCCCCTCTCATAAGCGCACATCCTAGTGATGATGCTGACACACATGACTAATGTTACCCATGAGCTTCGGAGTTTTCAGGCATCACTGTGAGACCCTGAGGATAGAGGCCAAATCAGCCTGGGAGCCAGTGAGATTGACACAAGGCCGGCACCCAAGGCAAACGCCATAGAGAGAGGTAGAGATGGTGCATCAGTGCCAGGGAGAAGGGAAGTGTTTGTTACCATAGCCTAATTCAGGCTCTGCTCACGGATGCATGGCACAGCAGACCCAGTGCTCTCAGAATGGGGATGCTTGTTACTATAACCACTTACATTGTGCTCACTGATACATGACACAGCAGACCCAGTGCTCTCAGAATGGGGATGCTTGTTACTATAACCACTTACTCTGTGCTCATGCTGATGCATGGCACAACAGACCCTGTGGGCCTGGGGATGGGCTTTCACGGAGCAGTGGTTGGAGATGCCCCTTGGCTGAGTATAAGAAAGAGATTGGGGACCCGGGGCCATGGCAGGGGAGCCTGCCTATAAGAGACTTGTGGCTTGTGCCCCCATCTCATGCCCTTTGCAGCCATTTCCAAGAGCCGCTATGGTGGGTCTGGCACTGTGTCTGGTACCCTGTCTGGCCAGGTGTCGTGGGAGGAGCCCTGGGTATAGGTGTGGATGAATGGTTGAGATGATAGGTTGATAAATAGATAAATAAATAATTGATGTTACACAGGTGGATCTCTAGAATATTGACAAATGCCTGAATGGATAAACAGATACAAAGATAGACATGATAACTAGAAAGATGCATATATCCAATCTACAGCTACATAAGCACACAGGTACATAAGCATACAGGTATGCAGATACACAGACAAGAAGTAATTGATAATACTGGGGTCAGTAGATAGATGGGTACATACAAAAAACATACATATATACATATATATGTAATTGATGACACAAGTGAGAGAAAGATAAATAGATGCATGTATGGATGGATGAGTAGATAAGGAAATAGGTATAGATAGATGAAAGATAAAGATAGATGGATAGTTAACTCGATGAATAAATGGATGGATGAATGAATGGATGGATAGATGATTGATAGATTATTAGATGGATAGATGGATGGATGAGTGGATAGATGACAGATAGATGGATGTATCGATAGATGATTGATGGATGACTAGCTGGATAAATAGGTAAATGGATGGATGGATGGGTGGATGAATGAATAGATGATAGATAGATGATAGATGGATTATTAGATAAATGGATGGATGGATGATAGATTACTAGATGGATAGATGGATGAATGGGTGGATAGATAGATAGATAGATAGATAGATAGATAGATAGATAGATAGATGATAGATAGTCAGACAGACAGACAAACAGACTGACATCAGGTGACTCCGTGTACAGCAGAAGCGAAGTGGCCCAGCTACTGAGATGGACTCACCTGCCAGTAGTGCCAGGAAAGACAGCGCTGGTAAGCGGCCTTCTCACCAAGCATTGCCCTCCCTGGCCGGCCCTCTGCTTCACCAGCGTGCTGTCCACCCCAGCAACAGTCTCAGGTGATGGCGGGTCAGACAAGGCCCCTCTGCGACCGACAGTGTTTCCATTGGCTGAGGGTCAAAAGTAGACCCACTTCCACCTCCAGCTCCTCCTTTCTGTCCTGGGGCTCTGCTGACAACTGCCCTCGCCGGGGGTGGGGGGTGGGGGGGAAGGGGGTGGTGGGAAGACACAGGGCATGGGGGCTGCTGGTACTTGAAGTGGCTGTGGCATGGACTCCAGGATCACAGCCACATGCAAGCACCCCGGTTTGGATGACAGCCGGGAGAGAGTGGAGCTGCCTCAACAGCCTGGAGGAAAGCCAGGCTTCCGACTTCTCATTGCCGGCTGCAACATTCCTTTCCAGGGTTGACCTGCACACTGCCCCTGACACCTCAGCCATGCTGGCCAGAGAGGGAGGCTTCCACAGCGTCTTTAATGAGGCTGACTCTCTCCCCCAGGTAAAGGTGTGCCCAGTTTCTTATAAACAAAACACATTTCATCTAAGGCCGGAGGGAGTGGAAGAGGTGGCATCCACCCTTGGGGGACATAAAAGTTGTGAGTGAATGGCAAAGGAGGGTCATCCCGACCTCTTGCCCGGCAGACTCACACCACAAGAGGAAGAGACACAGGTGCGGGGCCTTCGCCACTCTGGTTGTGGTGTTCAAGCCCCTTCCGGTTGGCTCCGACTCCCAGAGGCTCTGTCTATACCACGGGAGACACTGCCCGATTCTGCACCGTCCTCAGACTTGTTCCCCTTTGTGCAGTCCCTGTGTCCATCCATCTTGTCCAGGGTCTTCCTCTCTCCTTTACCAAACATGACGTCCTTCTCCAGGAGCGGGTTGCTACTGACTACAGGTCCAAAGTAGCTGGGATGAAGTCTCTCCATCCTTGCCTCTAAGGAGCATGCTGGCCACATATCTTCCAAGACAGGTTTACTTGTTCCTCTACAGGCCATGGTATTCCCAATGTCGATTACCAGTTTCACATCCAAATGCACCTCATTCAAGGTCCCACTTTAATATGCACGTGAGGTGATTGAAAACCATGGCTGGGCCAGCTGCCCCTTGGTCCTCCAAGTGCAATCCTTGATTTTCAACACTTGAAAGAGGTCTGTGTGGCAGAGTGACCCAATGCAGTGCGTCATTTGTTTTTTGATGGTTGTTGATTGTGGATCCAAGGGAGACAAGATCCTTGACAGCATCAGCCCTTTCTCCATTGGTCATGATACATATCTGCCGCCTGAACCTCTATGTTGAATAAGGAAGACCGTAGAAACATTGGTGGATTTGAATTGTGGTGCTGGGGGATATTATTGGAAGTACCACGGACGTTAAAAGGATAAACTGACCTGTTTCGGAAGAAATGAAGCCAGAGTGCCCCTGAGAGGCGAGGAAGGCAAGAAGCACAGGGGAAGGACATTACACTGGCCGGAAGTCAAATGTGTCAGGACAGAGGCCACCCCAACCCTGCCCACACTGTGCTCAGGGCACGCTGCAGAGAGCAGCAGGGTAGGAGGACACCCTCTGCCTGAGGTCAGTCCAACCCATGAAGGGTCCTCCCCTCTGGCTGTGATGGGCAGCACCCTTCACCTGGCCCTCTGTCTCCAGGAGGAAATAGCTACAAGGCCTGGACCTCCGAGGAAGGGCAGGGAGCAGGAAGCACCATTGAGGGTGAGCTGTGACTCGGGGCTCGGCATCTGGAGGGACGCCCTTCTTCTTTGGGCTGCAGGCTGGGGTAGCCCTGTCTGACTGCCTTCTCCACCCCCTGCCCACACCGGGCTTCCTGAAGGCTCTGCTGGGTAGTGGAATACAGCAGGATTCAGACACCTGGGATGCACTCGGAGACCCCTTTAGGGCAACTGTCTACCAGCCCCGAGGCCATGCCCCCAAAAGATGACTGGCAGGAGCTCCCTGCCCCCAAGTCATGGTTCATGGAAACAGCCCCTCCCTGTACACATGGGCCAGTGGGTGGCCTTAGGATCTATACTGGGCGTCTCAGGACCCCACCCCAGCCAGATGTTAGCATCAGGGACACGCCTGTGGAGGGAACCTCAAAGCAGAATGGCCACCCAGGTCCTGCTGACTACACTGCCCTGGCCCAGGGAGGAGCTTCACCTGTACTTCTCCCTCCCAGGCTGAGCAGAGAGAAAGGCTGGCAGGTGGGCGGTGTCCCCTCCAACAAGGGGCATGAATGTCCCAGCCTGGGCACCTGGAGGCTGTGCCCAGTGTCAGCCTGTGCCCTGCTGTGCTGGTCGGGCTGGTGACTGGTCTGAAGGGTTCACTCTCCCAGATCCAGGTCCCGTGAAGCGGCCTCAACAGACATCCTCCAAACCATGTGCCCCAGGGAGGTGGAGGGACCCCCAGTCCCATGTGGCCTGGGGTGCTGGCCGGAGGCCTGAGGCCAGCAGGCAGCTCCCTTCCCTCTGCTTCAGCTGCCCGTGGGGGTCTGGGACCATAGCTTGGCCTTCAGGAGCTCAGCCTCTCCTTGAGAGCTGCCCGGGGTCTGTCTAGAAGGTTCTTGGTTTGCTGTGAGTGGAGGCCGTGAGCAGGAGGCCCTGGGGCTTCTAAGCAGAAGCGAGGGAGGTATCGCTTCTCCTGCACTGCAGGGATCAGGCCCTCGCAGGAGGCCCGGCTCTTCCTCAGCTGCTTAGTGCATGATTAAAACCCAGCCTTCCATTGCCAAAGCGATCCACATGATTAGCCCCATCAGGGGCTGGGGTAGAGAAGCTGCCAAATACTTGCTTATTAGAAACCCTGATGCCAGGGAAAAAAGACTGTAATATCTTCCCAGAGAACTCAAGGGGTCCGGCAGGGTCCCTGGAGTAAGCTCTCTAAAAGGCTTGCAATATTTCTAGACATTTATTTGCTGTCGATTCCACTTGCTCTGAAAGCTCCATGCGGTTTCCATTCGGGGACGGGTTATGGGTTTGTTTAATGGCCGGCGTCTGAGGGATGCAGCCCTCTGATTCCTGGAGTCTGGAAGCCACCGTGGTCTGTCAGCCTCTCCTGGGCCCCATCCCTGCTGGCACCGCTCTGCCAGCCTCTTCGCCCTGGTGCCTCAATGCCTGGAGTAGGTTCCTGCTGCAGCCTGGGTCCCTCAGACTGTGCACCACCCGGCAGGAGGTCAGACCTCACCCTCCCCAGCACCTCTGTCCCCTCGCCCCCTCCTGTGATCCCACTGTTGATGGAACTGGTGGCACAAGGTCCCTGACCAGTCTCCACGGCCCTTGGCAACGGCTACTCACACGTCCAGGCACCCGGCCCTGGGAAGCCCTGATGGGCATGGTGAAGGGATGAATGGCCAATACCATTGGATCTGATGAACCCTCGGCCCACGGACAACACAGGGGACTGTCCCAGACAGAGGCAGCCACAAGCTGACCCTGGGCAAGCCTCCGTGTAGCGTAAGCAATGGTTCTTTTTCCAAACGCCTCACAGGATGCAAACCAGAGATGCTTAGATTGTTGAACGGATGCCCACGGGCACTGGAAGCCTCTACAGGGATGCCAGTAAAGAGTAAGGGTGAAGTCGCCCCCCCACCCCACCCTGCGATGTCTTTTCACTGTTCTCATAAGGGTCCTTGGTGTCCCCAGGCCAATAAACCTAATGACCAGCTCACCCTTGACCCACGCTTCCCCCCTCTCCCAAACTCTGCACTCTTTCATAAGCCACCAGTCACACCAGCAAGCAGAGGAGACCACAGGTGGCCAGGAGCTGGGCTCCCAGCTCAGGGAGCCTTGTGGAGGTCAAGGCTCCCTGCTGGGAGGCTGGCGGAGGTTGTGGTCCACAGGAGGGGTCTGGCCAGCCAGCGAGCCAGAATCCTGAAATCCCCTTCTCTTGGCCATCTGAGCTCCAGGAAGGGCCGACATACAGCAGGTGCTCAGAAGACCTGGTGTGTAAACTGCCCGTCGCTTCCATTTATTTAATCATGCACCCAAACCTTGGGTCCCATACCCCAGTGTCCTGACCCTCAGCGGCCTCTCCTCCCAGAGTGTGGTGTTAGGCTGGTTGCCTAGAGAAGCAAAATCAGTGGTATTCACATAGATATAAGAAGGAGCTCTAATCGAATAAGTAATTTTATATCATGAAGGCGGCCCAAATGTGGCAAAGAAAGCTGATGGTGCCCAGCTATAAAAAAGTATGGCATCTGGGGTCTTAAAGACTTGAAGGTAATCAAACAGCCATCAAGCTCAGAAGCAACAAAGCCCACATGGAAGAAGCACACCAGCCTATGCAATCACGAGGTGTCGAACGGATCAGATACAAGGCATCATCAGAACAAAAAATCTTACCATAGTGAATGATGTGGGGAGTGCGGAGTGGAGACCCAAAGCCCATCAGTAGACCACTGGAGATCCCCTTGCAGAGGGGTCTCAGGGAGGAGATGAGCCAGTCAGGGTGCGATGTAGCAACGATGAAAAATACAACTTTCCTCTAGTTCCTAAATGATTCCTCCCCGCTCCCACTATCATGACACAGATTCTACCATGCAAGTCTGGCTAGACCAGAGGAGGTACACTGGTGCAGATAGGAACTGGAAATACAGGGAATCCAGGGCGGATGATCCCTACAGGACCAGTGGTGTGAGTGGCGATACTGGGAGGGTAGAGGGAGAGTGGGTAGGAAAGAGGGAACTGATTACAATGAACTATATGTGACCTCCTCCCTGGGGGACGGACAACCAAAAAGTGGGTAAAGGGAGACAGGGCAAGATATGACAAAATAATAACTTAAAAATTATCAAGGGCTCATGAGGGAGGGGAGAGTGGGGAGGGAGGGGAAAAATGAGGACCTAATGCCAGGGGCTTAAGTGGAGAGGAAATGTTTTGAGAATGATGGGGGTAATGAATGTACAAATGCGCTTTACACAATTGATGTATGTATGGATTGTGATAAGAGTTGTATGAGCCCCTAATAAAATGATTTTTAATAAAAGGCAGCCCAGCCCAACTTGAAGCTCATAAATTTGGTGCCAGTTTGGGCCCTGCTCTGGGCATGTAGCTACAGACTCATGATGCTGAAGGTTGAGCAGGACACAGGACGGTCCCAGGAATGTGGGGCCAGTCACGGCTTGTGGGAACTTGGGAGCGGCCGGCAGCTCTGAGTTGGCTGACCTCCCAAGACAGGCACAGGGTCCCAGCCAGCAGGAAAGCAAAGGGGCCAAGAGAGAGGGAGAAATGCCCAGTGTCTCTCTTTTAAAAGGCCACATACCAATGAGGCATCATCAGAGTGTGACATGACTGACCGGTTGGCTGCCAACCACCCTTTTCACACAGTTCAAGTTGGCACACAGTCATCTAACTACCATCAGGTTCAACAGCTCTGACGGCGAGCCTTCCGCGAGGAGCAGGGCGCTCACGCGGGCTGGATCGAGGCCCCAGGAGCGGCTTCCACCTAAGGTCATCCCTGCATGGAAGCAAGTCCTCAAGGCCATGGTGGTGGCCGGTTGGCTTTTCTTCACAAGCATTGGCTTGCAAGTTCCCCAGGGTGAGCTTCCCTGGGGCCCCAGTTGGGTGCCAAGTCTCTGCCAGGGGGCAAGGGTTAGGAAGAAGCTTCGGCCAGGTCCCTGAGGCAGATGGCCCTTGAGGGTCCAATGGGAGAGGGGAGCTGAGTCTCCCAGGCAGCAGGTGGGCATCTTCCGGGAGGCGTCGTTCATCCTGGGGGGCTTGTGGTTGTGGAGATGCAATGGAAGGAGGTGATTTCTAGGATGAGTTAGAATCCCAAGAAGTCGGGGGTCAAGAGAGCATGACTTGGATTTGCTCTCCTGTGGCACTCCAGCTTTGAGTCTGGGTTTCCAGGTCAAACCCAAGTCAAGGTGACCCCATGTGTCAGAGTTGAACCTTGCTCTTTCTTCCTATTGCGGTGCATCTACACGCAACAGAACATGCGTCAACTCAATGGCTCCCTCTCGGGCCGGCCTTCTCCAAGCTCAGCCTCATTCTCCCTATGCTTCCCAGGGGTCTCCATGGGGACATTTTGGAAGTCTCGGCTGTCGACTCCTTCAGGCCTTTGGTCCTGAGCCACCCCTGGGTGGGCCCAGTCCTGGATCTGAAAGCTCTTGGCTTCACGTGGGATAAAAGGCACAGGGAGCCACGGAAGAGGGGAGAGAGAGGGTGGCCGGGTGTTCGAATTTAGAGAAGACTTTCATAGTGTCTGGGATGTTGCTGTGGGCAGGACAACCTCGAACACTCTTGACCCCTGAGGGAAAGTTTGATGGCATCAACCTACCCAGAGCCCCTCACAGACAAGATCTGGAAGGTCAAGATCTTTAAAACCCTCATGCGGGGCACTTCTCTGCACCCAGGGTGTCACCATGAGGTGGCTCAACTCAGCCGCCACCACCAAGCCATGCTGCGTGGGCATCCCAGGCTGGGACACTCAGGATCCCTGGCCACCACGTGCAGGTCACGCCAGCAAGCCATGGACCTGAGTGCCGGCAGGGGGAGCTTGCAGAGGAGAGGGCTTGCAGCAGGCACAGCTGCCCCCGCAGCCTGGGGTGCAGGGATGAAACCAGGCCCCGCACCTGCTCCCCACATACCTCCCCACCCATCACCTCCACCCTGCAGCCTCTGGTCTGGGGCTGATTGTAGGCATCTGAGTGCACCTGTTCCATCCCTCGCCTCTCGTGTGAGAGGCACCTGTCGCCACGAGCAGGTCGAGCACCCTGATTGTAAGCACCCACGTTGCTCCCATATCAAGCCCTCTTCGGGGCTGGAGGGCACCTGTTACCCACCTCTCCTCATGTGTGAGGGGCACCTGTCGCCACGAGCAGGTCGAGCACCCTGAGCAATTGTAAGCACCACAGGCCTCAAGGAGCACCCCTGTTGCTCCTGTAACAAGCCCTCTTCAGGGCCGGAGGGCACACTCTTTGCTAACAAGGGTTTTTCCTTTGAAGGAAACTTCAGTGCCTTCCACAAGTACCTGCTTTTGCCCAATACACATGTGTGCTCCTGGAAGCTGCCGGCTAAGGGATGGGGGGTGGGTGGGAAGCACAGGGCTGTAAACAACAGAAAAACCCATCTCCGGAGCCTTTGGAGAGTAGTACTTGGCAGCTTCAGAGGGTACGAGGTGCCGATGTCATCCGCGACCCGTCCTGGTCTCCCCCGACAGGTGTCCACAGCCACATTGCAAAGTGGCCCGCCGTGGGGCCGGGGCTGCAGCACCTGCTCACATGAGCCAGCTAGAGCAGCCTCCTGCTCACGAGGACACTGGGCAGTGGCGTCCTGGAGCTGCACTGCCCTGGCCCTTGCCATCCCTGCCCTGCAGCCCAGAAGCCTATGTGACAGGAAGGGACTCTTCCCAAGCTTCCTGACGTCCCTGGATGCCACGCTGCACAGTCCCACGAGAGGAGGCAGAAGGATTCTGGAAGCTTCTCTCTGAGAGCCAGCTCAGCATGTGACCAGAGGGCTTCCTCGGGAGACCATGGAGCATGGTGAGTTGGAAGAGGAACCGGAACTGGAAGGAACGGTACTGAAACACACATCTTCGTGCCTGGCCTCTCCTTCATGCACGTGGACCAGAGGGGCACACTCGGCTATGGCCCCACTCTCCAAACAGGGAAACTGAGGCATGCAGAAACTGACCACTGCCTTGCTCACCCATCAGGAAAGACAGGTAGGCTGTAGGGGGCTTCACTCCCGACCATAGAATTACCCCTACCTCTGAAGACCCCAAACTTCTCTGCTGTGATGCTAGTCTGAAGGGAAGGCTTTTAAGCACTCTGTGCCCAGGGGGGAAGGGCACTGGCTGGTGAATTCAAGAACACCTGGCTCCAGGTGCTGTCGGGTTCAGGAGCAAGTGCTCTGTAAGAACTGCCCCTTCTCCAGGGCACGCAGGACTGGTGCCCGGACAGAGCCCGGAGGGCATGCGATGGGCTCTGGAGAGGCATGGACGGACACCAGGCGTCTGCAGGCTGGGAGGCGGCGAGCAGGAGAGGCCAGAGAGCAAAGGCCAGGCGTGGGGCAGCCCCACACTGCAGGGGTCATGGTCTGCAGGGGTGGTCAGAGGTAGGTCGGAATCAGGAAGGAGACCAGAGACTAAAGGCTTTGCTGATAAGCAATGGGTGGGGCTTTATCCTGAGAGTCTGGAGACTGAGGCAATGGCTAGAAAGCTCCCTTGGGATGTGGTAGAGGAAGAACTGAGGGGGCAAGAAGCTGTTAATATCAGCTGTTGTCACATAGACTGCGACGACAGGTGACCCACATACGCAGAGAGCTGCCCCACAGGTTTCAGAACCATGACCTCCCAGGAGCGAGGGCCTCATTTCAGAGGTACCCTGGGTACCAATTCACACCAGTCCAGCCGCGGCCCGGACGAGGAGAGGCAGACGTGTGTGCAGTCCTTAGAATCACACCTCGCGGGTGGACGATTTTGACCCAAACAGGAAACTGGAAGTGGGACCTCGCTCAAAGATAGCAGCCCACCCCATCGTGAGCACGGGGTTGGCCGCCATCTGCGAACCTCGTAGAGGCGGGGATGTGCTTAGAACATGGAGTCCAGAGGGTCCAGTCGCTGGAGAAGGACACCCTGTTTGGTCAGCAGAGGGTGACCCTCAGGGACATACTTCAACACAGTGACTGCAGCAATGGCTGGGCTGACGGTAATCATGGCTGTGAGGATGACGCGGGACACTGGATGTCCTGCTCTGTTTGTTCTGAGCTGACCGTGCAGCACCTGACCTCCATGGTGACGATGACCATGGCCCTATGTTACTGGAAGGTGGCCCTGCTGGCTGGCCCAGGAGGGCTTGGATGCTGCCCTGCTTGATCTGCTGCTGAGTGACTATTGCAGCTGACTCCTGGCGCAGCCTGCTGGTGGGTGCCAGATGCTGTGGCAGCGCACACCTGGTGGGGGCCAGCTTGCGACGAGCAATAGAAGGCACATGCGCGGGCTTTGGAGGCTTGGCTCTGAAAACCAGAGATGTCCCTTCTCATGAAGACCCAGGATGTCAGGACAAAAGGGTTGCGTTTATGGTGGGCACTGGGACTGGGCCACCTCATCACAGGACCCTTCATGCCAGCACCCATCTCCTCTGGGGTTCCCTACCTCCTCTCATTCGCCCTCGGCCTGCTTCCCCCTTGACTCTTTGCAGCCTTGCCTGGGGAGACTTCTTAGACCAGTACCTGAGGGCAACACTCACAGAGCCCCCAGTGAGAGTCCCCGAGGCCAATCAGGGTGTCTATAGAAAACGAGACCCTCAAGAGAGGCCCAGACCCCCAAGGCCAGGGCCGGTCATACTTTGGCTCCCCTCATCTGCTGTGCAATTTGCCGAATGCCTTCTGAGGTAATCCTTCAGATACAAGGTCAAAATAGTACTGTTTCAGGACACTGGAGCTCTCTGAGAAGCAGTGGTGTCCTGAAATGTCCCCCATCCTGTTCCACGGGGCTTGGGGGCAATGCTTCCATCTCTCTAAGCCAGCGGTTCTCAACCTGTGGGCCGAGACTCCTTTGGGGGTAAAATGACCCTTTCACAGGGATCGCTTGATTCAATAACAGTAGCCAAATGACAGTGATGAAGTAGCAATGAAGATAATGTTATGGTTGGGGGGTCACCACCACATGAGGAGCTGTATGAAAGGCTCACGGCATTAGGAAGGTTGAGAACCACTGCTCTAAGCCTTCCGCCCAGCAGGCGCCCACCCCAAACAGACTTGTGAGCACCCTCAAGGGGCTCGGATTGTGTTTCTTTTAAATGGCCTTTGGGGATGGGGGCTGGTGAATGGGACATCTGGGGGGCCAGGGCAGAGCTGTGGGTGACAGGCAACTCCTCCCGTGGGAATCCCTCTTGGACCGCCCAGCTCCTGGTGAAGAACCAGCGGGTGCCCTGTTGTGATTGGGAATAAGGACCTCCGTGCAGATGATAAGTCAGTTTCTCTGGCCAGTGCAGTGTGTTGTTTTGGGGAAATGTTGTCCTCATAAGCCCCCTTAACTGGCCCGTGTTGTTAATCTATCGCATTAACCCCTTCAGAGTCCCCGAAAGCGCCCCCTTGACCTTCTGGGCTGGCATCTCTGCCGGATCTGCAGTGCCTGGCTGGTCTCAGAGGAGCCATGGCTTCAACCGGGCTCCCTTTGGACGAAGGAAGTGTCCTCTGAGGGAGGTCACCTGTCTGCCACCGCCCACTGACGAAGGCAGAGGTGCGCCTGTGCCCGTGAATGGGAAGCCCGGTGGCAAATCTCCTGCAGCGGCTTCCTGGTCTCCCTGAAGCCAGTCATCCAGGAGGACTCTGCCACCCAGTGCCTTCCACGGAAGAGGGGAGCAAGGACGGACTCTGAGCCGTGCCCCCAGGCCCTCTCACAGGAGGAGCCGTATCTGCCGGCTCCCTCCGAGGCCCCAAGCAGAGATGAGGGGTGCTGCTTAGACCTGCGTTCAACGGGCTTCTCTGGGGACCTGCAGTCCAGCCTCGCCAGCAGGTCACAGCCTGATGATGGGTGACCTCTAATTACAGAGACACCGGGACCCCTCCCCTCTCTGCCCTTTGCCTTCCTGCTTGCTGGGACTCTGTGGATGCCTCCAGGGGTGACCCCTAACCAAGAGCTGTGGTCCCCCGGCCACTTTACCACTGGCCTGTGGTTCCCCCCGCTTCCTGATTTGTCCTGCAGTGTTGACCAGCGAGCTGCAGCTCCGTGGGTCTGAAGAGGGCTCTGGCCAGCGTCAGACCTGCAGACTTGAGTCGCACTGTCTGGGATGTGTCCTTCATAGGAAATCGCTTCCCCAGAGACCATGCTCCTCCTATCTCCAGGAAGGTGTGTTTGTCCAGGTTGATAAGATAAACCAATTCAGAGACATACTCATGCGTGCACGAGAAAACTTTACATCAAAGAGCAGTTGTACATTAAGAAAACATTACAGATCATGCCCATAATTCTGTTATTACCCTATATGTCAATATTAGTCCATAAATTCCTCTTTAGACTCACACAGCCATGCAACAATGCCGAGTGCAGGAAGATCACATCTGGGGGGTGGAAAGTCCTGTGGATCCAGTGGTGGCAGAAGCATCTCAGCGCTGGCATGCATCTCCTCATGGCTCCTCCAGCTCCGGGGCTCTGGCTGCATCAGCGTAGCTCCGTGTGGCTTGTCAGCAGGAATGTCTCACAGGGAGAGAGTGTGTGTCCAGCCTCCAGCGAGCTATTTATCTCGGTAGCACCTCCAAATGATGTCATCAAGCTGTGACCTGATTGCCAGGCTAGCTTCACCCCTTTGCAAGTTGACACTAGATGATGCAATGGCCACAGTGTCACTGGTTTCCCTTCTAGAGACAGCCCAGCCTAGCATGCACGATGCTCAGTAATCCTCACTGGTCCCAGGGTGGACAACGGGCAGGGCCCACAGGAGGACAGTTCCCAGGAAGCAGCATCCTGAATGATGCACTCAGCCTGCTTCCTACAGGTAGGGAGACTCCTGAAGGCACCCTGAGAAGGGGCACAGTCACGTGAAGAGGGTGGGGGTCCTGGGGGGAGCTGGTTAAGCCCAAGCGTTAGCCACAATCAGGGAGAAGTCCATGCCAAACAGTGCACAGTTCAGGTACCTACAGCCTCTTCCTTCAAGAGATTCCATGCGCAGTGTGAGTAGGCAGAGGCACAAAGGGCCAGCGACATGGAGACAGAAGGATGGAGAAGGGAGTGTGTGTGCATGTGTGTGTATCTGTGTGTGCATGTGCATCCATGTCTGCTTGTATGCGACCGGACACCTTCTGTGTGTCTGCCTGTGTCTGTGTGTTCTTGTGTGCCTGGGCATACCGGTTTGTTTGTATAAGTGTACCCTGATGTATACATCCATTTTTGCATGGTTATACATGGGCGTGCTTGTACATGTGCCCACGCATGTGTGTGTGTTTATGTGTATCTTTGTGTGTGTGTGTTGTGTGCATACGTGTTTATATGTGTGTATGTGTGGGCTGATGTGTGCACTGTATGTGTGTGCATGTTTGAGTGTGTGTGAATGTGTGTGGCTTTGTGAGTATGTGGGTGTGTGTCTGTGAGTGTGTATCTGGGTTTGTGTGTGAGTGTACATGTGGGTGTGTGTGTTTGAGTATGTGTTTGTATGCATCTGTGATTGTGCAGGCATGTGCATGTATGTGTTGACCTGTGTGCATGTGTGTGTTTGCATTTGTGTATGAGAATGTGTGCATGTGTGAGTGTGTGTAGGGGTGGTGAGAAGGAACAGATCCCACAGTAATGAGCAAGCAAGCCCACCTGTGTAGCCTGAGTGGCCAGACACAAGTCCAACCCAGGCCCGGTGGGCAGGAATTGGCAGGGAGCCTGAGGAGGAGGTGGCTTCCCAAGCAACCCTGGCAGCCAGCAGAAGAACCTGGGTGCTTCCCAGAGCTGTGGACCTGCAGAGTCCACAGCAGACACGAGGTCCCAGGGGCGCTGCAGAGCCTGCCCTTGCCTGTGTAACTGACTCTGCTGAGGGTAGGTGTAAGGAGTGGGGATACCAAGGTGTTCTTGAGTGGGCTGCAGAGTCTCAACCCACCGGCATTTACCAGGAATCAAAGGCAGGTTGAGTCAGTGCAGCGTGAAGTGGGGAGCCGGGGAAGTGGCCACATGAAAGGCCATCAGGCCCTACAGCTCCCACAGGGAGACAGAGCAATCCTCGCAATTACTCTGCTCAGAACAGCTCCAAAAGGCAGCGGCCGAGGGTTCCAGGCATCTCGGGTTCAAGTGTTAACAAGGACGGACGTGGGGCGCGAGAGCAATGGGAAGAGGCGGGGTGGGGCGGATCTCCCCATCTGTGGATGGCTCTGGGCCTGGGCCGTTGCCAAGAAGGCCCGGACGCCTGGCAGGGCAGGGTGGAGGCACCCTGCCCCCAGCACCTGTGTGCACAGCAGCTCCTGAGCATGTGCTCAGGGCTGCGCGTGCCCCGGGTCCAGTCCTCGGGAGGGGAGCAGCTCCCTGTGACCAGTGGCTGTGTGCTGAGCCTGGGCGGCCACCTCACATGCTTCACTGGTCCCGTTGGAGGCAGGCGGGGGCCCCGTTCCCGAATCCGCACCCCTGGTTGCCTTGCCCACAGCGGGTGCCGGGAAAGCAAGCTTCCGCATCACATGAGGCAAATACGACACACGGTGCCCCTGTCCTTGGAAAAGCTGGGCTTCCAGGACACTGCAAATGAGACCTGCCCTCTCCTCTCCCAAGATTCTGACCCGCAGAGGCCCATGGGTCCCAGAGGAAAGAGCATATCGGAGAGAGGCCTGGAGTCCCTCCACAAGAGAGACGGACCGAGTTCGGGTGACCTGGGTCACTGGGGTTAGCTGTCAGGACGCAGCCACAAGGGCCAGTCAGGCTGGGTCCCTCGCCACCATCCCTGCTGTTGCGTGTTGGGTCCACTGCTGGGTCCCACCTTCCCCTGAAAGTCCCGCACTTTTCCTGACCCTCCATTGGCCAAATGTGACTTGCCTTTCCTGACGGCACGTCTGAAGTGAGGACGTCTGTGGCCGTAACATCCTCTGGTGCCAACTTGAGGCTCTTATGAGTGAAGGGGTGGAGTTTAGCCTGCCAATCATGTCGCTGCTGGTGACCTCATTTGGAGGCACCATGGGGATAAATTGCTTGCTAGGGGTGGGACACATGCACTTTCTGTTTGGTCTTCCTGCTGACAAGACACGTGGAGCTATGCTAGAGCCCTGGAGCTGGGGGAGCCTTGTGGAGTCTTACGCCAGTGCTAAGATGCTTCCACCACCACTGGATCCACAAGACTTTCCACCCACTGGCCTGTGCTCTTTAGCATTCGGCATCATTGCATGTGCTGTGTGAGTCTGAAGAGGACTTTATAGATTGGTATCAGACATATGGGCTAACCTCAGACTTATGGACTTGATGTGGACTGGCCTGGGATGTTTTCTCCATATTCAATGGCTCTTGTATATAAATCTCTCTGTTAGACACATATGAGTGTCCATGAATTTGTTTCTCTAGTCCACCCTGATTAACACAGCGTCTGAGCACACTCTCTCTCCGGCGGAGCATCCTGGCCGTGGTTCTTCTGAAACGGGTGCTTCTGGCAAGTCACGGTAACCCAACACTCTTTGCCAAGACCACAGGCGATACAGCTGCTCCTCGTGGGCTTGGCTATCAATGGCCCGGCTTATGACGTGATCCGAAAGACCATGGCTTCAGTCAGGGGAACCGGGAAGGTCAAAGCGACATCTTTACTTTGCTAGCGCGGCGGACGCTGTACAAGCAGTACAGCCAGAATGCCCCACCAGAGGCAAGGATGGTGAGACATTGCCGCTCCTACTTTGGACATGCCTGCAGGAGACACCGGGCCCGGAGAAGGACACCGTGCTTGGTAAAGGAGAGGGCAGGGGAAAAAAGAGGGCCCACAACAAGATGGGTGGACACAGTAGCTGCGATGCTGGGCTCAGGCGTAGCAGGGATTGTGTGGATGGCCCAGGACCAGGCAGTGTTTCCCTCTGTGGTACACGGGGTCGCTGACACCTGCAACGGCTGTTGTTACAACAGTTCTGTAGCCCTCCACCCTTTGGGGGAAGCATGACCCCACTGTTCCTTTGAATTGTAGGGTCCCATGGGGAAGCCTGAGTTGGATCCATCCCCTCTCTGTTAGGGTCTCCTTGCCAAGGCCTCTGTTTGGCCCTTAGCTCCTCAGGGAGATGCTAAGCTCGGGGTCCACACAGGGAAACCCCTCCATGTGGTTGCAGCCTCTGCTCCCCCGGTTCACTCACCGCCATCCATTTCTGAGCACCTGCTTCAGCTCGGCGACCGGCCGGCTGCATGAGCTTAGGTCTCCATGAGCCTGCCTCTCACTTTCACATCAACGCGTTCAGCATGCCTGGTCTTTGTTGACACAGGCGGTGGACGCAAAGAGGACTCTATGTCATCAGAGACCCCAGCACGCACGGTATCCCCACCACCTACAATGATGCTCGGCCCACCTTCCCACTGGCCCCAGCGTCATCCTGCACCAAACAGAGCACAACTGGCCCAGCCATGATGGCCGCCTGTCGCACGCAGCCCCCACTCACCTAGCCCTCACCCACCTAGCCCTCACCCACCTAGCCCTCACCCACCTAGCGTGTGTCCCTGCTGCACAGTGGCTGATTTGAGAGACAAAGCAGCTGCATCTTGACTGGTGTGAGCTCACACCCGAGACACAAGTGGGGATCCTTCTGACTCTACCACTGGCCGGGGTCCCCACGTGGCTCCTCCAGCTCGAGGGCACTAGAATAGCCCCATGTGTCTTGTCAGCAGGAATGTCTTGCAGGGAGTGAACTTGCCCCCCTCCAGCAGTTATTGATCTCCTTATTGCCTCCAGATGAGGTCCTCAAGCTGCGACCTGACTGAGAAGCTGGACCCCCCCCCCCCCCACCGCTTCACTCTTAAGTGTCAAGTTGACAAGAGATTACGTAACTACCACACCATCGTCCTCTTTCACCATGCAGGACACATGCTGATCCCAACGTAGCTGATGGAGGCTGTGGCCAAGGCTGAGACTGAAACCAATCCCACATGAGGTCCAGGTGCGGGGGGAGGAGACTGGTTAGATCAACATGGCAGCCAGGCATCTGGGAGGAGGCGCTCCCACTTCATCTCAGAGTGGACAGGCATGAGGCTCCTGCCTGCTTATCTGCATGGCAGAGGCAGGCTCTTCAGACACAGATGGCCAAGAAGGCTGGGGTAAAGGCCAGCGGTCACTCAATCCAGGACCTGCACACCAGCCCATACCTGACCTGCAGCAAGAAGCACCCATGTGCCCTCGAGGTGACCACAAGCATCCGAAGGGCCAGCGGCAGGGTGACCACAGAGGGAGACCCTGGGAGAACAGGGGGGTGAGGACGGTTACAGGAGTGACAGAATCGCATGGAGGTGGCTGTTTCAGGCCGAGGGTGGGTGTTCCTCTGGGAAGACACTCCATACCAACAGCACGCACCGCATGAAATACTGGCCAAGCCCCGGCCACGGAGAAAGAATGTTGAGCGCCGGTGGCAGATCCAGCGGGCGCGCCCGCCCCGCTCTGCCCAGGCCCCCCCCCACCGCCTTTATCCGGTTGACGTTCTCTCCTAGCTGCTCCCCAGTGCTTGCTGGGCGACAGCGCCACTTTATAAATAGCAGCATTAACTCATTAGCCAGAGGTTGTGGCATGCTGCAGCGGTGGACACCAGCGAGGTGACCCGGCTGAGTCCAGCAGAGAAGCCATCTGGCTTGTCTTGGTGCCTGACCATCGCTGGTTTACACTGCCCACTGCCCAGTCCCTACCCTGCGGCTACTGTGCCTTGTTAACACGTGCCCCTGGGAACCCCTGGCTGTGGTCATTCAGGAAAGGGCAGGGACCCATATTGGCCGTGAGCAGGGGCTTCCGCAGCCAGCCAGTCTTTTTCCCAGGGTCTCAGCCTCCCATTGGTGTGTCCTTGCAGATGACCGACTGGCCCCCCTTGACCATCTTCTCTGTGGAACCCAGGCACAATGGGCCAGCAGGGGGAGGCCCTGGGGCTGCAGGGAGAGGCCGGGTGCTTGGCCTGCAGCTTTCTGCCACAGCCTTCTCTCCGACCCCCCCAAATACACACACTCTTTGCAGGAGGGGCTGCTGAATTTCCACGTGCTCAGACTGGGGCCCCTTTCACCACGGGGGTCACCTCTGCCCAGGCTGGTCCTCGCTCCTAGGGGAGGTCGGGCTGTTACCATGAGAGCTCAGGGTTCCTGCCGGCCCTCCCTCCCTCCTGCCCCTCTCCCTTTTGCTGACCCTTACCAGGCGGGCAGGTGTGGACAACATAGTCAAAGCACCCAGACCGGAGGACACACTGAGAACGGTCCCTTTGGAGCCCTGCCCGCTCCGCCTGGGGAGGCCAGTTGCTGGCTGCGACAGGTGATGGATGGACTGTCCAGCTCCACTGCTGCCTGCCTGCAGCTGTCACAGGCAGCACATGCCCTGGTGTCCCCCCAGAGCCCAGCGAGGCCTGGCACTCAGCTCCTGGCACTGAGTGGGATGTGGGTCAGTGTGAAGCTCACTGTGAAGAGACATTTGACGTGGGCGAGGGTCAGTGTGAAGTGGTTGCTACGGGCTGAAACTGAGCTGGGGAAGATTGGGTAACCAGCCAATCCTATGAACTGCAGCACAAGTGGATCACATGGGTGGACGACCAAAGACGGGTCAGTGGATTTGCCTCCTGGTGTTGGTGAGCTACTGAAAGCCCCCGGACCACCAGATGGTCACACACCCCCGTCCTAGAATGCCCCTCAGAAGTGAAGATGTGAGGCTTCATCTCATGTATTTGGGGCGCGTCAGGAGGACATCGTGCTTGGTACATGGGAGGGGCAGTGAGAGAGAGGAAGGCCCTGGGAGAGGTGGACGGACACTGTGGCTGCGACCTGGGCTCGAGCACGATGACAATTGTGAGGGTGTTTACCCACCTGTGGTGCACAAGGCCCCTAGGGTCAGAACAGGCTCGACAGCACCTACCAACAGGGCAGCTTTGAGCTGTTAAGGTGCCCCGAGCAGCCTGGCAGAGACTGTGGTCAGCACTAACCTCAGCGATGCCTCGGTCACTCGCTGATTCGCACAGGCCAGTGACCCTGGAGCCGGCGCAGGACCAACATGTTTCATCGTGGTACACTTGCATCGAAGCCAATGTCCAGGCAACAGGCGACAGGAGCCCCTCTCTTGCTTGTGTGCAGACAGGAGTCTGTTCACAACCCCCAGCCACCTCCTGTGCTGCAGGAGCGCCGTGCCTGGTGCCCAGGGCATCTCTTGGAGTCACCCACAGGCAAGGTGCAGGGCCTTAGAAAAGGAAATACAAGCAAGCGTCTCCATCGCTGCCAAGGCCCTGACTGGAGAGCAGGCAGCAGGCCCTGGTGGGGACACTGGTGTGGTGGAGGGGAGCCAGCGTCCCCCTTCCAAACTGGGTCCTGCAGGTGCAGCTGATGCTCATTGAGGGGTGCTTGGAACTCATCAGGCTGGATGCCTCCTCCCTGTCACGAGCGCCCCCCACCCCCGAGGTCCTTCCAAGTCTGCATCCCCAAGCCTAGGGCTTCCAGCGAGGGCTCCCTAACTGCTCACGGAGCTGTGGAGCCAGAGAAGCCACCTTGCTCCTCTCGGCTGGGACCTGCACCCTCTTTGCTCCGCCCTTCCCAGCCCACAGGATGCCCATTTCCTCTATTATTGAGTAGGAACACCAAGCAGCAGCACCTGTGGGCGGGCTGGGAGAGAAGCCCTTCTGTGGAACAGCCAGTGGTTGGAGAATTCAGAGTGCCCCCTGACTGTCTGTGCTGGGTAGCCCCTGTGGGAACCCCGAAGCTCTCTCGTCCCTCATTACTCACCACCAGCTGTGCACAGCCCGGGGAGCTTCCCAGGACCATGGGACTGCACTCCATGCAGCACTGAATGGGAGATGGGCTTACTCAGAAAGAAAGGACAGAGGGGGAAGGGGGGAGGGGGACACGGAGAGAGACCCTATCGGCTGTGGCAGAGCCTTTTGGCCACCCCTTCCCAGGCCCCTGGAAGCCCTTGTTTGCAGATGTCTGTCCAGTGCCGTAAAGCATCTGATCAGGAGTGTCCCCTGGCCGGCGAGGGCTCAGGGCCCTGCCGAGGGCCAGCGTTCAGATGGCATAGCCACTGGGAGCTTTGCTGGGAGCTGACCTCTGGCCACAGGCAGTACATCCACCCATTGGCCCCTCCCTCCATTCCTCGACAGGAAAGTGGCTGCTTCCATGAAGAGATGCATCCCAGGGTAAAGATCGGTAGAAATGCAGACCCAGGCATTTGCCTCTGCTGGGCTCGTCTTTTGATTTTGATAAAAGCAACCAGGACATTGATTAACTGGGCATGACAAGATGCCACGGTGCCCAGCCTTGGATCTAAATCAAACACCACAAATGATGCAGGAACAAGACCTAACCCAAAGGGGTTAGGTTCTCTCAAGAGATCAGACACTGGATCCAAACAGCAGGAAATCAAATCTGCTCCACAGGGCAAGGTGGGAATGGGGATGTGGTGCTGGAGCAGGGCTGCTCCTTTAGGCTTCTCGGGAGCTGCTGAAGAAGCACTCATTCCATGGAGAAAGAGCCTGCCCTTGATCAAGGGTCTTCCAATGATGAGCCCAGAGCTGCTCTCAATGGCAAGAGATCTAGATGGAGACACAAGGGCTCAGAAGACCTCCGGGCAAACTGGGGACCAATCCTTGTCAGGGAGATATGAACCAGTGTGCACAAGGACAAGAGGGACCACTTTCCCAGATCCTTTGATAATCCACGATCCAATTAACTGAGCTGATGCATCTGCTCACGTTTTAGTAGAGTCACTAGGAATGTGAGACTTTTAAAGTCGGAAGGACAATGAAT
Source organism: Echinops telfairi (assembly GCF_000313985.2). Classification (NCBI taxonomy): domain Eukaryota; kingdom Metazoa; phylum Chordata; class Mammalia; order Afrosoricida; family Tenrecidae; genus Echinops; species Echinops telfairi. The sequence continues at coordinate 1,532,079 of NW_022103898.1, read as the reverse complement.
GCCTATCAACCTTGCTAGTCTAATTCATTTATTTCTGTTCTTGTTCTTATCCTACCCTCCCTCCTGGTTATTCCAAGTTAACAGAATATTAATATACTTTGGGAGTCTCTTTGTTTTGTTGTTATTTACTCGTGTTGCTTTAAGGCTGCGAATATGCCTCAAATAATAGCTTTGGCCACGTACTACTTTGTATGTGCCATTATGGTAAGTATGTCCAAGTGTCAGGTGATCTGTGTGTACCACCAATGATGGCAACAACCACATAATCTTGGTCATTTATTTAAATTAATGCGGCCATTGCACACCTTCAGATGGCAAGCTTCTTGTTCATTTATAATTAAGTTACTTAACTCTCGGGTTATTTTACTGCTTGGGAGTGTTGTAAACTCCTTGAAAGGTCATTTGTGGTAAATGTAAATAAAGATTGGTAGGCATCCTTTCAATGGTTGAAGTCATCTTCTATGATTGAATGGTGTAAGATTGCATATGTATAAATGGTTGTGTGTGTGTGTGTAAGCACACATAGACTAACAGCCACTGGATCAATTCAGACTCATCATAACCCTGTAGGGCAGGACAGAAGTGCCCTCTTAGGGTTTCTGAAACTTAAAACATTTACAAGGATCAACAGCCTTACTTTGTTTTTATCCAAGTTCAGGTTGAAGGTGAAGAATATTAAAAGAAGTCCATGAGAAGCAAAATGAAAATAAAACATTGAGTACAACTCCTACGCTTTCAGCGAACATTGCAAGGACACCGTTGACGCATTGAACGGCGAGACAAGAAGACCAATAAGCGTGGGATGGCACTTAGAGTATCATGCACGAAGAACACAAAAGGTCTTTTAAAGACAGGGAAGAAAGAAAATGCCAAGGTGATGTCAGAAGAGACACTGACGCTTGCTCCTAACCTTAGCATCGCTCGGGAAAGCGGATGCAGCAATGAAGTGAAGAAGCTGAAGGGAACATGCCGTCAAGAGCATGACGTGGAGAATCACCATGGCGTGTGCAGACCCAGAGTCAGATGCCCAACGGCAGAGAACACACTCAGCCATCAAGAGCACGACGTGGAGAATCACCATGGCATGTGCAGACCCAGAGTCAGACGCCCAACAGCAGAGAACACACTCAGCTGATTCCGAGCCGACAGCAGTGAAGAAAAAGTTAAAGACTCAAGTCTTTCATTCTGAGAGACCCCAGGGGCAAAGCATTGAACGATGCAGGACATCTCAAAAGAGAGGGAAGAAATTCACAGTTCACTGTACCAAAAAGAACCAGTCAGCATTCAACTATTTCAAGAGGTAGCATATAATCAAGGG
>NW_022103898.1:1527186-1528557 GCF_000313985.2 Echinops telfairi | reverse complement strand
AGCCCATATGTCTGTTACCAGTCTGTAATTCATCTTCAGACTCGCTCAACATATGCAATGACGCCGAATGTAGGAAGAAAGATCACAGGCCAGTGGGTGGAAAGGCTTGTGGATTCAGTAATGCTGAAGCATCTTAGTGCTGGCGTGGGTCTCCACCTGGCTCCTCCAGCTCCAAGGCTCCGGCTGCCATCGGCAGAGCTCCATGTGGCTTATCAACAGAATGCCCCACAGGGAGAGTGAAACAGAGAGTGTATCTGGCCTCCAGTGAGCTATTTATCTCTTTCCCATCTCCAAATGAGGTCATCAAGCTATGAGCTGGTTGACAGGCTAGACTCCTTCACCCCTTCACAAGTTGACATCAGATTATCTAACTGCCACAATGGAATAGTAATTAAAGTGTTTGAACAAGCTGAGGAGGCACTGGAAGCACTCATTCATCTCTGCCAAGAAATTTGGACGGCAATTACCTGGTCAATAGACTGGAAGAGATCCATATGTGTGCCCATTCCAAAGAACGATGGCCTAACAGGCTGTGGAAGATATGGAACTATACCATTAATATCACATGCAAGTCAAGTTTTGCTAAAGGCCATTCAGCAATGGTGGCAGCAAGTACGTTGGCCTGGAGCTGCCAGAGATTCAAGTCAGATTCAGAAGAGGATGTAGCACCAAGGAGCCTTGCTGAAGTCGCGGGGATCCCGGCTGGAAGCAGAGAACCCCAGCAAGCACTTGTCTCTCACTGATTATGCAACGGCATCCGACGGTGTGGACTCTAAAAAGAGTGGGGATTCCAGAACACTTCCTTGCATTCAATGGCCAAGAGGAAGTTGTTTGACTGGAACAAAGAAATGCCACGTGGTGTAACATCAGGAAAGGTGTGAGTCTGGTGTGTAACCTCTCACCAGACTTGCTCCATGTGTGTGCTGAGCGCATCATCCAGGAAGCCGGGCTATAGGCAGAAGCGTGCAACATCAGGGTGTGAGGAGGACTCATTAATGACCTGCGGGGTGCACGTGGCCCGTGCCTGCTTGCTGAAGGAGAAGAAGCGGCAGCATCTGCAGACGGAACCATGGCTGCAGCTTTCCGTGTGGAGTGTAACTCGTGGAAGAAAGAGACTCCTCCGAGCTGGGCAGACAGACAGCATCATAGTAAACAGAGAAGAGCTGGAAGCTGTCAAGGATTTCACTTTGCTTCGATCTGCAATAGCTCTCAGGGAGGCAGCTGTCAGGAACTCAAATGGCATATTGCATTGAGCTGCTCAGGACCCCGGGAACGTATTGAAAAGCAAGGGTGTCATTTTGAAGACTACGGTGCACCTGATCCAAGTCATGGCATTTTCAGTAGCCTCAGAGACTTGTGAAAGTTACACAG
>NW_022103898.1:1518321-1519442 GCF_000313985.2 Echinops telfairi | reverse complement strand
AGGACAGGCACGCCTTTACCAAGAGGGCAGGGGCTTGGGGGCTGGAGGCACCCCAGTCTGGGTTCACGTTGACTTGGTTAACTTGGGGGTTCGGTAGCAGGAGACAATTGATAGCTGTGGTGGGTGGCCATGGTTGGTTGTAAGACACACATGTTCAGGAAGCAACTTTGGGGTCATCACTCTGTGAGTGACCCCACAGCGAAGATGAGGTTCCTGGACTGATGGTCATTACGGAAGCCCCCAGGAGCATTCCAAGTACCTGGACCCTCCATTTCCCCCTTGTTGTTGCTGAGATCCTCCCTGGGCATTAAAGGAGTCCAGACCTGGCAGTCTTGACCTGAGCCCTCCCCTCCCCACATCCACTCTCCCTGCCTGCACCCAATGCTCATCAGCACCCCCCTCAAGTGGCTTCTCTCTCAGGTGAGGGGAACGCTGGTTGTAGATAGAGACGGGACAGTGAAACCTTCCCCCTCCATGCCTCACCCTCACCACACAGAGACAGGTGCTGGCCTGGGTGCAGGACAGGTGGAGGGACAAGGGGGTGAGGCATTTCATACACAGCCCACAGCGCTCATGTGTCTATGTGAGGGCACCCCCCTCACCCATTTGGCTTCATTGGTTCATATTTTGTCGATTCATTCTTGCATATGTCAGTCCACGGAGGTGACTCTGCTTCCCTCACTTCTCTATCCATCCATCCATACATCCATCATCCATCCATTCATCCATCATCCATCCATTCATCCATCCAACTATCCATCATCCAACCATCCTCCATCATCCATCCATCATCCATCATCCATCCATCCATTTATCCACCCACCATCCCTCCATCCATCATCCATCCATCCATTTATCCATCCACCATCCCTCCATCCATCATCCATCCATCCATTTATCCACCCACCATCCCTCCATCCATCCATCCTCCATACCTTCATTCCTTCATCCACCCACCATCCCTCCATCCATCCATCATCTATCAATCCATTCATCCATCCATCATCCATCCATCCATTTATCCATCCTCCATCCATTCATCCATCATCCATCCACCATCCATCCATTCATCCATCCCTCCATCCCTCCATCCATCCATCCATCCATCCATTCATCCATCC
>NW_022103898.1:1516782-1517849 GCF_000313985.2 Echinops telfairi | reverse complement strand
CTGGTCCTTGGGGCCCAAGTCCAGCTGTGTGACCTTGGGAAGGTTCATGGACTTTCCCTGACTTGATAGTCTCTTCGGTGGCATGGTGTGATCTCCTAAGATGGTTGTCAGGATTACAGGAAGCAACACAGATCAACAATTAAAACTTGTGTATCATGCAGTCAATGGGAAGCAGCACTCACCTGCCCTTATTCTCGGGGCCTGAGGGCCCAGGTAAGGTCAGAAACCACACTTGGTCAGGCCGGGACATGGAGGTGCCCGCTCTCTCCACATCCAGCCTCTTCAATGCTGATGCGTGGCTATGAGTCCTCACTCCCCCAGTGAAATGCCAACTCCAACGGGGAATGGGACGTAGGGTCTCCAAGACAAAGGGGCCCCGGTTCCCAGAAGGAGACACACACACACACACACACACACACACACACACTCACCACGTGCTCGGTGCCCAGCAGGGTAGTGAGCACAGGTTGTGGAGGCAGGGGCTTCCCCTAAGGTCCACGCAGTGACTGCCCTGGCCATTGTCCTCCCTCTCAGCAGAGGAGCCGAGCTCACCCTTTCTGCTCTCGTTGCTCCTTTCTTTCTAGAAAATTCACTGTTTGGGAAGCAGGCTACCTGCTTCCCAAGGAGCACGTCCCTGTCTATTTTTAGTCAAAGCTTATAAACTTGGGGAGGAAACCAGCTCTCTTTCTTTAAAAAAAAAAAATGCCCTGAGAGGGAAAGGATGCCGACACCTGCGATGCCATGTCATTAATAAATTATGAGAATATTGCAGCAGCTTAAATGCTCCTCTGCTCCCAGCCGTCGGAGAGGAGCGGAGCTTTTCTGGGCCGGTTGCCAGCCACTGTCGGTGGCCCTTGGAGCATGTGTGTGGAGGGAGGGGGCGGCACAGGCAGGGAGGGGGTCCTTGCTCCCTGGTTGGGAGAGTAATATGCTGCCTTCTGCTAAAATTGCTCTCATCCCAAACCTTTTCTGTTCCCCACTTGCTTATCATGATCAGAGCAGCAAGCACATCTACGAAATCCCCCAATGTGACAGATCAACCTTGACATTTCCAGGAATGGGGGGGG
>NW_022103898.1:1514823-1516409 GCF_000313985.2 Echinops telfairi | reverse complement strand
GGAGAAAACCCTGGCCTGTGCGCACTGGTGGCACAATGGTTCCCATGCTCCAGCCCATTGTCGCAGCCACTGTGTCCGTCCATCTTGCTAAGCATTGTCCTCTCTTTTGCCACCCTTCACTTAGCCAAGCCCGATGTCCTCCTCCAGGGACTGGTCCCTCCTGAACAGTGGGTGAGATGGAGTCTCACCATCCTGACTCTCAGGAGGCTTCTGGCCTTCCTTCTTCCAAGGCAGCTTTGTTTGTTCTATCGGGGGTCCAGGGTACTTTCGATTTGTGGTATCCACAACAACAAAATCTCAGAGCAGAAATGCATGGAGACATGAATGAGTGACCGTGGGCGACTCTGGTCCACACTGGTGGACTCTGGTCCTGATCCTCAAAGGAGCTGAGCTTCACACGAAGGCACACAGGACAGATGAGCAGCTCTGGCACTTTTTAATTTCCCTTTCACGCGCTGAGGCCGATGGAATGGATGCTTCCTGCTCCCATGGGAACTGTGATCTGGGGGCTGTCATCCATAAGTCCCTTCCCAAAGCTGCCCCACTGTCTGCAGGGTGGCTGGATAGATTTAATCAAGAATGAGAACCAAGCCGGTGAAGAAGAGTCCTTGTGTCTTTGCACTTACATTCATCGGTACCTGGGTTTGACTTTTAGTCTAACGGGTATGTGGGGCAGGCGAGGGAGTGCACAGAATCACAGCTAAGTCACACAGGCAGGTGGACAGAGGCACACGTTCCCACCCCGAAGACTTTCCAGAGACATGGGATCAAGATGTGGATTGCTCAAAGACCATATAAAGGGGCCTCTGGTTGAATGACCAACTATCAATAACCACACCAAGAGAACACCACCTGCCGGCATGCGTGTGAGGCTACACACATACCTGTAACTCACGCAAACCTGACATCAAAGGCAGGTCTCGGGAAGATCCACTCTTGCAGCTGAGGAAACTGAGGCACACAACGGTTAAGTACCTTTCCTGGGACAGGAGAGATAACCAGTTCCCAAGCTGGGATTTGGACCCTGGTCTTTTAAGACCTTTCCCTTCACCTTTCGACAACCATCTCCGATGTCCAGACAGGAAGTGTGTCTGACAGCCCACTGTCCCTTGCATTTGGTTCCAGTTGTGGAGCATCCACAGTAGGTGGGTGTGGTGGGAGTGGGTGGTGCTGTGGGCGAGAGGAGAGCACCCCAAGATCCATGACCCAGAGTCTGGGAGGCCACACACAAGAGGATCAGAGCCCTCACTATAGAAGTTTCTGCAGAGGTTGGCTAGCCGACCTTGGGGATTGGGGGGGCAGGAATGGGCAAGGGGGAGGGGATCCCTCAGGACATCTGCAAGACGTCAAGACACTGTGATGAGAACTAGGAAGGGGTGACTGCACTCCTCACTTCCTTCACCAGGGGAAGTCCTGGGTTTGGTTCTTGTGAGGATATGCGTTGGGTGGGCACCCAGTGACCCATCATTCTCAAAGGGACACTGATTTCTGGATCATTGCGGTTGCTGTGAGGTGTCATTAAGTCTGTTCTGACTCAAGTGGCCTTGTGTACAACAGAATGAAGCACGGCCTGGTCCTACACCATC
>NW_022103898.1:1485373-1513872 GCF_000313985.2 Echinops telfairi | reverse complement strand
CCTGTGATCATCCTGCATTCGGCGTCATTGCATGTGTTGTGTGAGTCTGAAAAGGAATTTATAGATTGGTATCAGACATATGGGCTAAAGCAGATGTATGGACTTGATCTGGACTGGGCTGGGATGTTTTCTTAATATGCAATTGCTCTTTGATATAAAGTCCTCTATTACCCATACATGAGTGTCTCTGGATGTGTTTCTCTAGTCAGCCCAGACTAGCACACCTCATGAGCAGGCCACGCCCACAGGAGGCATCATCAGGCTGTTACCTGACTGAAGGATAGACCCCACCCCTACACTCATCAAATCCACGAGATTATGTAACTGCCACAGAGCCCAGCTCATAGCCCACTGCGCCACCAGCGCTGCCCCGAGTAGATGGACAGCCACACCATCGGAGCTGACACGACACAGGTTAATGCTGTCTACTTGTCCTCAAAGCGGTCTCAGTGGGGTGCGTGGTCTGTGCTGCGGGTGGTCTGGGGATGGTACAAGGTCGGCTGAGAACACACATGACCAATTCCAGTCAAGACCATCCTTCTGTGCCCCTGATGTACCTGAGAGCCTTTTTGTGACCCCCACCTGCCCATCTGTCACCTTCTCCTGCCCAGCAGTGGGTCACCTTGCTCTTGTCTGTCTTCTCTGCACATGCCCTGGGTCCAGCATGGCTAGCTTAATGTCCACCACACGCACTGGGCCCCTTCCATCTGCCCGCCCTTCCTCCCTTCCTTGCTTCCTTCCTTCCTCCCTTCCTTCCTTCCTTCCTCCCTCCCTCCCTTCCTTCCTTCCGTCCTTCCATTCTCCTCTCTCGCTTTCTTCTGTTTCCAGTCTCCGGAGATGCAGACAGGAGTCTGGCGCCCCTGCCCCATGGGGAGCCCAGGGCAGCTCGCCCCACTGTTGGTGGAGATGGCTGTGCCTTTCCCTACACCTTGACCGACGTGCCCTGTGGGTGGGGGAGGCTTCAGAGGGGGTATCTGTGACTCCTGGGGCTCAGCAACAGGGCTGGTCACCTTCCCTCCCACGTCAGTCCTTCACGAACATGGCACGAGTTCATGGATTGAGACCTTGGGGCCCCACGAGCCGGCTCGTTAGTCTCCCAGGGGAGTGGCGTTGGCCACCGCCTATGCACGTGCCAGGTTCTGTTCAGACCTTCAGGAACCTTCTCCCGCATGTCTCTGCTCCCTGGGGAACTGCCCCGCTCTCTGACTGGGACTTCCCTTTGGCAACGAGAGAGTCATGAGCCAGGTGATGGGCCAGGTGCCCAGGGAAACCACCATACTGAGAGCCCAGTGGAGCCACCATCACCGATGACAACTATTTAAAACTTAAGGTTTGGGGAAATTGGCCTAAGGGTACATGAAGAAAAGTGCATGAGACTATCCACTAAATCACCCCGGGGTGTGTGTGTGTGTGTGTGTGTGTGTGTGTGTGTCACACTATGGTGGCCTACATGCTGCTGTGGCACTGGAAGCTGTGCCGCTGGTGAGGAATCCTGGTGGCCTCATGGTTACATGATGGGCTGTTGGCGGCAAGGTTAGCAGTTCAAAGCCACCAGCTGCCCTGAGGGAGAAAGAAGAGGCCTCCTGCCCAGGCAAGACTAGAGCCACAGTCTCGGAAACCCTCAGGGGCAGCGCCGCCCTGTCCTGTCAAGTCGCTGTGCGTCCGCGTGGACTCGATGTCCATGAGGTGTGAGTGAGGCCACCAGAATTCCAGTCCAGCAGCAGCCCCCACAGTGGGCCGTTTTAGGAAGAGCTTCCAGATGAACACAGACTAAGGAAGAAGGAAGAGGCAGGGCAGTTCTGAAAAATTGGCCACCAGAAAACCTACAGATGTCAAGAAAGCACCAATCGGTGCAGCGCTGAGGACGGCGCCTCAGGTTGGAAAGCCCGCAAAGAACCCCTGGGGGCCAGATGGATGGAAAGCCATCGCGAGGGCATCTTGGGATGGAGCAGTGTTTCCCTGAGAGCAGGACTGACTTGGTGGCCCCAACAGCCCAGGCAACTGACCCTGCAGAAGGAGTTTCGGTGCGTGGCCTTTGACGTCCACTTCCAGGTGCCCCGCCCTAGTGACCAGGAATCCACATCCACGCTGCGACTGGGGTTGGTTTGGGGGTTCATAACCTGAAAACTAAAAATGCAGCCACCCTTCAAACAACTTAAAAGGTACCCCAGTAATTGGAATGACTTCTCACCTTCATGGGTTGGAAGACAGGATGTGGTGAAGATCACAGTACTACACAGTGCAGTGGGCAGATTAAATGCAACGCCTAGCAGAGGACCCCCAAGGGACTCCTTTGCAGGGCTCGAGGTGACGCTAAAGCTGATATGGAAATCCAGTAGATCCGGAAGGAACTAGAAAGCATTTGGAAAGGAGGGAGCTAGGGAACAGACACCCACTCTCTGATTCAAAAATCTCACCGCAAAGCTGTAATGACAAAAACCATGTTCCCCCGGCAATAACCAGGCATGCAGGTCTGTGGAATAGTGTGGAGAGCCAAAAAGGAGGCCTTCTAGCCTGTGCCGAATTGCGTTTCAACATGGACGCTATAAGAGCTTGAGGGACAGCCCAAATTCACTGCCCTCGAGTGGGCTCCTGCTTACAGCAGCCTGAGAGGGCAAAGCAGAGTGGCTCCCTGCTCCGAGACCATGCATCTGCAAGGATCAGCAGCCTCGTCTTTCTCCCTCTGAGTGGCTGGTGGGTTGGAATCACCAACCTTGAAGTTAGCAGCCCAGCCCTTACCCCGCAGTGCCACTAGGGAAGTCTTTGTAACCAGTGGTCTGAAAGAATGAACTTAGACTCTCTACCTCGCCGCACATAAAAAATGTAATCCCACGTGAAGCTAAGAGCTGAACACGAGAGATCAAATCAGAGAACTCCAAGCGGAACCAGCAGGCCGCTCAGCTTTGTGACCGCGATAAAATGACCGTGCCGTAGCACTGACACTGAAGTTGCAACAAGCAGACAGACGCTGGACATCATCGAAATCACAGACCTCTGTGCTGCCAAAGGCCCCATCAGGGAGGCAGCAAGACAGCTCCCAGGGAGGCAGGAAGGATTCACAAATTAAACACCTGCTGAAAGTCTCTCTCATGTCCAGGATGGACAGGGGTGCTTACCACCCAAGAAGGAAATGGCAAATAGCAGGGATTTAAAGTGAAGAACGGAGCTGAATCGATAGCTTTCCACAGAAGAGCGGCCCGTGACCAATCAGCTTGATGAGAGGCACCCAGGCCCATTTGCCATCAGATCCCCAAACGCCCACGTCAGAGTTACTGGTGCACGCCACTGGACTGGCCATCATGGGCATCACAAACACCTGGGTGGACTCTGTCATCTGGCGAATGGTAGAACCATCCCAACAGACCAGGTGCTCCCGGGGACCTTAAACAAACGTTGTCTTAAGACAACATCAAAAGTGCACTGCCGCCAAGTCTCGTGGACACCCTACTGGACAGTGCGGAACTGCCCCTGTGGGTTTCTGAGACTGTCGCTTTACAGGAGAAGTGACCCTTGTCTTTCTCTCGAGGATCAGCTGGCTGTTGCCCACTTCTGCCCTTGTAGTTAGCAGGCCAGATGCCACTCCTATGTTCACACACGCATACCCAAGAGAAATAAAAATAGACATCCATAGGAAACGCGGTGTATGACCTCAAAGCCTACTACACAGCCAAGGTGGTTAACACAGCCCGGCCCGGGGATACAATGATAGATATGCACAGGCCAATGGAAAAGAACAGAGAGCCCCAAAATAAATTCATCAATCTGCAGACAACTGATCTTCAACAAAGGACCAGAGAACATTAAGTGGGAAATAGATGGTCTCTTCAATAAATGGTCCTGCAAAATTGGATTTCCATCTGCAGAAGAATGAAATAGAACGCATACCTCACCCCATGATCAAAAATGAACTCAAGATGGATCAGAGACCTAAAAATAAAGCCAGGGCTATCAAGATCATCCATGGGAACAGCACGGGGGCACAATGAAGGGCCCGTTGCAGGGCAAAGGCATCCGATCAAATGTAAGTCAGGACACACGTGGAGGGATTACAAAATAGAAGACTGGGGCCTACGAGCAATAAGGCACTCGTGTGCATCAAAAACTTCCTGCAGAGTCAACCAAGAATCCATGTAGTCTGAATGCATCTTGACCATGACGCAGCCGAGGCAAGGCTAAGGGTCTGCATGGCAGCATGGCGGCACCTCCAAAGGACAAGCAGCACCACGGAGCGTGGGCCCAGGACACAGGCAGATGGCTCACCAGAGGGGACAGTGCACACGGCCAAGAAGACAGGCTCGCTGCCCCTCGCCATCAAGGAGGAGAGAAGGGAACAAGCTCACGCCGACAGGGACCGCACTCACTGAGAACAGAAGACAGCAGACGCTGGAGAGGCGTCTCAGAGATTGGAACCCTGCCTCGTGTAGCGAGGGCAGGGAGAGGCGATGAAGCCAAGGGCCAGACGCTGGATGCGCCTTCCCTCAGGGGGCTGGAAGGCAGTCGTTGAAAGGCGGAGAGAGAAATCAAGGAGCTGGCGGGTGAAGGGTAAACTAGTGGTGGAGGCTGATCGGTGGTTTAATTATTGACTTCAAAGGGGGTGATCTGAAATGTAAACCTCCAACCCACTGACAATTTAAAAAAAAATAGGCACAAAACAAACACGCTGTCCTGAATGTGAATGGCGGCATTATCTATAATAACTAAACAGAGGAAATAACCCGCAAGTCCAAAACTGACGGACATAGCATGTAGACAGCAGGTCCTCCCTAGGAAATTCACTAGGGACAGAATGTAAGCCGGCAGGCTGCCTGGCGTGGGGATGTCCAGGGAGCCGCTGAGTCATCGTTCGCAAGCCAGAGGTTCCTTTGGGGCGTGACACACGTGTTCTACACCGGACGGAGGTTAAGTGACTGCGCGACGACGCTCAGTAGTGATTGGAGCAGCAGGTCTTCAATGTCAACCTGGCGCTCTGCTCAGGCGCGCCGGTTCCTCGCACAAGCGGCACGGGGTGTAGAGTGAAGGATCGTCGGCTGGGCACGCTGGGGCGGCACAGGCCCACGCTGTATCCAGGAGGAGCACACCCCAGAACAGACGCTTCCTGTGTGGCCACGAGGAGCTGCATGGACAGGACTGGGCGCTCATGGGACATCCGAGACAGGCCGGCATTTGTCACTGTCTCTCTTCCCACGTCCATTGGCGTGTGAATATCCACATCTGGCCCCAACGTCACGACACCTGGCATTGGGTCGATCTGCCGCACGAGAGCTCTTTAGAGTGCTGAATGGCAGGGAGGTGGCTGGGAGGGCTACGGGGCCCCCCGACCCAACCAGGGTGTTTTCAGTTGCTTCACACCCGTGTGACAGTTGGACATGAACCACGGGAGGTGCGGAAGGAGGACTGATCCATCAGAACGAGGGTGCTGGCAAAGCCGAGTGCAAGTAAACAGAACAAACCAATGGGTCCTGGAAGGAGCGAGCATGGTGAGACTCGGTCTCCAGGACTTTGAACTTGTTATTGGGAGAGACCAGTCCCTGGAGAAGGACACATCTGTGGCAAAGCAGGGGGACAGTGAAACAGAGGAAGGCTTGGACGGTCACCACAGGCCCAGACATAACAATGGTGAGGGTGGGGCGGGACTGGCCTTGCATCCTTCTTCGGGACAGGGTGGGGTGGGGTGGAGGTGCGTTGTAAGTCAGAGCCCGCTCCTCGGCCCCTAACAGCAGCAGCATCTGGCCCTGCAGTGTGCCCAACTGGACTGGCACCCAGAAGGGAGGGCAGGGGAAACCTTGCTTTTCCACAGGACCAGAGTAGGTGGGCAAGCTGAGAGGAAGCTGAGTGAGTCCCCAGCCCCTCCAGAGCCTTCCCTTGGCAAATCTCTGGGGAGCCCGCAAGCCTCTTCTTCCAAGGGTAAGTCCCCACCCGTCTCCCAGCCCCCAGGCCGCCATGCCGACCACGTGAAGGCCTGGTGTCCATGCCGAGATGGAGTGTCATCAGTAGCAATAAAATCAGTGCATCCTGAATTTGTTTTCGCCCGGCAAGTGGCAATCAATTACCTGCGGCCAGGCGTTGGTGGCGGAACTAAACGGTGACCTGGCAAGGTACCATAGGCAGCATGTCACTTTTATCCATGGCCTCAAATCCGAGAATGGGTTTGTCTGCATGTTAATTATCAGGAAGCACCCGCCGCCCTGGTTCCATGGATTATATAAAACTTCAGTGTGTGCGATTATGTTTGGCAAAAGATGCTGGGATGGCGGGGAGACTGTGGGCTCCCTGCACTCTTCCACCACGCCCCCGGTGGCCTGCAGCCTCCCACAGCCTCCCCCTCACAGCACAGGATGCACCGGGGTCCGGAGGGGGTGTGAGCACCCAGAGGTGAGCCTGGAGCCTGTATAACAAGAGTCTTGGGGTGAGACGAGGCAGCTTCTCTGGAGACGAGAGCACACTAGGCAGGAGGCAGGTGGTCAGGTGGGAGCGCCGAGTGGGCGGCGGGCAGGGGCCATCATGTCAGAGAGAGTTTGGGGGCCAGGCTTTGTCCACAGGGCCCTGTGGAGGGGCAGTGTGGGGTGCAAGCTGAAAAGGGGTGGCATGGGGGTGCAGGCTGAGTAGTCAGAGTTCAGGGGCCCCTCAGGAATGAGAGAAATACAGCCACTGTGTGCACAGCACGTGGCTCTGCAAGGTCAGTGGGGACCAAGACCAGCATCCACAGGTCTTACCTTTCTCTGGGGTGCAATGGGTGGGGCTCCCAGGACCGAAGGGCTCTGTGGAGGCCCACCACCATCGTGGTCTCCTGTCTGAGTTCCAGTTAAGGTCCAGCCTGCCCTGGCCATCCTGCACAGAATGGAGACCACCAGCCAGTGGGCTAGGCCCAACGCCCTTCCTCCAACCCCTGCTGGCTGAGTCCACTCAGCACCCCCCGCTGCCCTCTGCTCTGGGCTTTTGTTGGAAGGAGGGCTGGGGCACCTTGATCAGCACACATCACCTCCCTCTCCCGGGACTCTAGGGGGACCCCGAATGTGTGTTACTATATCTGTGTGCACCCTTCACCCTTCATATGGAGGGAGAGCCGCCAAACGATGGGGAAGGGTCCGGCCGGGCATGACCAAGGGTGTCACCTGGGGTAAAGACCCTACTGAGGGGGGATGTCTCCCAGGGGCATTTCATGAAGCAGGGATGTTGTCATCAGAGGCACTGAAAGGAGGTGCATCGTGGGGGAGAGAAGGTGCAGGGACCAGACCCCAGGGGACCCAAGCAACCCCCACCCACGTCTGTCCATGTGCTGCTTGTGGGGGCTTCCAGGGTCACCCATGCAGACGCAGCCAGACTTGGAAGCCAGGGCTGGAGGCCTGCTCCGGAAAGCTCTCCGTAGCGAGCACACTGCCCGACGTGCTCCTGGGGCTGTGCTGCCGGCAGGGAGAGGCCTGGAAAAGGAGACTGTGTGGTCAGGCAGAGAAGCGGCAAGGCCAGGGAGGGGCTGGCACAGATGCCCCGGCAATGGATTTGGAGACATCACAAGAGTGGGGATGCCCGTGTGGCACATGAGGTCCCCATGTGTCGGGGCCGGTGTCAGGGTGCGGCCCCCAGTAGCTGATTCGGGGACGTGGGCCCCGGTGGGCAGCACCGGGGGCTGTGGGCATTGTCCACACGTCTTGCGCCTGCAGCTGGGCGATGGGAACTGAGCAGACACCATGCAGGCCCTTCAGTCTGAAGCTTTCTCACTGCTAATCCTTAACAGCACGATGGGCTCCACTCTCAATAAGCCTCTCCAACAATGGGCCTTCCCTAATCAGCCCTGAGGACAGAGCCTGGGTCATTGGCTGTCTCCCCAGCTGTGGCAGCGCCCCCCTTGCAGCCACACGGCCCTGTCTGGTGCTGACCAATGGCTAGGGTGGCATGTCCCGTGCCCACATGGCCAGAGCCCGGCTGCACTGCCTCTCTTGTCAGTTGTAAAACCACACCATCTGATACCTTCTTGTCTCACTTGACAGTCAGTCTTCATACGTGAGCGGAAGTAATTTCTTCAACATTGTGTTAAATGACCAGTGAAGCCATGCTTGAGCCAGAGTGGCTAATTGGCTCTTCCTAAAGAGCGGTGACCTCCAGCTCACTGTCCGGGACTCGTGATACACAGCCTGTGGCCCTGGAGCGGCTGCAGAGAGTCCTGACCTAAGAGATGCTGACCAGCCCAGGCCTGGCTGGGGCACGTGGATGGAGTCAGGGGACAACATGGACAGTGAGTGAACCCTAGTGACCCAGCTGGCCTGGTCCCTGAACCTGCCCCCATGCGGTAGAAGGTAGTTCAACCGCAGCCCAGCTGTGCACCTGCAGATACAAACCCATCACATTCACAGGTGTCCACCCCAGCACAGGCCTCCGCTCTTTATCCGATATGACCTTGGTGGCCCTCTCCACCTTGTGGCCAAAGCAGTGTAGAGGACGGATCAGCCAAATGTCCTCCTCGCCCTGAGGATGCTCCTGGTGGCCCTAGGTCTCCAGGGGCCTGGGAGTGTCCCCATAAACAATGCAGAGAGAAGGCTGTGCCTGGTTAGAGGCAGGGAACCTGAGAAACAAGGCAGTCCTGTCCAGTGCCAGCCTCAGGGAGTCCGCTGTGCCCAGAAGCATTGAGCACTCGTGGTGACTGGATGGGTGGGAAGCGGAAGTCTTTGGGGGGGCCGGCGGTTGTGTCAGGATCCCTGGTGGTGTGATGGTCTCCCATCTGGCTGCTAACCCCACAGTCAGCAGCCTGGACCCACCAGCCGCTCCTCGGCAGGAAGGGGAGGCTTTACAGTCCCAGGATGAGTTTCCGTCTCAGAAACCCACTGGGTCTACCACGTCCTGCAGGGTTGCTGTGAGTCAGAATAGACTTGGTGGCCACGAGTTTTGAGTGAGTTTAAAAGTGTGTTAGGAGCCCTGGTTGCATAGTGAAGATCTATCAGGCTGTGAACTTTGAGGTCAGCAGTTCGAAACCACTAGCTACTCCTAGGGAGAAGACAAGGCTTTCTGTGCACTTAGAACAATTCTAGTCTCCAAAACGCACAGCGCAGTTCTACTGTGCCCTGTAGGGTCACGATGAGTCGGGGTTTGGAGACTGGCATGGGGGTTAAGCCCTGGGCTGGTAACCACACAGTCTGCCGTTCAAACCCAGCCCCTCCCCAGGAGACCGATGTGGCTGTCTGCTCCCGTGAAGACTCACAGCCCAGGACACCCTACATCAGGTCCATTGTGAGTGGGCAGTGGGCTGTTGTTGGGGGTTCGGGAAATAGTGGAGGAAGGATTTGGTGCAGGCAAGGGACAACGCTTCTGAGACCTGCAGGGCAGAATCGGTGTCACTGACTTGGGCCGTAGAAAGCACTGAGATGTCATGTCCTTACAACAATAAAAGTTAAAACCACCAGAACCAGCTACCTCCCGGCTTCTTCTACCTGCCAGGAGCCTGCCAGCTGGCTCAGAAGGCCCCAAGGTGGGCATGGCCTGCACCTGGCCACTGGGTCTGAGCTCCACCTGGGCTCCAAGCCTCAAGCCAGCAGCCCCATCTCCCAATGTGTTGTCAGAGAGGGGATAAGCTTGGGGACGCTCAGCCATCAGAGGGGATGCCAGGACCAGGTTCTGGAAGGACCAGGGCCAAGCGCCAGAAACACAGGAGATTAACTTCAGGAGGATTCTTTCCACCCCATCAGTGCTGCTGCTCACGCTGAGAATGTTCTAGCTTCCCACAAGCAGGAACTAGCGCTTCCTGGAAGACAGCTGTGCTTTGTCTTTTGGGGACCACCCCCCTCAGTGACAGGGAGTTTGTGCACACAGAGTTAGAATGTTTGCCGGGGGCGGGGAGGTGGCCCGGCTTGTCCAGTGCCCGGTAGGACACCCACCCTGCGGGTCTGGTTGGTGAGGATAACTCGTGGCCTCAGAGGAAGGGACTGGCTGGGCGGCAGAGGCCCCTGCCCCGAGGAAGGAGCAAGGCCAGGGGTGTCAGGTGGCTAAAATTAGCAGGCCTTATCTGTCCAGACTTAATGGACACGCACTCCGTCCCCAGATTAGCCCATATTTTACGAGACGAGGCTGGCATGGAGGGTGCTCTGAGGGGCATGCTGCTGCGCCTGCGTCCACTCTCCGAGACCCAAAATAGCAGCTCTGCTGCACTCCGCTCAGAACAAGGAGCGACAGGCTCCAGACTGAGCACAGCGCAGCCCCACGGCCCCTCCAGCTGGCCCAGCCCTGCCCCGCGGCTGACCCGGGACTGGTTTCAGGGCACCCAGGCCTGTTCTTCCATGGCAGGGTCAGGATGGGTCCGGGCCATCCCAGAGGTCCAGCTCATGCAAGAAGGCCTTTGTGCTCGCTGGGGACAGGGAGTATGGTCTATAGGGGTATGGAGTAGGGAGGGGGCATGGCCCAGCTGGGGCTCCTAGCCTATAGGGGCGGAAATAGAGAAGGAGTGTAGTCCACTCTTGGTGCAGCGGCCCTGGTGGCAGGGATAGATAGAGGTGGCCTGGCCTGTAGGAGAGGGATAGACAGGGAGAGTGGCCCAACTGGGGTTTCAGAGCCTGTAGGAGACCCCGAGAGACAACAACTCCTCTCCGGTATCTGGGGCCTCTCCCCAGCGCCCCCCCAAGTGAAGGACCGGAGCATGCATGCGGAGCTCTGAGCAGAGCCCACACGCCTGTCGGGGAATCCATCCATTATGCATTGCGTCTAATGGTTATTCATTATTTGTATTTGTCTCCTCCTCATCCTGCAGCTATGTAAATCAACGCCAGCCTTGCAGCTAAAGGGATTATGAAACTACATCTGGGGGCACGTGCACCCCGGGAGGGATGGAGAGCTGCTCTCAGCCCCCCATGCTCCCTCTGGACCCGGGGTGTGGCTCAGACAGGACTCAGTAGAATCCACTTTGGGGCAGCGTGTCCCCACACACATCACCAAGTGCCAAGACCTTGTTGGGAGGGTTCAGAGAGCGAAGATAAGAAGTCCCGAGAGCTGGGGATGTCCACACACTGAGGACCTTCCCTCAGTCCCCACGTCCTGAGGATGTACCCACCTCCACATCTGCCTCAGGCCACACCCCCTGATACCCAGCCCAACAGCCTCTGAACCACGAGCCAGGCCACCCCTATTGATCCCTGCCACCAGGGCCCCTAAACCAAGAGTGGACTATGCCCCTTCTCTATCTCCGCCCCTATAGGTTAGGAGCTCCAACAGTGCCATGGCCCCTCCCTAACCCATGCCCCTATGGGCCACGCTTCCTGTCCCCCACTGCCCTTGTGAGCAGCACAGCTTGCCCCACCCCGGAGACCAGTGTCCCCCCTCACATGATTGCAGCACCTGAGATCATTGCCCACCCACCAAATAGGATCTCTGTAGTCCTCACCTTTATACCTGGAAATGGGACCTGTTTGGAAGAAGGTGCTTTGAAGATGTGACCACGTATTTTGACATGAGGTCACTGTTGGATGTAGAACAGTAGATGTGAACTCCATCCGAGTAGAGGCTTCATAAAATATGAGATAAGTCACAGGTGGGCACAGAAAGGAACAGTGACCATGCTGGGGCAGCAGAGGACACCAGAAGCTTGGGGACAGAGAAAGGTCACTACCCAGAGCCTTCAAGTGGGGCATGACCAAGGGACACTGATGTTGGCCTACTGGCCTCCAGCCCACTGAGAAAATAAGCGCATGTTCCTAAACTCAGGGGACCAATAGGGAAGATCATGATAAACCGAGAAACAACTGAAGTTGCCAAGAATTTCATCTCGCGGGGATCCACCACCCATGCTCCTGGAAGCAGCAGTCCAGAGCTTAAAGGACACAATCCATTGGGTAAAACTGCCACACAAGTCCTCGTTAAAGTGTTGAATAGCAAGGAGGTTACTGTGAGGACTAAGGTGCATCTGACCCCAGCCATGGTATTTTCATAAGCATGTTAAAGTTGGACGTTGCATAAGAAAGGTCAAAGAATAATTGGTGCATTTGAGCTACCGTGTTGGCAGAGATTATGGAAAGTACCATGCACTGCCAAAAGAACAAACAAATCTGCCATGGAAGAAGTACAGCCAGAACGATTCTTAGCAGCAAGGATGCCCAGACTTTGTCTTGTGTACTTTGAACAGGTTGTCAGGAAAGACCAGTCCCTGGAGAAGGACACCATGCTTGTTAATGCAGGTTTGCAAAAAAGAGGAAGACCCTCAAAGAGATGGACTCCATACTGGGTAAAAGCAGAAGAACAATTGTAGGGGTGGCACGGGACTGGGTGGTGCTTCTTTCTGGTGTACACAGAGTTGCTGGGAGCCAGATCAACAACAACAGCAGCAGCAGCACCACCAGCCCCTCCGTGGGTGTTATTTCACTATAGCCTCCCCAGGAAGCTAAGAGCCGCTGGCACAAAACTTGACATGTCACATGTCCCCAGGAAGTGCTACCCAGGGCTTCTGAGCTGAAGTCGGTCACCTCAGGATGACTCCATGTTGGCTACCTGTCACGTGGAGAAATACTCAGATCCCATCCACCCCAACACAGGAGGTGGTCCAGTGACAAAGCCAGGGAAGCTGGTGTCACTGCAGACTTTGGAAGCCACCTGTGCCTGTCATTCCTGATTCAGCAGGTGGACAACGGGTGCTTAATTGTTAGAGGCTGTGATAGTTAAGGTTTGTGTCACCTTGGCTGGGGCAGGGATCTTAGTGGTCTGGAAGTTCATATCATGATGAGATCTCCCTGGGTGGCTTCCAATCTAAGTGGAAGCTGTAGGAAAGCTTGACTGCTCGTTGCTGGGTCTGGATCTTGCATCTGGTTCATCAACTGACCACTGGGTCTTTGACCTTGGGCCAGGCAGTTGCCTGCTTTGAAGTCTGCGGACCCTAGGAGTCAGCAGCAGCCTGTCGTCTTATCAACAGTCTATGATTCATCCGCTCTACCAGCATCTTGCTGGAGAATCCAGCCTACAACAGAAGGCCAAACCCCAGGTTCATAAAGCACCTGCTGTGAACTCAAGACCCACAGAGACACACACACAGAGAAGTTTCCATGGGACTCCTCCGGTTCTCTGCTGGCCCTGCCACTTGCTGCCCAGGTGACCTTCCCTATGACTCGGTGCCCTCCTCTGCAGACAGGGAAATAACAGGACTTTCGCCATCACCATGCCAAAAGGAGGACACGAGCCATTCCAACGCTGTGATGGCCATGGTGTTTCAGGCACGGGTGCCACTGTGACTTTCTCCTCATCCGGGTTCCTCAAACCAACTCAAGCTTTGTGACAAAGACGTGTTGAATAGGAGGGCCAGGAACGTGCTGAAAGGCCCAAGGAAAGAGAGCTGTCCGTGGATACGCAATGGCAGGCTGCAGTTTCGTGAGATGGGTCTGGGAGGGAGTCCACATGCTGAGGGAAACGGCAGTGTGTCAAGTCATGGTGCATCTGAAGACAGGAAGCGCCCAGCCTGGAAGGATCGGGTGTGTTCAACAGAACCAAAGGTCACCTGGCCCTGCAGGCTCCAACAGTCCAATGTTGGCCCCTGTATCAATCTAACTCATTAGGAATGTCTTTCACTTTTACGGACTTTGGCGCTCTCTGGTAATGCGTCTTTCCGGAGGCTACATCCAAAGTAAGAGAGTCCCACTTGCCCCACGCTCCCTCCCAGGAGAATTCCAGTCTCATCTCCTCTAAGGTTGCTTTCTTTGTTCTCCTGGCACTCCGCAGTGCATTCGCCAACCCCCACTCAGAATGCACCAGTTCTTCCTCTTTCATTGTCCCGCTTTCACTCGAATAAGGGTTGATGGACAGGACTGTAAGGGCTGGATACTAAGCCCTTTCAATCACATGTCAAGTTATAGGCTGAAACGTTGATTGTAGGGCCAGTCCTGTATTGGATTGATGGGTGGGTAGGTGGATGGATGGATAAGTGATGGATGGATGGATGGATGGATGGATGGATGGATGGATGGATGGATGAGAATGGCATGGGGAAAAAAAGTGGTCATCCACCCTGAGCATCCTCAGGACTCCTCTGACCACAGCTTACCACCCTTGGGGATGCTGTACCGGAGTCTTCTGTGGCCCTGCAGCCCCAAGTGTTTGGAGTTTGTTATCATTTCATGGGGAATAGATCATATCACACATGAGAAGAATTCATAATATGGAGATGAAGAAAAACAATTTATTAATGTTGATAAATCCTCCAATAAAACTTCCAGGAGGACCTATAGTGATAAATTGAATAATTATGAGTATAATTATGACTAACTAGAAGTATAATTTCATGCTAATGCAATAATAATGACACAAAAGTGTAGATCATGAATTTTAACTGCTTAGTTATTTCACATTTCCACAAGTATGGACAGGAAAAAAACTCTCTGAAAAGCTGATCAAATTACGGTTGACTGAGAATGAGAAAGTGTTCTTGGTTTAAATAGACATCGTTTTGATTATCTTTAGTGGACTGCAAAAAAGTCCTATGCTAATTAGGAACTTGAAGATACTGAATTCAGGAAATAAATGCTCAGAAGAGCAACGTTTTTCTGAGTCGAGAAGAAGAATAAGAAGAAACGCAGTCTGATTAATCCGTCGCTTTGTCACCCTTGAGAAGGATGGCGACACTCCGTGCAAAGCAGGATGAAGGTGAATTTGCATCCGAGTCTGTGTTTTGTGAGGATAAATGTTTCAGGACGGAACAAAGGAATGCATCCAGATAGGAAGGACTCGACTGCACGCAGCAGTTTAGGTCAAGAACCACGGGCCCAAACTCACTGTGCATCTGAGAAGGAGATGCCCAGCGAATACCAAGCCTGGTGCCCGTAGGCATTGTTCCTCCGGCTGGGTCAGGATCCAGCCAGCAGGGCTAAGGCCCCAGGGCACCTCCTTCCCTAGGAGTAATTCAATCCAGTTGCTGCATGTGTCAGAATAGAAGCGGGCCCCAGAGGGTTCCAGTCAGCAGACCTGCACTCCGGATGTGCCTCCGGGTGGGCTGGAGCTGCAGACCTTTCAGTCAGTGGCTGAGCCTGCCAATCATTTGTCTTACCTAGGGCCTCCCATAAGGAGCCCTGCTGGTGTCGTGGTTACTACACCTTGGGCTTCGATCCCCAAGGTTGGCAGTTTGAAACCACCAGCAGCTCCAAGGGAGAAAGACTGGGCTTTCTACTCCCATCACCAGTTACTGTCTCAGAAATCCACAAGGGGCGCCTATGAGTCAGCCTGAGTCAATGGCAGTGAGTTAGTGAGAGGGCTTCCAGGACTAATTTAGTCAAAAAGAATTGCCCTTGTGCCATGTGAAAATGCCACTAGGATGGGCACACAGACGAGGTCCTCTATGGCGTTGCCCATCCCACTTAGGAGGACAAATGGAGCACCTGAGTGGACCACAAGGGCCCTGAAGTCCAAGAGGGAAGGCAGCTCCTTCCTGTGCTCACTAGTTGTCTCTCGGTCTTTCTGCACTACCCCATGTCTTTCTATGGCGCCCCGTGCATTCACATGGATCCGCAGACCTCCCATGTGCTCATTGTGGTGGTTACATAATCTGGTGTCAATCTGGGACTTGAGAAGATTAAGAGTGAAAGGGTGGAGTCTAGTCTGTCAATCGGGTCATAGCCACTGAGGTTTCTGTGTGGGCATGGCCTTCTCCTGAGGATTCTGGGAACTCCTGTATTTTGCTCCTTGGAAACAGGAGACACAGTATTTCTCTGCTCATTCCCTGAGAGACACTCTATTGACAAGACACATGGCACCACACTGATACATCCTGTGCCCTAGGAACTGACAGAGCCACGTGGAGACACCTGCCAGTGCTGAGATGCTTCCACTGCCACTGGATCCACAAGATTTTCCACCCACTGGCCTGTGATCATCCTGAATTCGATGTTATTGTATATGTTATGTGAGTCTGAAGAGGACTTTATAGATTGGTATCAGACATATGGACTAATATTGGACTTAGGAACTTTATCTCTACTGGGCTGGGATGCGTTCTCAATATTCAATTGCTTTCACATATAAACCCCTTTCTTATACACATATGAGTATCCCTGGATTAGTTTTTCTAATCTACAGACTAACACACTCATGGTCCCCCATGCATTCCCACGAACCCACATGCATTCCCATGGCTCCTATGCAATGCAATGGATTTTCCCTCCACAACTTAATTTTGTTGAGAGTCTTTGTCCCCATGCACAGCCAAGAAGGAGAGATTGTCTTTTACTATCCCAACAAGACTTAAGTAGGTGATTATGGATTAAAAACTCGACGAACTCATTTTAAGAAAAGATTGTCCAACGGGGCTCTCTCATTCCCTATGTTCACATGCACTGTCTGGACATTTCCATTGCTCCAGCTCCAGGACATAGGTATGGTCAGTCTCTTTAACTGTCAGCCAGTCGAGATTGGGAGTGGGAATCCACTGTGCCTCAATTGGTATTTTTCTGAAGACTGATTATGGTGGGAATTGTATTGTGTGTTCACTTGCGTTCTGTGGCTTCTTCCTTTGGTAAGGGATCTGTTCAAGTTGTGTTTTCTCTCTATTTCATCTATTTTTTTAGTGTTTTGAGAGTACTTTGTGCCTTTTGGATGGCATCAAGTTGGCTCTACCTCATAGCAACCCTGTGTGCCACAGAATGAAGCCCACCCGGTGCTGTGCCCTCCCCAACATATTCTTGTAATGTTTGAGCTCATTGTTGCAGACGCTGTGCCAGTCCATCTCCTGCAGAGTCTTCCTCTTTTTTGCTGCTGCCCTGCTTTACCAAACATGGTGTAGAAACTACATCATCTCCTGTCAACTTGAGCAAAGGGGTGGAGGTTAGCCTATCAATCAGGTTGCAGTTTGATGACCTTATTTGGAGGTACAAGGGAGATAAATAGCTCACTAGAGGCCAGACCACTCTCTCTGCTTTCCCTTCCTTGCTTTTGAGACTCTCAGAGAGCTGGAGGAGACATGTAAAAACCTGTGCCAGTGTTGAGATGCTTCCACCACCACTGGATCCACAAGACTTTCTACCCACTGGCCTGTGATCTTCCCGCATTCAGCATCATTTCAGGTGCTGTGTGAGCCCAAAGAAGAATTTATGGACTAGTATTGGACCTATGGGCTGATATTGGACTTATGAACTTGATCTGGGCTGGGCTGGGATGTTTTCTCAATATACAATTGCTCTTTGATATTAAGTTCTCTCTTACACACATATGAATCTCCCAGAATTTGTTTCTCTAGTCTACCTGGACTAACACACATGGATGGTGCCCTTCTCTAGCATTCGAGGTGTCATAAGGTGTCATTGAGTTGCATTTGACTCATAGTGTCCCTATTGCCATTGTGTTAGCCTGGGTACTTTAGAGAAACAAATTCACAGAAACTCATGTACAAAGGGAGAGTTTATATAAAGGGTAAGTGCACACCAAGAAAACATCCCAACCCAGTGCTGCCCAAGCCCACAAGTCCAACATTAACCCATATGTCCGACACCAATCCACAAAGTCCTCCTCCATCTCACAAAACACTCGCAATGATGCCAGCTGCAGAAGGAAAGCTGAATCAGTGAACATGTAAGCATCTCAATGCTGCCAGGGGTCTCCACAAGGCTGCTCCAGCACCCAGGGCTGCATCGGGGTAAGTCCATGTGGCTTCTCCTCAGGGATGTCTTGCAGAAAGTGAGCCTGAAGCAGGGAACTAGCTAAGGCAGCTGCACCCTGGTCCAACCATAAGAAAGCAAGAGACCTGAGAACTAGAAAGGCGAGGCTCACTGAGCCATTTATCCCTCCACCCTTCAATTAACCCCACATGTGTTTATTGGCCAGGTTGGCACAGTTGACTACCTCAGGCATAAAAACAACACGGTGCCATCCTCACAATTGTTTGAACCCATCGCTGCACATACTGTGTCCATAGATCTCCAAGAGGGTCATCTTCCATGTCACTGGCCCTCTCCTTTACCAAACACGAGATCCCCTGTCCAGACCTCCTGCTGACATGCAAAATGCCCGAGGCAGAATCTCGCCATCCTCGCTTCTAAGAAGCATCTCTGGCTATCCTTCCTGTAAGATAGATTTACTTGTTCTCCCGGCAGTCTGTGGACCTCTCCATTCTCCTCATCGATGCCACAGCCGATGCAGCACTTCTTCTTGGGTCTTCATTACTCACCGTTCAGCTCCCTATGCAAAAGAAATGTTGGAAATACCATCGCTGGGGTGAGGCACACCCAAGTGTGTGCGACATCCTCTTTCTTCAGCACTATAGAGTCTTTGCTCAGCACATCGGCCAAGTGTAAGGCATTCTCTGATTTCTAGACTGCTGCTTCCATGTGCAGAGATGGCCGATCCAAGCAAGACAAAAATCCTTGACAACCTCCACCTTGTCTCCATTAGTCATGATGTTACCTCGTGCTCCAAGGGTGAGGATTTTGGTCTTCCTTACATTGAATTGTAATCCATGCTGAGTTGTAATCTATATGCTCAGCATATTGATGAGGGCGGCATGGTGGGAGGATAGAGCACTGACACACCATTCCTGGTTACAAGTGATGCCACGCTCCTTTATTCTGTTCAAAGGACCGCTGTGTGGTCCACAGACAAATTCCGCATGAGCACGATGAAGGGTTCCGGAATTCTCATTCGTCTTTCAGCCATCCATAGCTTGTTACAACCTCACAGTTGGATGTTTTTTGCATTGTCAATAAATCACAAATAACCCCCTTTCTGGTATTCTCTACGTTCGGCCAATATCCATCTGATGTCAGCAATAATACCCCTTGTTTTACTTCCTCTTCTGAATCTGGTCTGAAGTTCTGGCCGCTCCCTTCTGTCTCTCAGTCTGTGGTGTTTCCTTCTCCTCTATTAATAGCCTTTGGAAGACCAGGAGATTTCCATTTTGATGAAGTCCAATTTTTTTCTTTTTTTATTTTTAACTTTTATGAATGATGATTTTGGTGGCATGTGTATGAATTCTTAGCCTGACCCACGGTCATAAAGATGCATCGTTCCTGTGCGAACTTCCCTGGGACTTTAGAGTGCAGATTTTTACACATAAATCTCTGTTGCGGCCTGAACTCGTCTTGCACATTAGGAGTTGTGCAGATCTAAGTTCATGTTTTGCTCACAGGTTCCAACACCATCTGTGGAAAAAACTAGCTACCCTTTTCTACAGAATGACTTTGAAAACTTGTCAAAATCAGCCGCATAATTCCACTCATGGCTGGCCCATTTGGTGCATGTCTCTCAGCTCCGGTTTCTGCACCAGCACACATGGCTGCCTTGCTTGCTTCAGCGTCACGATACATTTTCTAAAAACGTGACTCTTCCAAATCCGTGCCCACCCCACTCCAAGACTTGCAGTTATTCTAGACCTTCTGCAGTTCAGAAGAATTGTACAATGAACGTGTCGATTTCTACAAAATACTGGCTGTGGTTCTGACTGAGTTCATATTGTTTCTATGGATCTGTCTGGGGAGACTTGACACCTTAACCATAGGGTGTCTTCTAACTCTTGAACTCATGACAGCTCTCTGCCTGGGGAGTTCTTTATGTAAAGCAATGCTTTAGAGTTTCAAATCTTACCGATCTTTTGTTAAATTTTTTCCTACAAATTTTATACTTTTTAAGATATCGTAAAATGTATTGTTATTTTCTGATTTTTTTGGCACAGCATAAAGGAATGCAACTGATGTTTTTATTGATTTCCTATCTTCACTATCTCTAAATTCACTTAGCAGTGATAGTAACTGGTATGAAGAGTTCACTGGGCTTCTAAGCGGACTCTCATGCCATCAACATTTATAGCTTTATATCTTTCTTTGAAATCTGAGTGATAGCTCATTTGCATATTTATTTACTTACTCATTTGCATACTCATTTACTTATTCGTGGCTTCGTTTTCTTCTTGTGCCGGTTAAAGCCTCCGGGGCAGTCTTGACTGGGGATGGGGAGAATGAGGTCCTAGTCTCACTCCTGATCAGAGGAGGGATGGTTCTGCTTTTCCTTGACTTCCCATGGAGTGTGGGGTTACACCTTGTCTTGAGACCCTTTGACAGGCTGAGAACCTTCCTTTCTGTCTTAATTTATTGAGAATTTTTATCTTGTAAAGATACTTGACTTCTTCAAGTCTTTCTTTTTATATAATAAATCATTTTATTGGGGGCTCATACAGCTCTGATCACAATCCATACATCTGTTTCCCTCAT
This sequence comes from Echinops telfairi, assembly GCF_000313985.2. NCBI lineage: Eukaryota > Metazoa > Chordata > Mammalia > Afrosoricida > Tenrecidae > Echinops > Echinops telfairi. The sequence goes on along the minus strand of NW_022103898.1, from coordinate 1,493,731 downwards.
CATTTTCAAAACATTTGCTTTCTACTTGAGCCCTTGGTCTCAGCATCTCATTTTTACCTCCCCCCCCCATGAACCCTTAATAATTTATAATTTTTTTTTTTTTTATGTCTCACACTGACCGATGTCTCCCTTTACCCACTTATCTCTTGCTCATCCCCCTGTGAGGGGGTTATATGTAGGTCATTGTGATCAGTTGCCCCTTTCTTCCCCCATCTTCCCCTTCCCCTCCTGGTATGATTACTCTCAATAGAGGTCCCAAGAAGTTGATCTGTCCTGTATTCCCTGTGTTTCCAGCTCTTATCTGTACCCATGTACAAGTCTTTTAAAAATTGTATTGAGACAATTATTTGTTATTATTATTACTAAAACATGGTTTCTCCCTTTTAGATTTTAATGTGCTCAGTTATATTAGCTGATTTGGGGATGTCACACCAACCTTGCATTCTGGAGATAAACCCCGCTCCACCTGCTAGCAATATGTTACAATTATTTTTTTGGTACATCTTTGAATTCTATTTGCTTAAATTTTGTTGTCACTTTTGCATCCGTGTTCACAGGAGGAATGGCTCTGCATTTTTCTTTTCCTGTGATAAGTTGATTGCTGCTGTGGTTTATTTATTTTGTTTTTACCAGAATGATGTGCTGACTTTATGGGCTGAGCCCATGGGATCCCTTCTCTCCAATTGCTAGAAGCATGTGAGCCGAATCCCTGTCCCACTTCATTACATGGCCAAGCACCCTGCAGGCCCAGGGGATGGTGCCCCCACAAGCCTATGCAGGAGCGGTAGGAGCAAAGGGTGCCATGAAGACGATTGTACTCGATGACATCTTGATGCACCATAAACAGGCTTTGGATAGTCAGTAAGAACAGTGTGGCAGTAGTTGCTATCCACATATTCCAAAATGTCTCTTTACTTCTCTTTTTCTATATCTCTCCTCTAATCTCCACAACTTTTGCAACATCTGGCCCATGCATTTTTCCCCAGAATTCCTCTCTCTTCAATACCAAGAACAAAAGTAAAGATACCTTGTACCTTTTTGTATATATTTTTATTCTATGTGCTTAAGTTCTGCCCGTTAATGTGAATACATCATACACATTGTGTTCTAGGAAGGCATAATCACTTATTAAAGCAGGCATCAGCAAGCACTATTTCTCTCCAACAAGTGAGTCCAGGTGGTAATAGGAATAGCATGAATGAATTTGAACAGAGGGAGGTGGCAGTGCGCTGAGACCATGGGGACCTCCTACACCCCTGCATTCTAGAATGAAAGTAGTTCCATGACGTAGAGACCAAACCGTTGATGAGCTGAAGCTGGACATTGGGCTCACAGCACCAGGAGATGGCTGTCTTAACTGTGTGCATGCACGAGGAAGGGAGGGAGAGGGGAGGAAAGGAGAGGCGTGGGGAGAGAGAAGGATGGAGGACAGGAAGCACTTCCTGATGAAGGTCAAAGACAGGCCTTCAGGATGGGTTACAACTCAGTTCAAAGAACACAAAAATCCTCACCGGCCCAGTGGGCAGAATCACGACAAATGGAGAAAAGACTGACGTCACTGAGGACGTCATTTTACTTGGATCGCTCGCCAGCGCTCAGTGCGGCAGCTGTCAGGACATCCAAAGACACCTTGCACTGGGCAGGTTCGATACAAGAGTCCTCCTCAGTCTGACAATGCCAAGATGTCACTCTGAGGACTAAGGTGCGCCTGATCCGAACCATGGTCTTTTCAGACACCTCGCACACAGTCAAACGCTGGGCATAAGGAAGATGTGAGCAGAATCAAAGCACTTGAGTTGTGGTTTGGGGAGAGAAGATCGAATGCTTGCCAGAAAAACGAGCCCATTTGTCTTGGAAGAAGTACTGTCTGGGGAAGATGGTAGGCTTTGCCTCACGCACTTTGGACGTGTTATCAGGAGGAATCCGCCCTGGAGAAGACCACCCTTCTTGTTAAGGAGAAGGCCAATGGAACCGAGGAGGACTCAAGGTGAGACGGACTGACCATGGGATGAGACCCAAGAATCAGTGTGAGGGAGATACAAAACTGGGCAGTGTTTCTATCTCTTGTCTTTGGGTTGCGCTGGGTCAGAGTGGATTCTACCTCGCCTAACTACAACAAAGGCACTTCTCAGCCCTGTGTACACACATTGGAAGGAAAAATAGACCTTGCTTCAAGGGAGTTTGGCCACCACCAAATACAGTGGGGTACAGCCACCACAATCCCTGTGGCAATTACAACCTGAGTCAAGGGGTGGAGTCTAGCCTGTCAATCAGGTCATAGTCAATGATGCCTCCATGTGGGCATGGCCTTCTCTCGAGGATTCTGGGAACTCCTGTCTTCCTCCTCAGAGGCAGGAAACACGCTCTCTCTGCTTCACCTTCCTCTGGAAGAGCCACGTGGAGACATGCCAGTGCTGAGATGCTTCCACCACCGCTGGATCCACAAGACTTTTCACTCACTGACCTGTGATCTTCCTGCACTCGGCATCATTGTGAGTGGCAACGTGAGTCTGAAGAGGAATTTATAGATTGATATCAGCCATATGGCCTAATATCAACCTTATGGACTTGATCTGGACTGGGCTGGGATGTTTTCTCAAAATACAACTGATCTTTGGTATAAAGCTCTCTCTTACACACATTTGAGTGTCTCCGGATTTGTTTCTGTGGTCAACCCGGACCAACACAATCACTACAATCAAATGGCGTGGGTCTGTGGTCCTCTCAAGCACAGGTGATGGGTGCATACACACAATAGGCTGAGGAGATGGCTTGATATTTCTCTGACTACAGCCAGCACACCCACCCTGGCACAGTCTGAAGGCACTGGCGCTTGTCCTATGATAATAGCCAAGACCAAGAAACATCCCCACTGGCGGCAATATCAAAAAGATACCAAGCCTGGTAAAGTGGAGAAGCTCTCAAAGCAATGGACGGCACAGCAGCTGCATCCAGGGGCTCAGGCACGGGAACCATGGTGTGGACGGAGCAGGACCGGGCAGTGTGTCCTGCCGTGCATGGGGTCGCCGCGAGTTCGTACGGACCCATTGACCTCTAAGGCATCCTGTGCACCCATCGCCGGTCCACAGCTGCCCACTTTCTCTCAGCATGGAGGAAGCAACCACGTACCATGAAGTGACCACCAACACGCAGGGGGCTGTGTGTCAGAGGGAGACTCAGCTCCATGCAGCCGGCAGTGGGTGCCTTTCCAGAGTGATCCCTGGGCCTGTCTTCCAAGGTGCCTCTGAGGGGACTTGAAGCGCCTCCTTCCCGTTACTTGCCTGCCCAGACTGGTTGCCCAGCAGGTGCTCCCTGGACTTGGTGAGACAGAAGCGAAACGACGGTGCGGCTGAGTCTGAGCTGCACCGATGAGTAAAACGTGCGAGGCGGAAAGCCTCCTCGTTCTCCCTCATAGTAGCAGGTGGGTTTGAACTGCTTACCTTACAGCTAGGAGCCCAGGGCATAACCCACGATGCCACCAGGGCTCCTTGTCCACATTGAGAGACCAGGAGGAAAGTCAGCTCTCAGGTGACCTGACTGGCTGTAGACAGGCCAGGGGCCAGCAAGTATCTGGACTGGTCCTGGGACCCCGTACTGTTCTCTATCTTGACACGCGGACGAGGTGATATGTGGGTGGAGGCATCCCAGAAGCCCGCGGGATCTGCCCTGAGAGCAGGTAGCCTGTCTGCTCTCCCTTGCACCTGCAAGGCCTCCTCACACAGTGAAAGCCAGCACGCCAGAATGACAAATGCCCGAGGCAGGACAGAGGCTTACCTGGGGGTGTCAACCACGCACGCTCCCTGAGCTCACGCTTGGACAACAGAGGACGCATTGCAGGGGAGGGGAGGAGCTGGGTGTGCTGGTCCGAGGAACAATTTCCCACCGTCCAGTCCCAGAAAGTATTTCATGTGGAGACAACGATGGAAAGCAGTAACCACATTCATAGCATGTAAGGTGCATTTCTATACCATATGACGCAGGAAATGAGCGAGATTTGAAGAAGTGAAATGACAGCCGCACACAGTTTTGCTTTTCTCTGTTAGCCTCTGACCAGGAAGGGTGGCCTGAAACCCATCCATTCCTCAAGAGCTCAGTGGCCGCCACTGCCTTCCCTTCTGTCTGAGAAGGTGCCTCACGGTGCTGGATGGGCTGGTGCTCCCACTGCCTTCTCCAGGTGCCCCTCACTGTCTCATTGACCACCGAGGCTGCCTCTGGCGGGCTCACTGGCCAAGTCCCTTTGCCTCTTGGGGCCCAGGGGGGCTCAACGGGGCAGGGCAGGAGCCCTCCAGGGGGTGGGGAGAAGCCTAGGAGTGCTGTTCCCTTCTGCGCCTGCTGCTGCTCCTGGGGGGCCAGATGGGCATCCCCAGCCCCCACCCCATGCTACGCCTTCTCCAGGCTTTGGGACCCTCTTGTTTGAGAGGACTCTGTCCAGCCTCTCACAACCAAGTCACTTGGGGCCCCAGCCACAGGGCTCCTGTCTGGAGGTGAGCTGGGAGGGTCCCCATGGTGGGTCTTCTAGAAGCTTCCCCCACTACTGTTCTCCTTCAGGAGCCTAGAGCCAATCCCCTCCACAACTCCTTATGGGAAGTCACTTCGGGGCATCAACTGGGAAGGGACTGAGTAGGCTCTGCATTAACAAAACCTGCTAATGGAATTCTTGGCATTTTCTGGGAAAGCACCGAAGGAGCTGCTCAGCAGAGAGAGAAGTTAACAAAGTCAGCACCAGGCCCTGCTTGTCAAAACAGAGCCCATCCAGAGAGCAGGGGACCTCCTCAGGGCAAGGGGAGGTGTTCGCAAAGCCCTGGGCTCCCTGCCTCTTAGCCCCTTCCTGGTTCCCTCCCTCCTGTCCCCTCCAACCCCCTCCCCCCCCAGTTCTTCCTTGAGTTCTCCCTGAATTCTAGATCCTTGGTTCTCGGCAGTCACACCAGAAGTCCTTTGTCAGCACAGATGTTCTGGGGTTGGGGGTGGGGTGCATGTAATTACAAGGAGACTCCTTTCCCAGAGTCTTTTCTGTGATACCAGACTGTCCACAACCCCTGCTTGGTTAGCACCCTTCTGGGAATCCCAAGCCAAAGGACAAAACAAGATACAGATACAGACACGTTTCTGCAGTTCCTCAGAGGGTCCCACATACAGAGAGCTCCCCAATGTCTGGGAGGAAGTTCCACAATCATTTCATTCCACTCTCTACCAACTCGTGGAAGCCCCCATGCATGCAGGCTACTTGAATACTCTGGAAAACCTTTTGGGATAAGAACGATGATGATGAGGCCCGGTTCACAGAGGAGAGTCGGGGTACAGAGGAATTCGGCCCCTGTCTCAGAGAGAACTGCGGAAATGGAATCAAAGGTGGTCCCAGGGCCAAGCAGCCAATCACTGCACCACACCTGCCAATACAAGAGAAAACAAAATCTCAGAAATAAAACAGCCGTGAGTCGGAAGCAATGTGTTCATCTGCCTAGAAGATTTAAGAGGAAATTTGAAAAATGACCAGAAGTAATAAGAGTGTTTAGCAATTTAACCAAATCAATGGGGATAATCAATAATGCTCTAGGAGTAAGCAAAAAACACATTAAAAATGTGATAGGGTTGTTTTTTCCCCCTGTTGATAATAGTCACACGAAAAATGTTAAGTTCATGACAAGAGATGTGTGGGCGAATTTGCAGTAGATGTGTCCGTGAACCTGCTTGAGTTCCACAAACAGAAGTCTGGACTTCCCAGAAGGTCACAGATAAGCAAGCAGTAGGATGGACTCGATCCGTGGGCAGGGGACCACTGTTCTGACAAGGAAGCCTCCTCGCTGTGACAGGCTGCCCACCCACCTGCCTACCCCACCAGAACACCTGCTCTGCAGAAGAGCTGCCGTTGTAACTTTAAGAACCAGAGACCTCAAATGCAATCAGGACCCAAGGGGTAGATCCTGAGAGGAGAGAGGGAGGGAAGGCGGAAAGAACGGGAGGGGGAGGCAGGAAGGGATGAATGCTGAAACATTGACCAACACGGGCACCGTGATTCTGATCAAATGTCCTGAAAATGTAAGTGCCATTTTGAAATTTCACCTAGCGAAAAAGCCAACACAGAGAGGTAGAGATGAGAAGTGTATATGTGTCCCTCCATCTCCATCTCTTTATCTCTGTCTACATATCTGTGCCCATGTCAGTATGTCTCCACCTCTCTGCCTACCTGCCTGTGCCTCCCCTCTCTGTCCACACATCTGTGCGCATACGTCCACCTCTATCTGTACCTCCCCGTCCCTTTCCGGCTCTGTCTCTGTCCAGCAGTGACGAGTGTCGCAAAGAGAGTTAGACCCTATGAGGTGACGAAGCAAAGCCTACTGTGTGGCGTGGCGAGTGGGACCAGGTGTTGTCCCAGACAAGTTCCAGTGGAGGCACCGGTTTGGACAGGACCACGTATGTGGGAGCTAGTGGCCCCTAAACCAAACTCAGTACCCTCAAGTCGATGCCAGCGGATAGCACCCCTGTAGGACAGAGCAGAACTTCCCTTGTGGGTTTCAGAGCTTCATGTTGCTCCTGAGGAACAGCCGGTGGGTTAGAACCGCTGACCTTGTGGATAACAGGTCAGTGATTAACCACTACACACCCGAGCTCTGCCTGCATCCCCTCAAAAGAAACCTCAAATGCCCAACCTTTGGGTCAATTCTGACTCACAGCGACCCTGCAGGACAAGGTAGAACTCCCCCGGGGTCTCTCCTGGGTTGAACTCCATGGGAGCAGAAAGCCTCCTCTTTTCCCCAAGCAGTGGTTGGTGGTTTCAAATAGCTGGCCAAGCACAGCCCATGAAACCCTTACCCCTTGACACTGACTCAATGACATTTGAGCAATTAGCAGTCGACTTTGGTGGCGAGCAGGAGGAGAGTCTGTTTGACACCGTACCAGAACCTGCCCACCTAGAAACAGCAGAGGTTACAGGTGGTGTGTTTGTTTTGTGACTTTTCTACAAGACCTTTGTGAGAGGTGCAGGACGGTAGTCTCAGGACCCAGATTGACTTACACCCTTGATCTCTGGCTCAGGCACACACACACACACACACACACACACCTATAAAAGACCCCTGCCCCTCACCTGTTGCCAGGCAGGTGTGCACCTGCCTCCTATCTCCAGCTACCCGCTGCCTCCTCTGCTGGGGGTGGTGGGCGGGCACTACTTCCCTGGCTGTGGGGGTCAGTTCCTAGTCACCCACTCTTCCCAGTCCTCACAAGTCTGACCATGAGAAGTTTGGAGGAGCCAGGCCAGGAGCTGCTTGCCACACGCCGTTCTAACCGCAAATCCTCGCTGTCTCCGACCACTCCCCGCCCCCCCACCCCACCCCGTTGCCAAGTCCCCCTCTCCTCAACAGTCTGCGACACTCCTGGCACACCAACTCTCTTCCTGCACTCTCAGAGGCTTCTCCATAGCGGAGGGTGGCCACATGGAGGCCGGGGTGCCAAAAGGTCTGAAGGCTTCCCAAGGGCTACAGCACACCTAGAGGAAGGTGCTGTCTCTCTGCAAGGAGCTGCTTTCTGGTCAAAGGCTCTGTGCAGGTGCCCTGGGGCTGCTGGACCAATACAGTTGCCCGCAGAAGCATGGGAGACCAGAGACGCTCACCGAAAATGCCTGCGGCTGACAAATGGAGCTCTCTGATGGCAGATGCCCATGCCTGTGCACCAAGAACTGATCTCCCCCAGTGTGGATGGCCACCATCGCTCCTCTGGCACTGCGGGAAGAGACCCCCATCTGGCTCATTTCAATTAGTCCCCATAAATGGCCTGGGTTTCTCCCCGCCCCTGTATGAAATGGAAGGTAGGGTTTGTTTCATTCTGGAAGGCATTACCCTGTCAGGAAGAATTCCAAGTCTCCTGGAGTTCCAGCGAATAGAATCTGCCCCCCAAACCTCCCCAGAGGACAGGACCGCCTCAACCATAGTCGATCGAGCGATTGGTCCCGCAGAGCTAGTGCCCTGGGTCCTCTCCAGGTGCCATCTCAGAGTCAGGGCGAGGGACTCTGCTTTAGGGGTTTTAGGGCACAGCCAGGGACTTCCTGCAAGCCTTGGAGATGTCTGGGCATGGTGGGCTGCGTGGTGGGGCACAGAGGGTAGTAAGGAAGTTGAAGGTAAGCTGGAGAGATGAAGCCCCCATAAGTGGCACTGTGGCTGATGCTCAGAGGTGCAGGGGTGGGTTCTTGGGGGCCTCCACATCTAGTCCTGGTGCTCTAGCCTGGCAGTGACCTGTACTTTCCAGTTCTCTCCTCTGCCCACAGGGATTGCAATGTTGGGTATTGGGGAATGTCCATCATCCACCCCTCCATCCATCCATCCATCCATCTATCCATTCATCTAACCATTCATCCATCCATCCATC
>NW_022103898.1:1482511-1485223 GCF_000313985.2 Echinops telfairi | reverse complement strand
ATCCATCCATCCATCCATCCATTTATCCATTCATCTAACTATCCATCCATCCACCCATCCACCCATCCATCTGAAAGTCCATGTATTCAGTAATAACCACTGGTTCACACATGCCCTAGGCATTCTCCTGTGTACAGAGACTGTGGGTGAGGGGTGAAGGAAAATCAGCTCCCTACCTTCGTTGAATCTATGGTCTTGTTTGGGTGCCCGTGCCAGTGGCTGTCCAGTCAATTCCCATGTGTGCTGACTTGCCACGGATCCTACCCTCTGCTAGGTACCACGGATGCCAGCCAGGACAGGAGGACATCTATCCTGCCTTTTCTCTCGTTCAGTGCCAACTTTCTCTGATCATTTAAAATGTCACTACAAGCTGCAAGGGTCTTAAGTAGATCTTGCCAGCTAATCATGCGTAATTATTCTGAGTCTCGCTCCCAGGAGCTTTGTGTTGGGCATCCTGGTGGAGCGAGGCTCTGGGCGGCTGCACGTGGACACCGCTGTCACAGAAGGAGGGACGCGCAGCGCCCGTCTTAACAAGGGCACTTCTTCTTAGTCATCTCATGGGATGCAAAAGAGAATTGTTGTGAAAACAGTTTTTCACCTCTATTAACAACTCACTCTATAAAGACAATGTCAGACTTCATCAGGGGCTGGCGAGGCGGGTGTTAAATCAAATGGATAGGAAACCACGCTGAATTCCCAAACGCCACTCTGGGAAAAACAACACTGGGTCCGGGAGAGCGCAAAGCCGAGAGAAAAGCCTGTGCACAAAGTGACATTTACAAGAATTGATGACAGACCCCTGCAACACCGAGCCCAATTACGTTCTGCTGCTTACACGGGTCTCCGGGAGCTGCATCCTCCCCTCGGGCTGCGCGCCATCCGCCCTGGCTGGGACTCCTCAGGGAACAGGCTGGTGGCGTGGATGTGGACAGAGCCGCACCGGCCGCTCGCCGGCCCTGCAGGGTCTGTGATGGCTGCAGTGTGGGTTCACGTCCTCCTTTCATCAGCATCCACTCGTGCATTTAGCTTTCCCGGCTTTGATCCATCCACCCGTCCATTCACCTTGCATCCATCCATCATTCCATCTATCTGTCCATCCAACCATCCAGCCATTCACCACCCATCCATCATTTACACATCCATTTATTCATGTATCCATCTACTGCCTATCCATCCATTCATGCATTTATTCTTTCATCCATCCATCCATTCTTTCATCAGGTATCCATCCATCTACCTATTATCCATTCATCCATCCCTCCATCTAGGTACCCATACATCTATCTATTATCGATCCCTCCATCATCCATCCATCCATCCATCCATCCATCCATTCAGTGATACTTAGTGGATCATACATACCCCAGGCACTTTTCTATGTACAGAGGATGTGGACAGGGAAAAATTAAACCAATCCCCTACCTTCAGGGACTCTATAACCTTGTTTGGATGCCACGTGTTATTGGCTATCCAGGTGGCTCTGGTTGGGGCGATCCACCTGTGCCAGAGTAGACCTGTACTCCACAGGGTCTCGGTGGCTGACTTTTGGGAAGCAGGCACCAGCTCTCCCTTTCCACGTGTCTCTGGCTGAACTCAAACTTCCAACTGTGTAGTTAGCAGCCAAGTGTGATAGACATTTGAGCCACCCAGGAGACCCCTGTGGGTAAGAGTCAGACAATAGGCAAATGTAAGATGATTTGCACGTGTCTGATGGTAACAGGACAACGCAAGCAACCGAAGCATGAGCAGCAGCTGTCAGCAGCCCTGCTGGGAGACGGAGGGGAGGAGGCCAGAGAAGAACTCGGAGAGCGGCCGCTCAGAGACCGCTCGCCCAGGCAGCAGGAGAGACAACAGGAGTCAGCAGGGCATAGCCCGGGGAGCTGGAGGGAAGCATTTTGGGGGGTACAGGAGGCGAGCACATAGCTACCTTTGAGGCCAGGATGGGACCGCAGAGAAGATCCTACGGGCCTGCTGAGGGGCGGCCAGCCTGGGGGCTTGCTCTGTGTAAGTGAGACCCCCTCCCCAGAGATCTGTTCTGTAAGCGGCATCGTGACCTGCGCTGAGGGCTTAGCAGAGGCACCGTGGTGCGGGAGGCCGGGAAGGAGGCTATGGAAAGGGCCAGGGGTCAGGCGATGTCAAGGGCATCTGATGTGTGTGGGAGCAGTGGTCCCAGGTGTGACCACTTAGTTTCTCAGATACTCTTCCATGGCGCAGTGGGAAACACACTCTCACCAAACACTGGGGCTTCATGATGGGGCTTCTGGCCCCATCATACATCTGACGCTCACGCTGACCTCCCTGAAGCGTGACACTCTGATCACCCGCGTTCTTAAGGACTGCGTGTTAAGAGAAAGAAGTATTAAGACTCCCCATAGTGAAATTCTCCCTGGATCTGAGGCTCTAGCCTACTTTGGACCAAACTCACCCCTGATGCTAACTCCTCCCCTCGAGACCTACTGCCATCACCCACCTCGTCACCTGTCCATGTCTTGTCTGGTCTTCATTTTCAATGACTCCAGCAGAGCCTCCCCCTCGTCCTGATGAGATAACCAGCGCTCAGACCAATGCTGTGACTCCGAGGAGCAAAGCACACGTGGGACACAGCAGGGATGAGCCTGCATGACTCCAGAGCACTCTAGATCAGCAGTTCTCAGCCTGTGGGTTGCGACCCCTTTGGGGGTTGAACGACCCTTTCACAAGGGTCGCCTAAGA
>NW_022103898.1:1479843-1481917 GCF_000313985.2 Echinops telfairi | reverse complement strand
GGTTGAGATATATAAGTATTATATTAAAGTCATCGAGAGCATGAGAGATATTACAATCATGCAGTCAGACACGTTACATGGTAGCATTGCTCACCTCAGCCCAGCTTGGTGGTCCACGTGGAGAGAGGGGGAAGGGAAAGAGGGCAAGGGAGCAAGGGAGAGAGGACTGGAGAGGAGAGGGGGAAGAGAGGGGAGTCACCAGGGAGTGAGCAGCAAGGAGGGGAGAGTCAGAGAGGTCCAAGAGCTCTATATTGCTGACTCATGCCTATATACCTTTTGGGGGCATGCCAGCCCACTAATTACAGGTAGAGACATACGTCACAGGGAGGGGCTGCACTATAGGTTACACAGCAATGAGGGGGTGGTCTACGGGATGGTCTCTGGGTCTCCCTAGGAACATTATCAGTAGGGTGAAAACTCCTCCCACAGGAGCCTGTCCATTGTCCCCAGAGGCAGGGAGCAGGCCCACCCCTGTGGTGGGATGAGACAGCAGTCTGGCAACTGATTGCCCTCAGGTGGGGAATGCCTGTGCGTCTGACCTCCCCCCACACCACTGCAGAGTTCATCTGGTCTACATGGCAGGCCCCCCCACAGAGACCCCAGGGGCACAGAGAGCAGGGCTCGAGGAGCTCCAAAGTAATCTTGATGGTCACACAGCTGCTCATTTTAAAAACGCACTTTGAAGTCACGGTGGGTTTGCTATGAGGTGTGAAAAGCCAATGCAGAGATCCCAAGGACACTCATGCAGTTACACGACAGCCCCATCTTCCCAAACTGTGGAGGAATGTCACAAATGCACCGCTGTCATGCATGTGGCCCAGGTCAGCACAGTCCACCCCTTGGGTACCTGCCCCGCACCCTCCATCCACCTCTCTCACCACCACCCCCCACACACACACTCACCTCCTTCTGTTTCTACACTTTTGTCGTGCTTCGAGGTCCCATCAAGGAACTGAGAACGTGGGATGAGGTTTCGAATGTCCCCTCAAGGATATAACCGTTCAGGTATATTGCCACCTCCACTGGGACACTTCAGCACAGACCACGAGTTAAGGGCGTGGAGACAGAAAGTGGAAGGCGACTCAAAGGCCCACTAGCTGAATGGCACATTTAATCTGAGAAAGAAGATGAACAAGCTGGCCGGAGAACGGTAGAAAGAACGGTGACAAGATAAAACTCAAATACACCAAATATCGAAGACAGCCCTGGACGGAGCAGTGTTGTTCTGTTTTGCAAAAGGTCTGCAAACGTGCGTTGGAAACAACGACAGCAATCTAAAACGAGTCGCTTCTGTGGTTCTTCCGGTGTTTCTTCCATGTGCAACTTCTAACGTGGCCGCTGAGGAAGTGGTCCCCCTCGCTCTTTTACCTGTAGAAGTCAGGAGTTGCCTATGGGTCCAGGGCCTCTTTAAAATGTTACGGAGCAAAGACGTCACTCTGAGCATGACCCGTGCCATGGTATTCCCATCACCTCGTGTGCATGCGAAAGCTAAAACCGCCAATACGGGAAACCCAAGAAGAACGGATGCATTTGAACGACGGTGTTGACGAAGAATATTAAATATACAATGGACTGTCATTGGAACAACCCCAGATCTCCCTCTCAATAAGCATCGCTAGAAAGCGCTTTAGAAGTGAGGGTGTCGAACATCAGCTCCTGCACTTTGGATATGTTACCAGGAGGGACAGATCCCGGGAGAAGCCTTCGCAGTGGACAAAGCAGAGTCATGGGGGGTGGGGGGGAGGGGCGCATCCTTTAAGGAGATGGATCCACACAAGGGCTGCAGCAACAGTTTACCCAGCAGTGATTTTGAGGCTGGTACTCGACCGGGCCACAGGGTCACGATGAGTGGACATTGCTTTGAAGGCCCTGCCAGCAGCAGCAGCACTTGCAGGGAGCGCCTTCATCTGAATTGAGAGATGTTCCTTTGATTAAGTGGGATCGTGTTTTCCACATTATCTCTTCAGTTTGTCTTGTCAAACTGAAGCCAGGGAGGAAGTGGGCCACCTCGCTGTGTGATCATGGGCCTCGCCTTCTTGTTCGGTTTCCCTGAAGCTCTTGGAAAATATTTTCC
>NW_022103898.1:1477308-1478829 GCF_000313985.2 Echinops telfairi | reverse complement strand
ATTTGCTTTGGCCAAGGAGTCTTTCAGTGAAACAACTGTGGAATCCGAGTGTTGTGTTCAGGCCTCCGTGCACAGATGGAAGACTCCTGCCCAGTGAACCTGAGGTATCTCTTTCTCTTTTCAGGCGGTTCTCAAATGTTCAGTTTTTTTCCACACACATACTCCGCCCCCCCTCCCGCCACTGCCCCCATCCACCCCAAGTCCTTGTCCCCAGAGTGGCCACTGAAACCTCAAATCACCTTTGGAGAAGTGATGTCATTTGAGAAAATTGGCAGACAGATTCGGGATCCAGTGGGCATGCATATACAACAAGGGAGTTTTTCCTGGGGGAGGAGAGGATTTAGACATGGGGACCTGGGAGAGTTGGTCAGCAGAGCAGGATGCTGGACACTTAGCTCTGCACCCTCCCCTGAAGGCACCTCCCCTGAAGGCACCTCCCCTGAAGGTACCCTCCCCAACACCGTCCACATCCTGCAGTGGAAAGGAAACTAGCTTGTCACAGACAAGCCCAGCACACAGCTGTTGCAACACGGAGCACCTCACCCACGTCCTGGAGAAGTTGGTTCAGGTGAATGAACGCCAGTCTGGGAGAACCACCCACGTACTGCCATGTGAAGCCGGCTCCACCAACCGGCTCGATCGATGGAACTGAAAGAAAATGTCGCTTGCCATTTTTCTTCTCATCACAAGCAAGGCCTCTGAGATCACCACCCCAAGCACCAACAGGACGAACAGGAAACCAGAGGGAAAGGGGTGCCCTGGTTCCACGAAGGACGCCAAACAAGTGGGAGCAGGTAGCTAGCAAAGCCCTGCAGCAAACCAAGGGCTGATAGTCAAAACACTCGATGCAAAGACTGTGATTGGTTTAAGGACATCTTTGGCTCCCTCTTGTTGATCTGTGCAGCCCTGGTGGCACAGTGGGCTGTGCTTTGGGGTATTCCTCTCAAGGTCAGCAGTTCGAAACCACCAGCCACTCTGTGGGAGAAAGATGAAGTTCTTTCTGTACTCCTATAAAGAGTGACAGTCTCAGAAACCCAGGGGGCAGTTCTACCCTGTTCTATAGGGTCGCAGTGCATGAGAATGGGCTTGAGCGCAGTGAGTTTGGTCTGGTTGGTTAATCCATGGGCCACGGTGGCACACCAATCATGCGATAGCTGCTAAGTAAAGGGCCCATGTCTGGAGCCCATCAGCTACTCTAGGGAAGGCAGAAGGGGCAGTTTGCTTCCGTCAAGATCTGCAGTCTTTGGAAACCCTGCGGGGAAGTTCTCCTCTGCCCTCAGGAGCGCGAGGATTCATGATCAACGCAGCAGTGGGCATCAACCACTGGCGGGCCTTAAGGTGGGCGTTGGGTCAAAGTTAAGGAACCTGGCAGTTATTGGCTGCATCCTGCCTATTCTAGCGTAATGGATGCACAGGGTATATCCTGCGCTGGCTACTCCATGGAGGTGGTGGGTCACATCATCCTAGGGCCTGTGGTCAGTCAGAGTGCCATGGTCTCTGAGCTAAGATGGCCCCATTCAA
>NW_022103898.1:1475699-1477004 GCF_000313985.2 Echinops telfairi | reverse complement strand
CTTTCCCTTTTATGAGCTATCTTTCCTAAACATCGTTTTATCGAGATGCAATATTCTATTTTATGAATGGCAGGGATTATGAGTGAGCCTAATGTAACACCAGGGCTGCCTCTAATTTCCGTGATTATAAACAACACCGCAATGAACATTCTTATGGCCGTATCTTTGCACAATCCATTAATAGACCCATCAATATTCCCGCGGAATAAAATTTCTTGAACATAATATAAAGGAAACTGCTAATGGTATGAGACTTTCTAAGGCTTTCATTGCAGGTTTTCATATTTCCTCTCAGGAAAAAAAAAAGTAAATTTTAATAGCAGTAGATGAGCTTCCCACTTTTCAAAGCACCGTGCCATCACAGGGCTTTTTGAAAAAATGGAAGTAAAATGTCATGAGTGCTTGCTGAGCGTTGAGAGGACGTCTGGACCCATCACCTGGCTGTGGGCTCAGTGCTCCCCTCAAACACAGTGCAACTGGCGAGACGGACATACAGCCACAGACCCCTCCTGCCCTCGGGCCACACGGCAGCCGGCATCTTCCGCTCTCATCTGTCTCCAGCTCCGGCATTTGATCCACCCGACACCAGTTTCACTGCTCACCCCCCAACAAGGCAGGCTCATCATTACGACTTGAATAGTATCACCCCAAATAATAGGTGGGTGTGCTACACCTGGTACCTGGGGGCACAGTTTTGTTTGGACCTGGGGTCTGTGAAGATGCCATGAGGCAAGCACGGGGTCTGCTGTGTAGGGTGCGCCCTGACCCTACCTGAACGGTGCCCTGTAAAGGAGGAGAAGAGCCTCCGGTGAGAGAAGGGCAAGGAACTGTCCTCTGAGAGGCACACACGTGCAGGAGCGCATGGCGCAGCCAGGTGCATGCAGACGTCTGGCCTCCAGAGTGTGGCAGACCACACACCCATCTGACAGGCCACCCTGCTGGGGGCACTCTGCTCCCGCAGCCGCCGAGGACAAGAGTGCACTCACTCACACTCCTCCTGGCCTTTCCCTACTTCTCCGGGCCCTGGAGCTCCCTCGCTGTCTCCCCACGCCCTCCATGCTCAGTCACGCATCTGCTCAGAGAGACGGGCTACTCTACCTGAGCTGCACGGACACAGCCCCTCTGCGCTTGACATTTGTTATCTTAATGCCTGTCACAGTCAAGTTCTTGTTATAGCTGCTAATGTTTTCTACTGTTATTTATATTTTAAACTATGTATTTGTCCATTGCTGGACATGCTCTCAACCCCACCCCTGTTAATACATGCTTCCCCGAGGCAGGGTCTTTCTCTTGTGCAGCCAACCC
>NW_022103898.1:1470760-1474814 GCF_000313985.2 Echinops telfairi | reverse complement strand
GGATGGATGGATAAGGATGGATGTATAGATAGAATCAGAGGGAGGAAAGAAGAAAGGGAGGATGGATGGGTGGCAGGAAGGAGGGAGGGAGGGAGAGTCCATTTCTCTGTTACAAAACTTATCCTTTCTGTTGATTTTCAATTGCTCTTTGAAATCTTAAGTAGTGAGCTCTTTCAGGTTGCGTGTGGAGGTTTTTGGGGGGTTATTGGGGGGGTTCCCATGTATTGACTTGATACACTGAAGTCGGTTTCATCGAAAGCATTGGCTATTTCCTGCCTTTAATTTCATTCCTGACACAGAGTTGTCACACGAGATTTATATCAACAGTCACATGGTTTTGGAATGCAGAGCCGGGTAGGATTTGCCTTTCCTACTGCACCTAATCCGACCCTTCCTGGTGTGTCCTTGTGATTGTTCCAACACATTGCTGGAGCAGAGCATGTGCATAAGCCCATGCTCACTGGGTCCCCTAACGTCTGCTCCCACCAGTGTAACCAGGACAGCCCTTCCCAGATTCAACTATGTCCCTGTGATAAGTAGGTTTATTGTGCCAACCTGACCAGTGAACACATGTGGGATTAATTGAAGGACAGTTTAATTAAAGGGGGAGAGATAAATGGTTTGGCGAGCCTCACCTTTCCTGCCTCTTGCTCATTGGTGATCAGACCAGCGTGTGTCTGCCTCAGCTGGTTCTCTGCCTCAACTTGCAAGCTATACTACCTGTGGGACACTCAACCCATGAACTGTGTCACTGTAGTTTGAGGTTCCTTCAAGACCTGCTTCGCCACGCAACTGGTGTATACCTCACTTGCGCTGAAGACTGTTGGACCCTGTCATCTGGCTGACTGTTGGTGACCTGCTTGCTGTTTGCTACCTGTGGCCGGATAGCCTGAATTGCTCCACGGAGACCCGGGACCCTTGTGACTTGAAGGATTGCCAGTGTGTTAGCTGTCTCATGGAAGTGAGTTGCACTGAGCCATTTGTACTGCTCTATAGACTAAGTAGCTGTTTATTTCTTATGTTCGTTCTATCTATCTATCTATCTATCTATCTAAAAAATCACACGTGTCCTGATCTTGTTTCTCTAGAGAACCCTATCTAACACAGTCCTCATCTCTCTGTTTCTGGTGCTCCTGGACTTTACATAGGACAGCCAGCCTCCAACGCTACTCCTGCATCTCATCCACCCTGGGTCCCTATTGCGTGGCTCCTGAGGTATGTCTCCAGGTAGCAAGTGCTCACCTACCACAAGCAAAATGCTAGCATGTCCCCTAACTCTGTGTGATTCTGAAGACCCAAAGCCATGGTCTACTAGTGGCCTCTTCTAAAGTATTTTTCTTCTTACATGATGAATCCAGGGACAAATGAAAACACAGGAGCTACCTGAACAAAGAACCTGTGCAACCTCGTCCCCTGAGCACCTCCTAGCACCTGCCTGTCCCTAGCACCTCCGACCCCAAGTCCCCAGGAATGACTGGACAATTTCTATGTTTTCCAGATGAGCAAAAGCTAAGTGAGAGAGCCTGTTCCCAGCTGCCTCTCACTGAGAGAAGCATTGCAAGCTAATTCTCTAGAGAGAAGGCATCTGATAGACTAAGGGTTGGCTCACACCGCGTGGGGAAGTGTGCACTAAATGGTTTCAATGGTTGGAGAGTGGCTGGCTCCAGAGCTCCATCCACTGCTTGGGTTTGTACTGAAGACTCGTCTTCCCTTTCAAAGGTGTTGTAGGAAGTCTGCTTTGCTGGATTCAACATCTTGAAATCAACCACGACATTTCGAAAACAACCCACATGACATACACATCTGTTTCCAAGAGAGATTTCCAGGAAGAAGAAAAAAATAGTTTTACTGATATAAAATTCACATATGAGACACTGCCAGGGTTAAGTTGCTTTTAAAACAGTTGTGCGCACATCATCACAATCTGTTCTAGTGCTCCCTCCCCCTCCCTCATTCACTGTTTGCGCCCCAGTGGCCCTCCTCCTCCCCGCACCCCCAATAAACTGCTGCGTCAGTCAATGTCTCTGTGCATCCACTCCTTCTGTGCTTCATAAACTGGGAGACCTAACAGAATCAATAAAAAGAAAAAATAAAGAAACTAATAATCACATAAAGATCAAAAATAAAGAGCAAAAAAGAAAAGCTCACCAGCAATATTTTAAAAGCCAGAAAAGAGATTTCTGTCCCGGAACAAGTGAGGAATATCTAAGCCTGGGACAAACCCAGGTTGGGACAGGGGGAGGTTGTCCCTCAAAGCGTCCCCTGAATCTAGTCTCTGAACCCGAGAGTCTCCAGGGATTTCAGCCCTGACTTCACGAGAGAGAAAAGGGTTTTCACACAAACAACGTGACCTACTCTCGTTTTCCAGTTAAAAACAAACAGATAAACCTCATGAATAATGTCAAATCTGCCTACAGAAGCAAATGTGGGGGCTCAGAGGTTTGGGCCTCCCTGGAGGAGACCGTCCGCCCGGAGCTCTTTTCGGGTTCAGAAACCCGGTGCAGGTCACCCGGGTCCCAGCAAGCTGGAACAGACTTGGTGGCAGTGGGGTTGAGCCCACAGGTGCAGCTGCTGTGTCCGTCCATCTCCTGAAGGACCCTCCTCTTTCCCACCGTCCCTCGGCTTTACCACCCAGGAAGTCCTTCTCCGGGGACCTGCTCCCTCCCGACAGCGTGCCCGAAGCATGTACAGCGAGGTCTGCACCTCCTTGCTCTCAGGAGCGCTCTGCCCTTCTTCCTCTGAGACACAGCGTCTGCTCTCGGATCCATCCGGGCACTTTCAAGTCCTCCCCAGCCCACAGCTGAGGGCCAAGGACGGTTCTTCGGTCTTCTTGTTCCATGCAATGGGGATTCACAGGCCCCAGACAGTCCAGGGGTGTGGTGACAGGACTGTGAGGAGAGTCCCCACCTCGCTGTTCCTATACGTAAGGAACAGCTTCTTGTTGTTGCTGTTGCTGTTGCTGCTGCTGGCAGCCTCAGGACTATGCCGATGCACAGGGACCCCGTGGCCCCGAGTAGCGCTGCCCCAGCAGGTTCGGCAGCCGCCTTCCTTCTGGTAACTCGCCACCAGGCCTTTCTCTGTTGGGGCTGCTGGGTGGGTTTGAACCTCCAACCTCTGGTTAACAGACAAGTGCTGACCGTGGCACCACACCAGGGCGCCTTACAGACCTGTTACCAAACCCAATCCCGTGGTTCACACTGGAGACCCAGCAGGACAGAGTAGAATGTCTCTTTGGGGTCTCCAAAGCTCTCGATCATCATGGAAACAGACTGCCACATCTTTCTCCGGTGGGTTCTCACCGCAGGCCTTTTGGTCAGCAGTGCCATGCTTAACCCGTGGTGCCACTTGTGCAAACGTAAGTCGGTGCATCCCCATCCTCCGGGGATAAAGAAAGGGCCATCACAAGCCCCTTCCAAACACCCCGGTGGGCCCAGGAGCCCTGTGGGAGCCACTGGTCTGGAAGGCAGAGCAGGGCCTGCACCCAGAGTGTGGCCACGAGCATGCACGCAGACCGCGTTGGCTGCCGGCACCAGTGCACCGTGACTTCCCTCAGACCCGCCCCGTGGAGGGATGAGGCATCCCCACCCCTTGTCCCGGGCAGGTCCCTTTCCATGTGTGATGGCAATGCCTCCCTCAGTAGGATAGGCTGAACCCTGCTCCACCAAGGTTGACCATGGCCACGTGATGGCCTACAGTCAGTGGACTGTGGTCGAGCTCAGCCCCACCACCTGGAGCAGAAGGACTGGGAGCTGGGCAGGGCAGGGCGGGGTCTGGCCTCCTTCCCCACACAGCAGTCTCTCAGTCACCAGAGGTGGTTCTCCTGCAGAGGGAGCAGACACTCAGCCACTGCCAGGTCCCTGGTGCCTGTGTGCTCCTTGCTGGGCCTGCTCTGGGTCACCCTACTGAGGTCACCTGTGGTCTGCAGACAGGACCCGTGTCACCGAGGGAGTGTGGCTCATGGGGGTCACTAGCTTCCAGACATTCATCCTCTCTGCATGTGGGCACATGCCCTTCATGCCTTCCACAGTGCCAGGAGTCCACTGGCAGGACAGCC
>NW_022103898.1:1459760-1469898 GCF_000313985.2 Echinops telfairi | reverse complement strand
GGGGTCGGGGTGTCCCTGCCGACCCTGACCCCCCAACACCCTCAGCATGTGGCGGAGCAGCCCTGCTCCAGGTTGGGACCCCAGGGCGTCCTTCTGCACCTGGTGGGTGGGGGGCCTTGACCTGCCACCGGTCAGGGTTGGAGTTGAACTGGCTGGGCAGCACTGAGCAGCCGCTCCTGGGAAGGCCGGGGCGCAGGGAAGTAGGAAGTGGGGCTCTCAGAGAGAATGGCTAGCAGCAGTCGGGCTCCGGGCTCCAACGGCCTGTTGCTTTGGGTCGATGTGGTGCACGAGAAAGACCTCTTCAGGGTTCTTAGGGGAGCCTGACCCAAACCACAGTGTCTCCCATTGCCTCTTACACACGGGAAAGCTGGACACTGGTTCAGGAAGACCGGAGAAAAACCCTTGCGATTGAAGGATGGTACTGCGGAAGGGTTTCCAGAGTGCCAGGTACTGCCGAAAGAACACAGACACTTGAATGCTCGCCAGTCCCTGGAGAAGGACAGCATGGTAAAGTGAGGGAGGGGCAGCAAAGAAGAAGACGGGTGGACACAGTGGCTGCAACAGCGGACTTTGGGACAGCAGGGATTCTGAGGAGGGCACAGGATGGGGCCAGGGTTCCCTCTGCCTGTGGGGTCACTGGGAGCCGGAGCAGACCAGGTGCCACCTGCCAGTGTCACCAGGCTGGGGAGGGGGAGCCCGAGTTGGCGGGAGGGTTGCTTGTTCACCGGGCATCTTGTTGACACGCCTGGTGAGAGTAATGGTTCTGAGATGAACATTAAAGATTGCTGAAGCTCCGTCAGCGGCATCGCCCTGCCTTGTTGAATGTATAAATTACTCTGCAAATTACAGGAGAGCTGAAATCCAAATAGGATTACCGTTAACATTATTTGGAACAAATCAGCTCAAAATCAATTATCATATATGGAAATGTCGTGGCAGAAATAAACGGTGAGAAAATTCTTCCTCGCTGTCATGCCGCCGCGGCCCAGTCCCAAGCTCCGGGTTCTGACTCCCAGATCTCTGGGAACAGTGAGCCTTCCCCTTAAGTCCCTCTAGGGGCTGGCCAGGCGTCTCTGTCCCTACCTGCGTCCTTCTGGGAACCAGCTTCCTGCTGTCAGGGCAGAGCGTCTGAGCTCAGCTCTGCTCAAACAGAAACAGACACTTTCTGGGTGCAATTCCTCCGACATTTAATTGGATTTTATCTGGCAACTCTATAAAGAAGGTCAGCTCAATTAGTTACCAGGCACATCTGTCCCGGCGGGCAGGCAGCCGGGCGGGCTGAGAGGGACGTGAGCCCCACCCTCGGCAGAGCTCATCCTGACCCCAGCCCACCTCCAAACCACCCTTACTGACATGCTGGGGGCTCTGTTCTCTGTTGTGTGTTTTTTTCCCCAGATGATCCATTTTGTCCCCTTGAGTAGTCTCAGTTAAAAAGACCCTTGCATCCGGGAAGCCCCTTGTGGCTGAGGCTGGATGCTCTCAGGTCTTTTTCTTCTTGGCAGCTCCTGAGGAGCCGTGGGTGGTTTCCAACTGTGGACCCTGCGGATCGCAAGCTAACACGTAACCACCGCCCCTGCAGGAAGCTGACCTCCTCCTCTCAGGCTCCAGGAGCCTTGTCTTAGAGACTGCGCTTCTAATGCTCCTCCCACCCACCTGGCCGGCCTCCTGGATATTGGCCTCTGATGGCTTCCTTCATTAAAGGGTTCGCCTTGAGGACAGAGAAGAGAACGGTGGGCTTCAGCAGGAGGGAGATTTTCCTACAGACCCCCTAAGGGTCCAGCATCAGGTTAGGCAGGTCATTTCACTGGCCACAAGTGAGGTGACCTCACTGTGTCCCAGGAGGACACGGAAGGGGAGAGGGAGGCTGGCTCCGGGCTGTGGTCAGGGCCAGGGCACCAGGAATCCAAGTCTTGGCTGCCCCCAGCTCTCCCTGGCCCCTGCGCTGCCCACGTGGCATGCTGGACACAGCATCCATCAGGCCTCCCCTGGAGGCTGAAGGGAGAGGCCACCCAAAGCCCTACTGGTTAGGAGTTGGGGGTGCGGGTAGGTACATCTACCGGGCCTACATCCGGGGTTCCTGGAAGTGCCCACGTTCTCTCTGGAGAGCACACGGGGACAGGGACTGGTCAGCTTCCACGTGCTGCCACCAAACTCTGGAAACCAGGAGCATTGCCCGTGTGGTTTGAAGCCCTCGTTACAAATTTGGGGTAGGCGGGGGCAGCGGGGGGTCACACAGGTTCTGTAGCCAAGCTTCTGGCTCCCTTTTCCCAGGGGAGTCCAGGCAGGAAGTGGGAGTTGTTGGTGTGGCCCAGCTGGGTGGGGACCATGCCCTGGGCGCCACCAGGGTGAGTCTGTTTTACCAGCTGGGACATCATTTTCCAGCGTCGGTCTCTCCCCATGTCGGGTCCAAAGGGGGCGTGTCTCACCACCCACGCTCCAAACAACCGTCTGGTTTCCCTCCTCAGATCCACAGGGGAGGGCTGGGTCACCCACAGGGCCAGGGAGGCCTCTCAAGGGTCCGGGCTGACAGTAGAGCCTTGGCACAGAGCCGAGCACGCAGGCTTCCCGGGGAAGTAAGCTGCACCGACCCACGGCAGTCCCTGGAAGGTGCTGCTCCCATGAACGCAGCCTCAGCTTCCCCACCACAAGGGGTTTTGCAATATCCTGGTTACAGTCGCTTAGTGCAGCTGCTGCTGGAAAAACACCGCAGGCAGGGGCTGTCCCAGACAGAAATGTACCCTTCCATAAACTCACTCACCGCCGTCCAGTTTGACCACCACTCAGAGCAGCGGTTCTCAACACGTGGGTCGTGACCCCTTTGGGGGCCAAACGACCCTTTCACAGGGGTCACCCGAGTCATAACAGTAGCAAAATGACAGTAATAAAGTAGCAACAGAAATAACTATGTGGGTGGGGATCACCGGAACATGAGGAACTGCATGGAAGAGTCTGGGCATGAGGAAGGTGGAGAACCGCTGCCTCAGAGCAACGTGCCAGGAACGGCAGAACGGCCTCTGTGGGTTTCCCAGGCCGTCACTGCTTACGGTCATGGAGAGCCTAGTCTTTATCCCGGGCAGCAACTGGGGTTTCAAACAGCTGACCCTGTGGTGAGCGGCACCACATGTGACCTGCTGCAGCACCAGGACTCCCAGGAAGTCCTTGTTCCGGACGCTGGCTCTGGGGGCAGGTTTCCTTCGGTGTCTCCTGGGTCTGCAAAAGGCCTTGCCTTTCCTGGAGGTGTCTGTGCGTCTTGGCATCAGTCTGGTCTCGGAGGCTCTGGGCGCAGGCACCCCGGGTCCAGAGGACCTGCTCCAATCTCTCGTCGCCTTTCTTGGCGGTTAGCTGGTCTGCTCTTGCTGTGCTCACGTCTCTCCCCTGTCATCCCCTGTGAGAGAAATCGATGCAGGCCACACTCCAGGAGACCCCCTTGGCGTTGGATCAGAACCTGAACATGGGTGCCTCCTCCGGATCAGAACCTGAGCATGGGTGCCTCCTCCGGATCAGTACCTGAGCATGGGTGCCTCCTCCGGATCAGTACCTGAGCGTGGGTGCCTCCTCTGGATCAGAACCTGAGCATGGGTGCCTCCTCCGGATCAGAACCTGAGCATGGGTGCCTCCTCCGGATCAGTACCTGAGCATGGGTGCCTCCTCCGGATCAGTACCTGAGCATGGGTGCCTCCTCCCAGCAGCAGTCCCCTTATGTCAGACCACCTCGAGGAGGGCGATTACAGCATGACAAAACTGTGGAACCCCTGGGACCCAAGGGCCAGCCACGTTGACACAGGACGTTGGAGGACACCACTTATTTTGTGTGTCCACACCCAGGTACTGGTTGGCCACAGATGATAACATGACTCGTGGTATGAAGGCTTAATTTCCATATGGCACGCGAAGGTGTCAGAAACACCCAACAGATGGGAGTGATGGTGAGCCGAGGCACATGCTCTCAAGCCCACCTCTTTGTGAACTCCAAGGATTTCAGCATAGTTTGAAGGTTACACCACCATAACCACTCTGATTCCAGAAACTTCTCATCCCCCCAAAGGGAAACTGAGTGCCCAGGCAGTCTCACCCACCCATCCCTCGCTTCTCTGACTCAGCCAAAGGGCCCCCCACACTGTCTTCCTTCCCTGGGGGTTTCTCTCGTCTGAAAATGTCAAGGACACGAGTGGAACCACCCCTCCGTGCCCTTCCGTGTTCGCGTCTCTCACGCAGAACCAAGCTCCGAGGTCTCTCGGGTGGTCGCTACTGTCAGGAGAGACCAGCCCCTGGAGAAGGACATCATGTGTGGTCAAGTGAACGGGGCAGTGAAGAAGAGGAAGGCCGTCGGGGGGATGGGGTTGACACAGCGGCTGCATCCATGGGCTCAGGCATGGGACCGATTGGGAGGGTGGTTCAGGACCATGCAGTGTGTTGTTCTGTTGTGCAAAGGGTCACGATGGGTCAGAGCCGACTCGGTGGCACCTAACAACAACAGCAGCAGCAGCAGCAGCAGCGGGTGGTAGCATGGGTCAGTGCTTCGTGCTCTTTAGTGACCCCAGTAAACCCCACCTCACTGCCATTGAGTCCGTGCTGACTCACAGAGACCCGCTGCCCGCAGCAGAAAGCCCAGTCTTTGTCCCACAGAGACGCTGGTTGTAGTATTAAGTTTTTTGGGGGGCATCCCCCCACTAGTACCCACGAGTTCAGTAAACACAATTGCATGGTTGAGCTATATGAATATTATATTAAAGTCATCAAGGGCATGAGAGGTAGAGGAGAGCTATTACAATCATGCAGTCAGACACATTACACGGTAGCATTGCTCACTCAGCCCTGCTTGGTGGTCCACGTGGAGAGAGGGGGAAGGGAAGGAGGACAGGAAAGGGAACACGGGAGAGAGGACGGGAGAGGAGGGGGGGAGATAGGGGAGCGACCAGCCAGAGAATCTCTATTGCTAACCCAGGCCTATATACCTTTTGGGGGCGTGCAAGCCCACTAATTACAGGTAAAGACATGCGTCACAGGAAGAGGTTTCACTATAGGTTATACAGCAATGAGAGGGGTGTCCTAGGGACATCATGCAATAGGAAGAGGAGGGATTGGGGTATACATGTGACAAGATGGGTAGATCCTAGATTTAGGATGGCAGCTTAACTTTGACCTGTTCTCTGGGTCTCCATAGGAACCATTATCAGTAGGGTGTAAACCCCACCTACAGGAACCAGATAGATGACTGCAGGCCTGCCCATTTTCTTTAACAGCAGGGGGCGGGGCCCACTGCAGTCTGGCAACTGATTGCCCTCAGGGGGGATGCCTGAGCGGCTGACCTCCCCCTGCAGCTGGTGCATTCTAAGTGCTGACTGTGGGGATCAGAACCCAACACATAACCACGACCCCAGCAGGGCGCCCCTTTAGTGACTGGTGTGTGGCTATACCACAAGCTCTGGACTCACCCTGTGAAGAAGAGTAGGGGTTTCCCACTGGGCTGCCACAAATGGTGCTACTGCAGACATGCGTGAACAAACACGGCTGCGTGGTGAGCATATGGCTTCCATCCCTTGGGTGTGTCTCTGGGAGAGAAACCATATGGTGAGTCTCCGTTTAACTTTTTGAGGAACCGATAAGCTGGCAGTGCCATTTCACCTTCCATACGAGGGTACCGACTGCCCACACGCGGAAACCACTCACTACGCTCTGCTGTCTGCATCCTCGCCATCTCAGAGGGTGTGAAGTGGTATTTCACTGCGGTTCTGATTTGCCTCTTCCGGAAGAGCTGAGAGGCTGAGCTTCTGTGCATGTCCCTCCTGCCCACTTGGGCGTTTGCTCCGGAGACATGTCTTCATGTCTCTGTCTGTGAGCCCTTTGGCGCTTTCTGACTGCTAACCGGAGAGGGTGGCTGTGGTCAGAGGCTGCCCGCTGGCAGTGAGGGTTTGATACCTTCACCAGCCAAAGGATCTGAAAGTGTCAGCCTTGGTTTTTTGGGTAGCCCTTGACTCTTTTGATGGTGTTCTTTGAATCACCCATGATTCCATTTCTGTGAAGTCTGGGAAAGAGAAAGCTTCATCTCCATCCTCTTTGGTGGGCTCCTTGTGCTTCGGGAGTCGTATCTAAGAAACAGCAAAGTTCACAAACATTCACACCTGTGCTTTCTCCTAAGAGTTGGCCGGTTTGGCTCCTGTGTGCGTGCCTTTGATCCACTTTAAGGTAATTTTATATGTGGTGTGAGGTAGGGGGAGAGCTTCATTACTTTGCATGTGGCTCTCTGGTTTTCCCAGCACTATTTATTGAAAAAATGCTCCCCATCGAATGGCCTTGGATCCTAGTTGAAAATCAATTGATCTTAAGTTGAAGAGTTTATTTCTAGATTCACAATGACATCCCATGGACCCCTCTACCCAACACCAATAACACACTGCCTGGCTTACTCTATGATGCGTTTCTTATTCAAGAAGCTTTCCATTCATTGTTCCAACTTGGTGCATTTTCAAAGTCATTTTGACTTTTTCTGGGTCCCTTGCGTGTCTGTATGGAATATAGGACCAGCTTGTCAATGTTTTCAAAGAAAGAAAAGTAAGCATTCCCATATGGATTTTGAGAGGGATTGTGCTAAACCTATAGATGAATCAGGACAGCTCACCTGAACAACCTTACACCTTTTACCCCGTGCCTGTGCGGGCTTTTGTTGTCGTTTGTCGTTTGCATAGATCTCCTTCACTTCCTTCGGCGATTGTTTGATGTTTTCAGGGCACTGGGTTTGCAATTCTTTCACTCAGTAGACTCCTAAGCCTGCCATTCGTTTTGATGATGTGATCACAAAACTGTTTGCTTGATTTTATTTTCACACTCTTCCCTGCTGGGGTGTAGCAATACAACTGGTGTTACCTTGATCTCCTTACGGAAGGTTTACTACACGCCTCCGGTCGATCTCCCAGTTTGGGGTGGTGGTGAGTGTCAGTGTTATCTTATTTCAGACTCCAGAGATGTGTTCCACGCCACCTGGTTTTGCTATTGGAGGTGGCCTCTCAGGTGACTACAGATCTCCAAAGGTTGAGCATGAAGCTGTTGTCATTAGGTGCCGTCCAGTGGGTTCCTCCTCAGGGGGGTGTGCATACAATGGAAGGAAGCACCTCCTGGGCATGGGCTGACCTCACAATGTTGTCATGTTTCAGTCCATGTTGCAGCCACAGGGTCCGTCCAACTCATCAAGGGCCCTCCTCCTCTTCGCGGCCCCTCTGCCTTGCTGAGCACGATGTCCTTCTCCAGGGACTGGTCTCTCCTGATAATAGAGCCGATCTCACCATCCTTGTCTCTCAGAACTGCTTCCAAGGGGTTAGCGACTGAAAATCTGACGTGACGAGACTACAGAAAGCTAAAATGCCACAAAGCCGTACCACGACTTGGCTGATTCTCCTGAATAAATGTTCTCTGGCACGCTCCCAGCATTTGGCTAATTAGTCCAGGAGAAGTTGGCCCTGACACGTATGTGTCAGCTGCCACATTGCTTTTGTGGAAGAGAGGATCAGGCAGTGGTGGGGGTGTATCCCAGAGGGTTTGACGGCCACACACACAATGACTCTGCTCCTGCAGGGTGAGGCTTCCCTCCAAGGGAGGCAGTGAACTGCACTCCCTGGTAGCCCAAGGCCCAGGCTGGAACCAGCTCAGGGCTTGGCTCCTTCTCCTACATGTGGTCCTGGGCCTGGACCAACTAGGGAGCCTCCCCGCTGGCTGCATCTTGCATGCATCGGCCTCCCTCACCAATGCATTGCACCAAATGGCAGACATCCACGGTCTGGTGCTGCCACGCAGCCGACAGACCACCTGGCTTCTAGCTTCTCTTTTGGAATGCCCCCACCCCTCTGTCAACAAGCAGACTCTTGGGGCCCAGAGCCTGTCCCTGCTCATAATGTGATCTTCCTCATGCCCCTGACACCTGTGCACCTGCCCTTCTCATCTGCAGAACAAGGGGAATGGTGTGATCCACTCAGGTGGGTTGTGAAGAGCAACTGCCAGAAAGCCGGCAAGAAGCTAGCGGTGTCTACTCAGCGCGTCTATGCCATCGACAGCTATTCAGACGCGTCTATTTGGGCACCAAGAAGCCCTGGTGGCATGGTGGGCTCAGGGTTGGGTTGCTAACTCAAAGGTTGACGGTTGGTGGTTCAAATTCATCAACCACTTCACAGAAGAAAGACGAGGCTGTCTACTCCCAGTGGGGCAGTTCTACTCTGTCTTATAGGGTCACTGGGAGTCAGAATTGACTCTGTGGCAGCTGGTTTATTTTGTTTTGTTTTTGCTTTGTTTTAAAGGCAGGTGTTTCTTACGGGCCAGGCACAGCTCTCGGGACCAAGAAGGACGAATGGCTGGCCATGCAGGCTCAGGGAGTTGAGCATCGATTGTGCTGAGACTGGAGGAGCATGGGGAAGGCCCTTCTCCGGAGAATGGTCAAGGATGCTCATAGGGAGGGAGGTGTTGCTATTGTAAATAGTGTGGCAGGGAGTGGCCTTACTTAACAATGGCCACTTATCATTAGCCCTAAAGTTCGGGATAGCAGGGCCACCTGGGGGGTTACCTGAGGCCCAGGCCTTGTGGCTGGGTGGGTTTGTGGTCTGAGGAATGGGAAAGGATGCCGCCAGCGGAGCCGCATGATCTCCGAGGTGAAAGAATCACAGGCTGTGCCGCCAGCACAAGGTCAGTGGTTCCAACCCCACCAATGGCTCCGTGGGAGGAAGACATGGTGACTTGTCCCCATAAAGGTCACAGGGGGAGCTCATGTCACTCAGGGCTGCCACGGGTCCGGTCACCTCAGCAGTACACATCCACAATGCTCTCAGGGGCATTTTTATAAGTATCGGGTGGCTCAGAATAGCTGCAGTGAGTTTTCCAACCAACGTGTGCTCTTCACATTATCCGCTGTCTTGTGTGTTTACGGGTTGGTGCGCTTGGAGATTACTTTCAGGGATAAAACGAACAGCTTTTGCAGCCATGGTGGTGCTGGCCAAGAGTATTGAAAGTACAGTCGTGGACTGCCAGGAGAACAAACAGATCTGTCTCGGAAGAAGTGAAGCCGGGATGCTCTTTAGAAGCGAGGATTGCGAGACCGTGTCTCACGTACCTTGGACAGGTTGCCAGGAGAGACCCGTCCCTGGAGAAGGACATGGTGCTTGGTGACGTGGAGGGGCAGCGACCGATGAAGGCCGTCAATCACAGGGATTGGCACAGTGGTGGCAACAATAGGATCTAACATAACAGCGATTGGGAGAATGGGATGGAGCCGGGCTCGGCTTCTTTGTGTTGTACACAGGGTCGCCATGGATTGAACCGACGCTATGGTGTCTGAGAACAATAGTCGTTATTTATCACTGGATCGTTTCAATCTTGAAAGAGTAGATGTGTGTGTGTGTGTGTGTGTGTGTGTGTGTGTGTGATTACACTTAAGTAGCTGGTAGAATGTCAAAATGTGAAATAGAGAATTACAAAGAATGGGCCAGCCTGCCTTTGTGGTTGCTGCGTCACGGACGGGCCATCGAGCTGGAGTCTCTGCTCATGTGACCACACGCAACAGAAGGAAACACTGCCCAGGCTGACACCGCCCTCTCCCTTGTTACCTTTGAGCCCATCGCTGCAGCCTCCGTGTCCATCCAGCCTCTCCAAGAATCCCTGCCCTTGCTGCCCCTCTACTGTGGCCAAGGTGTTTCCATTTAGGATCTGTCTTCTGCCCTCTGTTCCTCTCCAGCTGCCGTGTGAGCTTCTGGGGATCTTGCTTTCTTTGAGTTGGATGCCAGACCCAGACGCTGTGTGTCCCCAACCCCGTCTGTCACCAAGCCTTCTCTATAATGGCCCCAAGCTACTCTTCAGTAGCCAACTGACCCCAGGTGTGTTAGACCGAGTTGCTAGAGAAAAAAAGTCTGAGACACTCGTATATGTAGAAGAAAGAGCTTTAGATGAAACAGTAATTGTGTATTAAGAAAACACCCAAGTTCAGATCAAGCTCATTTGCCTGATATTAGCCCACACATCTGATACTAATCTATAAATTCCTCTTCAGACTCACGTAGCACATAGAATGATGCAAAATGCAGGGAGATCACAGGCCAGTAGGTGCAAAGTCTTGTGGATCCAGTGGCTTTTCATGTGGCTTGTCAACAGGAAGATACAGAGA
>NW_022103898.1:1456502-1459499 GCF_000313985.2 Echinops telfairi | reverse complement strand
ACCGTCATTCGCTTGTTGGCACAGAGAGCCAGCCTCAGCTTCTGAATAATTTGATGCGACCACACATTGAGGAATCAGACGCGGCCCAAAGTGGCGGGCACCAAGACTGAGCGGGCTCTTTGCCTTCTCCTCAATGCCCAGACTTGCTTCGCCTCCCCACAGCTGAAGTCCCGCCTGAGAATGAGAGAAATTGACGCCCCCTTGGTGTCAGGACAGGAGCCAAGTCAAAGGCAGCTGCAAGCTCAAGAGGAGACAGCCCTTTCCCGGACAGCCAGGCAGCATCAAGGGAACGGGGCCCTTGTGATCCCTGCATGGCATCACTTTGGGACAGAAACTGCCCCCACTCCCTCTGGGGGACCGTGACTGTGTGTCGGCATTGGATGGACCCCACAGTTACAAGCGACCCCTCTCCTGCATGGAAACAATCGGAGAGAGAATGTTCGGTCTGTGTGGAGGGCACAGGGTGATGGAGACCGTGCTGTCCGGTCCATCGAGGTGCTCTCGGTGGACACACAGTCACACCGTGTGAAAGAAAACGGGGCCCTCAGTCGTGGCTGCGTCTGAGGCCACCGCCGCAGCCCCTGCGACGCTCGTCTCTGGAGGGTCGGCTCCTGCGATGACCCTCTTCTGCGTGGAGCGGACCCTGGACCCTCCGCTTCACCAAGCACGATGCCCCTCTCTGAGGATGCCCCCTCCTGGTAACATATCTCACCGTCCTCCCCCGCAAAGGACACCCTGATGAATCCTGTCCCAGCATGGGTCTGCCCACTCTTCTGGCAGGGCTTGTGTGCGCAATCTTCTTCACCAAGCCCCCGATTCAAGCCCCCGGTCTTCTCCGGGCGTCCACAGTCCCTGTCCGTCTTTCTCAGACATTTGCGACCATGGAAAGAGCCTCGGGTTCGGGAGCTGCTCGGAACACTGGAACGTTAGCCAGTTCTCTCTGGTGCCGTCACGCAGTGCGTGCCTCCCATTCATTGTGGATGCTTCCTGCTCGATGCAATACCTTGTCCTTGCAATTCCTCAGTTTCGCAGTTTGGGCCTTGACGTTCGCCTGCACTCCGCAGCCTGAGAAATGCCAGGTGCTCTTCCCGTGTGGTTTCTTCCCCCAGGTCGCTTTGTCGTCTCAGGTGGCCCGTATGGGTCTTGGGTTCAGCTCCCCAGTGAGCTCCGGGTCTTTCAGCGCCTTTTCTGACTCCCACCTTAGCCTTCTCTTTCCTTTTCGACTTGTTAATGACACTGTCCCATCTTCTCGGGTGCATTCTCTGATGCTGCCCCACAGTTCCTCTGGTCTGTGGTCATTCGTGTTTTCTGTGTTGACTCTGCTCACGGGACGGTCTGGGAGTCAGGTGGCACAGCCGCAAGACCCTCCGTGTGCCTCCGTGGACTTCCATCCATCTTCTCTGGCCTCCACGGGGACATCACACAAGGACTTGACAGTCTGTCCACTGTCAGCCTCTAGACTCTAGCTAATGACAGGGAGCGTCCCCATGGTCTCTGCCCATGGGTGGTGTCCATTTGATTCCTGTGTCTTCCCTCTGGTGAGCTCGTGTGTAGCGTTGCCACTGAAAGGGCTGGAAACGCGGTATGTACCATGAAGACGTTGCTGGTCTTGCAGATTCTGTCGCATGATCCCCAGCTCCATCTCCCAGGATGTGGTATCCAACCAAGAACCTCCCCTTTGTTTTCAATGTTGGCATTCCAGACCCCAGCGATAACCCATGCATCTTGATTGTGTGCTGGGTCCATTTCAGCCCATGGACTTTGTTGGTCAAGCACGTCCGCTTCCCCACCGTTGGCATGAGTGGTTGGTGCTTATTAACCACTGCTCCTTGTTGGGAATAGCGAGCATCTTGTACTTCAGGAGGATCTGCACACATTCCCTAAGGTGGTGAGTGGGACCCCATTCCTCTTCAATTTGTCATTCCCAGGGTAGCATGCCATGATGATTTGCTTCCAATAACTAATACCAGTCCATGCCAGCTGAGATATCGATGTTCATGTGGTCCATTTCAATTTCTGACACCTTCCAGCGTTCCTTTGCACGTCCCGCGTCCAGTTCCCAGGCGGTTGAGGACATGCGTGCGGTTCTTCTCATTCTGTGTCTTGCCTGTCGGGAGAAGAGCAGCCCTGAGCATGTTAGTCCATTCACGTCAGCAAGGCCAAGGCTGGATCTGCTTTGAGGAGGCAGCTCTTCCTCGGGCTCAGTGTAATTCTGCTTTCCAGAAACGCATGGCAAAAACTCCCCCACTCCACTATCTCCCACTGGAGAAGATGGTGTGTGTTTGCAGAAACACCCACTGGGCACCATGCTTACACCAGAAAACTCACCGGCCTAAACGCCATCATGAATAACCATTTCGATCACCAATGGAGGATGGCAACATCAGCCCAGAGTGGCCTGACCACGGAGGATGTGTGAGAATTGTGAGAACGGTGGCCCAGCCAGGGTGTGGCTTGACCGGAACCATCACAGCCTTGCACCCCAACCTTCGTTAGAGCCAAATAGTCATCATTCCAGCACAAAATAGGCTGATGGTACCTTTTATTTATGACTCTAGTCAATGGGAAGTGTTGGCTAATAAGATGGTCGTTAAGTGAGGAGGAGGTACACTTACGGTGTGGGGGAGACTGTTCTCATCAGCATGCAGAATCCTTCCATTCTGTGTCCCTGGGGCACAGAGTCACTGGGCACCAGCTATTGACTCCTCGGACAGTGTTGCCGGGAGCCCTGATGACATAGTGGCTACTTGGTGAACTGCTGTCTGAGTCCAGGTTGACCAGAGAAACAAATTCAGACACTCATCTGTGTGTAAGAGAGAACTTTATATCAAAGAGGAATTGTATTTTGAGAAAACATCCCAGACCAGTGCATAAGTCTGATATTAGCCCATATGCCCAATACCAGTCTATAAATTCCTCTTCAGACTCACACAACACATGCAATGAAGATCACAGGCCAGTGGGTGGAAAGTCTTGTGGATCTAGTGGTGGTGGAGG
>NW_022103898.1:1454138-1455464 GCF_000313985.2 Echinops telfairi | reverse complement strand
TCGGGCTCAAAGGAACAGCGTCTGCAGAAGCAACAATTCAATCGGGCAAGAAAAACACGTTTTCTCTCTGCCACTGCTGATGGGGAAAGTGGAGAAAGTGGATTTCAAGGGGCCCCTGGGAAATAAGGGGAACTGGTTTGGGAACAATGGTGGGAAGGAAGGGGCTGGGAGCAGTGGGTTCTGGAAGGAAGTAGGCAATGCAGCCTGGGTGTATAAGCAGCTGGGGGCCTGCAGGGGTGCTGGGGCTGGGATCCCCTGTGGAGTTACCCCTCTCTGCAGGCCATAAGGCCAATGCCCACTGGCGACCTCCTCGCTGCTGGGAGACACAGGCCAGGCTTCCTACAGAGGGTTCTCCCCCACTGCAGGCCTGTCCCTGAGGCTGGGGTGTTCAGCTGCCTGGGAGGTGAGCCTGGCCACCCACTGTCAGGGAACACCCATCTCCTTCCTGTTAGGTGGCAAGACCAGTACCCATGGACAAGGAGAAAGCCCCCTGCCCACCACCACCAAGTCATGCACAGTTCTTGGCCCTTGGTTCTGATTAAGGAAACCGACTTAGTTCTGGACTGCCAGCTGCAGGGTCAGCAGTCCAATCCCTCCAGCCACGCCCCAGGCAAAGGATGAGGCTGTCGCTTGCCATAGAGAAGGGGCTTGATGGCAGTGGGTTGGTTGTATGGGTCTTGGTGTTTCTTTTTATCAGCCATCCTTCCCTCCACCACGTCCTCATGTGGCTCTGGTCTCTAGACCTCCTGGCTGCATCCGGGCCCCAGCACGTGCCCACCCCCACCCCCTTCAGGTCTCCTGGCCCCATTATTGTTCAGCCATGTGGGGACAGAGCTGGGCAGAAAGCCTGGTCTATAGTCCTTAATCTGGCCCTGCATCGGAATCCCTGGCATGGACCAGAGAGCACAACTCAGCCTCAGTCCCAGGTACAAAGCTCAGCCCTCACACCCAGGTGCACCATCAGCCCTCACACCCAGGTGCATCATCAGCCCTCACACCCAGGTGCACCATCAGCCCTCACACCCAGGTGCACCACCAGCCCTTACACCCAGGTGCATCATCAGTCCTCACACCCAGGTGCGCCATCAGCCCTTCCACCCAGGTGCATCATCAACCCTCACACCCAGGTGCACTGTATTAGTCTGGGTACTTTAGAGAAACAAATCCACAGAAACTCATGTATAAGAGAGAGTTTGATATAAAGGGTAAGTGCGCATCAAGAAAACATCCCAAGCCAGTGCTGCCCAAGCCCACAAGTCCAACATTAACCCATTAACCCATATGTCCGACACCAATCCACAAAGTCCTCCTCCATCTCACAAAACA
>NW_022103898.1:1447093-1452297 GCF_000313985.2 Echinops telfairi | reverse complement strand
CCCTCACACCCAGGTTTACCCCTCGTGTTCATCCCTCGCTCCTGCCTCTGACCCTCAAGGTGCTGGGTGGTGAACATGCAGCTGTGTCTCTTTCTGCTCACCCCTCCTGCATCCCAACTTTGCCACGTGCCTGAGCTTTGGGACCCCAGGCCCCAGGGAGATTCCACAGCCCCTCTAGTGTGTGTGAGTGTCTGTGCTTTGTATGTGGGTGACTGTGGATATGTGCATGCATATGGGAATAAGTATGTGTGCATGCGCGTGTGCCTGCATTGCATTTGACTTTGTGTGTGCATATATGTCTATTATGTACATACCTGTTTGAGATCCATGTAGACACACTTATTCCCATACGTTCATGTATATGCATGTATGTCATTTCGTGTGTCACATATGCCAGTGGGTCGGAGTGTGTGCTGGGATTCTCTATGTATATGTCTGTCCATGGTTGTAGGTAGGTGTGTGCATGTTTGTGTGTTGGTTCACATATGTGAGAATGTGAGAGTGTGTGCATGTAGGAGAGTGTGTGCATGTAGGAGTGTGTGCTGGGATCTCCTGAGTGTGCCTCTGCTCACGAGTGTGTGCACCTGGTGTGTACTTGTGTCTCGGCTCCTGGGGACTGAGTCCCGGGTGTCATCGGTGGCGCTAGTCCATGGCCCAGTGCGCTAATTCCCTCGGCCCTCCTTAGGAAAGCCTGCACTGTCAGATGATGAACTGGCCCCCGGAGGCGGACCCTGCCTCCTCACCACGTGTCCATTTCTGACTCAGCGACCCAGCAGGACCGAGTCGGTTTCCAGATGGGAAACCTTCACGGGATCAGATCACCTCCTCCTTCCCCCTTCTGGGAGATTTTCAGAAATGCGGGTCCTCTCCAGGGACCTGTATTCCCCCACCCACCCACACCCCTGGATCCTGATTTAAACGGGGTCCTGCCAGCTTGGAAGGCAACGATGTTACTTTGAGGACGAAGGTGTGCCTGAACCAAGCCTTGGCGTTTCCTCTCTCTTCATACGCAGGTGGAAGACGGACACTGAATAAGGAAGACCGGAGAAGAGACTGTGTATTTGCACAATGGGTTGACGATGACAGTTGAAGGGAGACCTGGTGGCGACATGGTTACACACTGGGTCAGCAGTTTGAAACCTCCAGCCGCTCCGTCCCTAGAGCCTGACAGTCCTGGGGCCGATGGGGCCAGCTCTACAGGGCCCTGCAGGGTGGCTGTGAGTCAGCACCGCCTCGATGGCACGGAGTGAGCTGGTGACCTGTCACAGGAACAAACAGGTGTGTCTTGGAAGAAGTAATGGCCAGAGTGCTTCTCAGAACGGAGGCTAGAGAGACTCTCCCATGTACTTTGGACAGGTGTCAGAGAGACCCGTCAGTCCCTGAAGGAGGACATCACGATCGGATAAGTCGAGGGGCAGCGAAAACAAGGAAGACCTTCGATGAGATGGGCGAGCACAACCGCTTGGCCATGGGCTCAAACATCAGAACACCTGTGGGGACGGCGCCGGGCAGGTGGTGTTCTGCTGTTAGACAACAGGTCACTGGGAGTCAAACAGACTCAGGACACCGGACAACAACAACAGGAGTTCCCTGGTGCAAGGACCCTGTGTCCGAGGGACACACCGGCCCCAGGCTCTTCCTCATTGCTGGCCCTTCTCTCGTTTTCCCTCTCCTAGAGAGCCCGGGACTGCCCGGCCCAGTGGCCACACACACTGGAGGCCACCAGTGAGCCCACTTCGGAGGCTGAGTGTTAGAAAGGTTCAGCAATCATGAAGCTGGAGTTTCTGATCACAGTGGCCCTGTTGCCTGGCTTCTCTTAACTTCAGGTTTGTAGCACTGTTCCACGATGATCGATTTCCTAAAGTACACAGCATTTGGACGGCCTTTAACGAGACAGCCTGCAGTGCCAGGAGAGGGGAGTCTTCGTGTTTTCCTAACCCAGACTGGCCATTTTCACATGAGCACCATATCCAACGACCCTTAGTCCAACGAGGCTCCCACTCACAGACCCCAGGCAGGGCTTCAACGGCGCTTCAGGAGAGACAAGGGCTGGGAGGCAGCTCCCAGGACTGGAGTCCAAGCAGAGGCAGCTCTGGCAACAGCAGCCTGCAGCAGGTCGCACGGAGGAAGGAGACTGATGTCTGGGGGTGACAGAAGCAGCGCCAGCGCACGGTGGTGTTTCATAAAATCACACGTCCGTTCTTCATTTTGCTCTCCTGTCCCAGCCCGGTTCACTGAGCTGGATTCCATCAGCTCCGTTCAAAGAGGCTGCTTTTCACGGGACAAATGAGA
Source organism: Echinops telfairi (assembly GCF_000313985.2). Classification (NCBI taxonomy): domain Eukaryota; kingdom Metazoa; phylum Chordata; class Mammalia; order Afrosoricida; family Tenrecidae; genus Echinops; species Echinops telfairi. The sequence continues at coordinate 1,450,005 of NW_022103898.1, read as the reverse complement.
GTGCCTCACCCCGCACCCCGATGCCCTTCTCCGCTCCATCTCCGATGTGTGCTCACCTGGAGGACCTCCGGTCACCTCTGTCCTCGGAACTGCAGCTGCACCTCTTTCCCGAGGACAGGGGGCTCCCTGAGTTGTAGATTATCTGCTCTGGACACGGGACATCAGGAGAGGGTCTGAACTCTGAGCCCGGGACTCTCAGAAAGGAGGGGGTGGCGGCAGTGTGATTGCATCAGGGGGCCCTCAGAGGGGCTTCCCTTCACTGGCAGGCGCTGCCTTTGTGGACAGCCCCGGGTGGTCCCAGGCCGCAGGTGAGGTTCTATCACCTGACACAGGACACAGGTACGCTTGGTCTCCTGAGCGCAGACAAAAGCTTCGGAAATGAAGCTGGGTTCCCTGTGCCCTCTGCGTACAGCCCTGGGGGTGCAGTGGTTACGCAGGGATATTAACCACAAGGTCAGCAGTTTGAAACCACTATCTGCTCCCCGGGTGAGGGAGGCTTTCTACTCCCATAAGGAGTCTGGGAACCTCACAGGGCCAGTTCTTCCCGGCCCTGTAGGGTCGCCTGCCTTGAAATCTACTTGATGGCAGGGAGCTGCGCTGGTTTGGGAGACAATGACAAGGCTGCCACCACCCTGAGTGGACATCGAGGTGGATCCGTGTCCCCTCCCCTTTGACATCTGTGCCTGAGAGCTTCAGCATTCATTGTGATCTTTCTGAGCCCCCCACCCAAGCCCCCAGACTGCACCCAGAGCCCATGAGGAGCCGCGGAATCAAGCCAGATCCTCTCTGCCTTCATGGAGCCTGTGTGGTGAGAGGAGCCAGGTTGATGTGAGAAACAAACCCAGGGACACGCGTACACGTGTAAGAAAGAACTTTGTACCAAGAAGTAATTGTGTATTAAGCACACAGCCCAGCCCAGTCCCACTCAATTCCCCAAGCCTGATACTAGTCCCTAAGTCCCTCCTCAAATCCACACAGAGACGAGCAACAATGCAGAATTCAGGAAGGTCACAGGCCGGTGGATGCAGAGTCCTGGGGAACCAGTGGGTGTTGCTCTGTCAGTAGTCAGGGTCAGCCAGCAGGAAGGCAAAGGCAGAGGGTGGGGGGAGGTTTCCAGGACCCTCCTTAGGAGAAGACCCCCCCATAAGGAGGCACCATCGACTGTGACTGAGGGACAGGCTATACTCCACTCCCACACGTTTATTTATCTTCAAGCTGGAGTTATGTAACTACCACGGAGCCTAGTCTGGGAGCATGGTCTCCTCAGGCAGGGGAACATCCTTGCGCAGGAAGATCGGGCAGTGAGATTCCTGGCTGAATCAGCATGTGAGGAGTTTGCGTTGGGCTGGTACCCAGGACGAGGTCAGCAGTTAGATCCCACCAGCTGCCCCAAGGGAGAAAGATGGGGTTTGCTCTGTCATCCTTGATTCCACAGCGGTGAGAGTTGTGTTCCATTTTGGTTTGGTTTAGGGTGTGATGCTGTAGTGGGCCGTTCACTGGGCTTCTCACCACAAAGTCTGCAGTTTGAAACCACTGTGTGTTCCAGGGGGGGGTCTGGATCTCTCTACTGCTACAGGGGGCTCCCGTCTCGGAAGCCCACTGGCGCACTCCAACCCCGTCCTGTAGGGTCACTAAGAGCTGGAATTGACCCAGTGGCAGGAACCTTGTTTTTTTAATTGACAAGTCGTTTTTTATCATTAATTCCAGAACATTTTAAAGACATGTATAATTCAAAAATCATGATCCCTTCATTACATCCGCTTGTTTTCCATACGTTCTTTCCAGCCAGTCACTAATCTAGGTTGGCCTGGGCGGTTGTCTATAGACCGCAATGGATTAAAACGTTAAACAATGTATTTGTATTCAAGGTTTGAGCATATTTTATAACAATGCAAATGATTAAAGTCTAAGAAATGAACATTTAAAAATACTTTAGATCTAAGGGTGGCTTTATTTGGAACTGCTTGAAATGGCCTGTTAAAACAGAGAGGCAAAATCTCAAGCCATGGTTACTGAATATGAAATATTTGAAATGCTTTCAATAAGAATATATCATTTCCTATGAGATCTCTTGAGTCATAGCCAAATACCATAACCTCAGGTGCCTGGGGCTTAGGACTCTGTGCTCAGGGGACGCCAGGTCCACTGGCCTATGCTGGGCCACAGAGAAGACAGTGCTTTACGTTTTACATTGTGGTCAGTCTTCAAAGTTTTTGAATGGCCATGTGAGGGGCAGCTACTGGTCTCTCTGCGCCGAGAGGAGAGAAGAGTGGAGAGAAGTGAATCGCACGGAGATCAGTAACCAATGGATCTCAAACCTCGTTCTCCAAAACCCAGGGACCAGAAGAATGAGATGGTGTCCAGCTCCCCCTGTCAGCTGCTCTGAAAGGGATCCTTCTAGGAGGTCCTGGGGAGAATGTAGAACAAAACTTAAAATCGTAGAAACGATCAGGCCTCCTGGTCTACTGGAGGCTGGTGGAAGCCCTGAAACTGACTCTTGGTCAGCCTTCAGGTCTGGAACTGAAGTCACCCCAAGGCTCACCTTTTCATAAGGTGACACTCCCACCAGGGCAGTGCTCAATGCGTAGCACAATCAGTCGAGCCAGGTCGGAGGGCAGCATCCCACCAAGGAGTAAGCCCAGAAGGCAGGGGCATGATTGTGAGCTTATGTTGGATACATGGAGCCACGTTGCATCCAACAATCGCATGGTCCGCTGTGCACTACTTGATGAGCAATGGGGCCCCTGTCCTTGTCAAAGAAATGCTTCAAGATCTTTCCTGAAGCACAGCGCTGTCTGTGAGGGTAACAGCCATCCTCCCGCAGGGAAGGCCAGCTCATACAATTATTATTCAAATTTGCACCCGACTACTAACGGCAAAGATGAAGAAATTAGACATTCTCTCCAGTTCCC
>NW_022103898.1:1439866-1446461 GCF_000313985.2 Echinops telfairi | reverse complement strand
GACGCTCCATGCCTCCATGCTGCACACAATTCCCCGTGTGTTCCCGTCCTATTTGCTCATCCACTCTGATACCGATGCACATGGACGCGGTTTCATCTCTTCTCTCTGTGAACTGTACTTCAACGAAAACGGGGCTGCATGGGGCATGGGTGCCATGGCCCCTGGGCTCTTTGTGGGGTGACTGGAACACGTGTTGCTTCTCACAGTTTCTCTGAGGAAGAGCTGCACCGTTTTCCACAGCGGTGACACCACTGCACAAGTAGGTCCACAAGAGGATCCCGTCTCTCCACACGCTCACAAGCCTAGTTGGTTCTCTGCTAATTCTACCCCACTTTCTACTACTGCTGGGTGAGGGGCTATCTCACTGCTGTCTGGATTTGCAGCTCTCTAGCGGCTGATGAGCAGGGGTACTTGCTCTTGTGTTTGTGGCTGCTCCGACGTACTCTTTGGCGGAGGGTCTGTGGGCAAATCTCTGCCTATTTTTTTAATGGGACAGTCGTGCTTCTGATTGTTGAGATGTTGACATTTTCCATAATTTTTCAAGACTGGCCCTGGGCTAACTGGGGGCCACCACAATTTCCCCCCAGTCTGTGTGTTCTCCGCTTCACCCTTGGGTGAAATATTTTGATACACACGGGTATCTAGCTCTTAGGAGGCATCAGCCATCTCATCTGTTTTTGGCTGAATATGTGTTTTTAATTATTGTGGGAGCTGTACAGTTTCACGTCGACGATACATAAGAATGAAGGGGTGGAGTCTAGCCTGTCAATCAGGTCACAGCCGGCTGACCCTCCTTGTGGACATGGCTGTCTCATCTGAGAGAGGATGGTGGGACTTCCTCTCTTCCTCCCTGGAGGCGGGACACACTCTCTCTGTCTGGTTCACCTTCCTGTTGACAAACCACATGGAGCCATGCTGATGGCAGCCAGAGCCCTGGAGATGCATCCACTGCCATTGGACCCACAGGACTTCCCACCCACTGGCAGGTGATCTTCCTGAATTCAGCATCATTGCATGTGCTGTGTGAGTCTGAGGGGGAAATCATGGGCTAATAGCAGACTTAGGGGCTAATATTGAACTTGCAGACTTGATCTGGACCGGGCTGGGATGTTTTCTTGATGCATAATTACTTCTTGATATAAAGTTCTCGCTTATACATAGGAGCGTTTCTGAATTTGCTTCTCCAGTCAACCCGGACGGACACAGTTATGTTGATCAGTGCATTTGTGCCATCTGTTTGGGCCCACCCTCTCTTTCACTGTCCTTTTCCACGGAACAGTCTCTCCTGACAACCTCTCCAAAACATGTGAAGCAGCCTCGCATCCTCACTTCTAGGGCGCATCCCGGCTGTACTCCTACTAAGACAACAACTGCTACTGCTACCGCAACCACTTCACCAAGCACGCTGTCCTTCTGGGGGCTGGCCACTGGGTAACGTTTTGACTTGTGTGGGGGTTCTGCTGACGAGGCTTTGGTTGAGAATCTTTGTGTGTATACTCACAAATGAGTGTTTCCGTTTGCTCTTGTGGCAGTCCGTGATCCGGCATTCTTCACCAGCACCATCATTCAGAGCGACTGCTTCTTCTTCAGTCAGCATTATTCACTGTCCAGCTCTCTCATGATTTGGAACGGATTGGAAGTGCAATGGACTGAGTCAGACGCACCTTAGTCCTCGAAGAGACACCCTAGCTCCTCAACACTTTAAAGAGGTTTGCCCGGCACAATGTGTTGTTTAGATCTCTGGACTGCCGCGGCCATGAGCAGGGATTGTGGATCCAAGTAAGACGAAATCCCTGACAACTTCAGTCTTTTCACCATTTGTGCTGATGTTGTCTGTTCGTCCTGTTATGAGGATTTTGCCTTTTTTTTACCTTGAGTTGCAATCCATACTGAAGACTGCATCCCTTGATCTTCATCAAAAAAGGCTTCAAGTCCTCCTCACATTCAGCAAGCAAGGCCATGCCGTCTGCACACCACAGGTTGTTCATAAGCCTCACTCCAGTCTTGAGGATGGATAGACACCACGGCCGCAGCTGCGGTGTGATGGCGGCTGTGGGGCTGGGGCCGAACCGGGCGTGTCTCATTCTGTAGCACAGAGTTCCCGCGAGTCCGAGCCCACCGGAGGGCACCACGCACGAACCACAAGCAACGCCCGGGCCCTGACTTGTCCCGTGGGGGTAGCAATGAAGCTGGAGGGGTTGCATGAGCGTGCACGACCAGCAGCTCCTTCATGCAGATACATTTCGCTCACCAACATCAGTGGCAGTGCACATGTGGCCTCTGCCGGATGGACCACGCAAAACTCAAATGACTGTATCTGTGGGAGAGACGTTGGAGAAGCTCAAGATCATCAGCCAAAACAAGGCCAGGGGTCGACTGTGGAATGAACTGACAATTGCTCACATAAATGGTCTGTTTAATGTTGAAGAAATGAAAAACAAGTCCACTCGGCCAAAATACAGCTATGAGTGCACCCATCTAAATTTAGAGAACATCTCAGCTATGAATTTGGCTAACGATGAAAGGTGTGGTGAGCTGCGGAACGCCATCAAGAACGTCATTCATGACCAAAGCCACGGCTCTTTAAAAAGACAGCAGGGAAAGAAAAGGTCAGCATGATGCCAGTGACTCCCCTGTAGAACTACACGACATGTACAGCTTATACCAAGAAAAACACTAAAAGAAAAAGAAGAAGAAACTAAAGTTGACCAATAGGAAGAGATTTTGCCCCTGGGGCCTTGAGTTTATGGTAATGATGGTGGAATAATTTGATAAAGGATATCAATAATGGTTGCATAGCACAAACAGTAGCATCAATGGCACTGAATCATATATGTAGAAGTTGTTGAATTGGAGAATGTTTTGCTGTGTATTTTTTGCCACAATTAAAAATAGTAATTACACTAATAAAAATGAGGACAATGAAACAGAAATTGCTCTAAAATAGATTGTGGCAGCGATTGCTCAACTCTTCTTGACATGACTGAACTATAGAATTGTACGATGTGTGGATGAAGCCAATAAAACTGTTTTTAAAAAGAAGGAAACTGGATCCCAGAAGAGACCCCGAAACTTGCTCTTGAATCTAGAAGAGCTAAGGCAAATGGAAGAAACGCCGTGGGAAGAAAAGCTGAACAGAGCCTTGCAGAGTGCACCTCGAGAAGATGATGTTATTATAATAAAAATCTCAGAGGAATAGGAGCAAAGGGGACGGAGCCGCAAACACTGGGAGAAAGCGGGGTGGGTGGCAGTGGGGCACCGACATGATTGTACCGGGGCTTGGAAGCAAAATGGCTCAGGAACGGGAGATGTCTCCCCCTAATATACACGGGGTCCCATGGAGGGGAACCAACTAACACCGGCACGTGCTTTACCAAGCCCAGGGTCCCTCCGGGCACTGGTCATCATGCACTATTTCTCACCTGCTTTCGGGATCTGTTGGCAGGGTTTTGCTGGGAAGTTTTGTGTCTGAATTTGCAAAGCCTCTTGATCTATACGTTTCTCTTGTAGTGAGGGCCCTGCCTGGTTTGGGTGGCCGGGCTGTTCGCTGACGAAGATGCGTCCTGAGATTCCTCTTGGCCTGGGTTAGGACTAGTCGGCGGGGAACTGGGCCTGCTCTTCTCGGCGGCACATCTGCTCTCGTGTCCTGGCGGTTCCCTGGGCTCAAGCCACATTCCTTTCCTGCTCAGTTTTTCCTTCTGCTCGACATCTGTTCACATTGGATCACTCACACTGAGCTAATCTGGGTCGGTACCTTCTCCCTGGAGATGGTCGATGATCCCCAGGCTTCCGTTTTGATGCCTTGAACTCTCCATCGCATCCTCTTTCCACCCTGTCATGGCTGCAGGGTCGGTCGGCCGGCGTCCATTCAGTGGCTCCGTCGATGCCATTTGCATCTTCGCCTCCGTGAGACTTGCCACTGGCTTGTCCAGGTGATCCGTTCCTTCAAAGAACCAACTTGTCGTCTTGCTGGTTCTGTAAGGTTCTGGGTTTCATCCCATTTGTTTCTGCTCTAATCCTTATGATTTCTTTTCTCCTTGCGACTGTAGACTTATTTGGCTGTTTTATTCTCTTTTGTGCTAGTTGTTGGGATGCCGAGTAAAGTGTGGATTTGGGCTCCTTCCTCCTTGCTTGATGTGTGTGTTCACTGCTAAACAGTGCTCTTGGGGCAGGACTTTTGCCATGGCGCCGAAGCCTCGGGGTGTTGTTTCTACCCTCATCAGAATCGGGGAATGGGAAAGTCCTTTCTCTCTCTCTCTCTTTCTCTCTCTCTCTCTCTCTCTCTCACACACACACACACACACACACACACACACACACACACACACTCCTTCTATTGCCCAATAGTGTAGAAGTCGGGCATCATTCAATTTCCAGAGTTTCCTTCCCCGTCAGCTTCCTATTGCTGAGTTCTGGGTTTGCAATGCTGCAATCTGAGAAGATGTTTCTGTAATGTTTCCAGGTTTTTAAAGGCTTGCTTTGTGGCCTGACCCATTCGCTGTTGAAGAGAACGTTCCACGCGCACTGCGAAGAATGTGCATGCGTGCTGTCCCTGTGCAGTTCTGCCCGTGGCTCTGAGGTCGGGTTGGTTGAGGGGCTCGCTGCTTCCCCTGTGTCTGCACAGAGCCTTTCTAGCGGCTCTGCCTTTAATTCACATGGTTGGTGGTGCTACTATCAGAGAGTTGTTGTTGTTCTCTTCGATTCTGCTCAAGCATGAGCCGATCGTTTTTCAATTCTTTCATGGGGGCATAGTATTTATTTATTTATTTTAGTGGTTAGTTTTCTTTTGTTCCCTTGAGCTTTTAATCATTAGAAATGTCCCGGTCTGTTGCACTGGGTTTTTGGCTTGAAGTCGATTTTATCAGAAATTAATATTGCCACCCCTGTTCTTTTTTGATTGCCATTTGTCTGATATATTTTTCAACATTTGACTTTTAGTCTACTTTTGCCTTTGGGTCAAAAATGTGTCTGTTCTAGTCAACTAATCACTCGTTTGTTTCTTATCCATTCTGCTCCTCACTGTCCCCTCATGGGTGCATTGATTATTGATAGGTATGGATTTATTGACAGGTATGTAATGAGGGATAGTCTGAATGTGTTTCTGTCATTTTTGGTGTGTGTGTGTGTGTGTGTGTGTGTGTGAGTGTGTGTGCAGTAAAAACCAACCAGCCACTCTGCAGTACGAAGGTGAGGTTTCTCTGTTCCAGGAAAGGCTTGCATCGTTGCAAACTCACCGGGCCCTCATGAGTCAGAAGGGGCTGACAGCGGAGGGTGCGGCTCGTCCGTTCCTGTAGTTGCTGTCGGGCGGGTTATCGGTCTCTCTCTGTCATACATTCCCTGCGTGCTGAGCTCTGTTTCTTTGCGGGTTCTCCCAGTGTTAACTCAGACTTTCATCTGCTTTAAAATTGGTGAGAAGGTACAGCAATTTCCTGTCATTTATTGTTTTCCTCCCAAGTTCAAAGCATTCTCTTCTGTCTTGAAATCACCTTGGCGTCCTCCCTATTGGGGGTTCTGGGGCTACACGGTGCATTCCCCCTTTTACCTGGTTGGCTTGTTTACAAATCGGCATCCCTGGCTCCCCATCACTGGCCCTGTGGGTGTGTTCCACTTTGAAGACCTCTACATCTGGGTGAGGTTGTCCGGTGTGCTAATCCCAGCTTGATGGCCGCTGGGAAGCTCATGGCTGGTCACCAAAAGGTCAGCAGGTTGGACGTAGCAGACTCTACATGGAAAGAGGTGGCCAGCTCCCTGTAAAGAAGCCGGTGTGTGTGTGTGTGCGGGTGTGTGTGTGGGGGGGCAGGGGGGCGCAGGTCTCCTCTGTGCTGTAGGGTCTCTGCGAATCAGCACCCCTAGCTGAGGGTTGGGTTTAGTTTCTGTGCCATGGGGGTCGTGTCTCTTGCCACAGCGACTGTCTTGAGAAGAAAGTGGAAAAGCCAGAATGAGTCCATTTTACACAAAGACGGCTGGTTTGCGGGATGACAAAGTACACGGCACCTGACCCCAAGGACAGTAATAGAGAGACGCTCAGATGCAGCCTGAGGACGACGCGGCCCGAGCAGGGACGGCTGGAAGAAACTATTCCCTCACAGCCTGGAGCCTATTTCTGGCAGGAAGCGCGGACAATGAAGAGTGACTGTTTGCAGATTGGATCTGGTTCCCCATCTCTCTCCTGCAGGACCGGGTGGGGTGGCCGTGGGCCAAGGTGGTGGGCCATGGGGGCCAGGGGCAGCTGCCTCGTCAGGTCTCTGTCCACTGCAATGTCCAGCCAAGGGGAGCGATGTGACCCAGTCACTGACTGCAAGGGCCGCAAGGGCTGCGGGGAGCAGAGGGGGAGCGTGCCTGCTTGCAGACAAGGAGGGAGAATCGGACTGTGCTGCAAAACCATGAAAGACCCCCGGTTTCCCACCAGGATGACACCAAAACTCGCAGAGGGACAAAGAGGGTCAAGGAGTGGACCGTGATGGAGTCAGTGGCAGGCTGTGAACGTGGGCAGTGGGGTGACTTCAGGGGGCAAGCAGAGGCAGGCCAGCCTGAGGGAGGGGTGCAAGGCTGCCTGCGGGGTCTCCTATGTGGTCCATGTCATGGTGGAGAGCAT
>NW_022103898.1:1428211-1437308 GCF_000313985.2 Echinops telfairi | reverse complement strand
AGACACGACCAGGTGGCAGAGACAGTGAGTGCCCTCCTGCCCTGGGTGTTCCTAAAAATCCAAAACCTCCCTGGGTACTGGGAAAGTGGTCACCCAGGTGCCAGTGCGCTGGTGACTGTTGCCAGATCTGAGTTCTGACCAACCCGCTGGTGGTACCAGACTTCCACTTGCAGGGCAGATGGCCGGAGCCCGGTAGAAACTTCAACTTCCCTACAATCTGAAACCACTCCGGTATGAAAAATTGATTTGTTCACGTCATCCCCAGGGGCTGGTGCCACAGAAGCACCAGGCACTGGCCAGGAGGACGGGGTCACTCTGCCACATATCAGGACCCGGAGTCTGGGCATGGGTAGTCCTCCAGGGATGGCCTTCCTTGGCTCCTGCAGCTTCCAGAAGTTGCCCACAGCCCTGGGCATCCTGGGCCAAGCTGCCCCTGTGACCAGCTTCCTGGGGGGGCCTTCCCTGAGTGGGAACCTGCCCCATGGTGGATAGCGCCGTGATTACCAAGTTAATATTCAGGACAGACTCCCAAGGGAGCAACAGATGACGTCTGACGTTGGCCCTTGGGCCGGGTTGCAGGGTGGTGTGGGTTGGTGCGTGGGAGCTTGGGCTCATCTCGTTTGCCGAAGGCCCAGTGCTCTGTCGGCAGGCGGCCGAGGGGCATGGAGCACGTGCAGCTTGGAGCTGGTTGGTGGCTGACGTGAAGGCTCTTGGGGGACCGTGGGGACCCTGGGCCTGGCCCTGACGACCTGCAGACGCTCCTGAGACATTGGGGGGGGGTGGCGCATGACTCGGAGCAGCCGTGGTCCACAGCAGGTGGTCTCTTCTGAGGCCAGCCATGGCTGTGGCTTGTGCACAAGGAGAGGAGAGCCCCTGCCCGGTTCCCCTCCCAGCCCTGCAGCAGGGAGAACCAGCAGAGGCCGGGCGGCCACCTCCGGCGTCTGGAGAAGGGGAGGCCGCGTTTAGGGACTGGGCAGGGCCGCGCCACCCCCTGCCCCAGGGAAAGGTCCTTCCTCGTCTCTCCCCGCCCCTCTGCCTCCACTTCTAGATGTGTCCTCCCTTGGCCTGGCCCGCCCCCAGAGTGTGACCACACCTTCAGTCTGCTCTTCCCTCCTGTGGACACCACTCAAGAGGGAGCCTCTCTGCCTCGGGGTGACCCCTGTCCCCAACAGCATCCCATCCATGGGACACCGACATGTGTCTGCAGGACATGGTTCACCTGCCGGGGTGTTCATACCGTGTGTGCCGACCTGGCTGTGGGATCAGTCACCAGGGAGCACCATTCCCGGACTCTGAGCCCTCCCTCCCCACTGCCAGGGGCAGTGTCCACCCCAGACCAGTGGACATTGTCAGGTCAGGGGGTGGCCTAGAAGCCAGGTAGTAAATGGAGCAAGGGAAAGAGTGTGGGGAGGGGGGACTTTCCACCAAGGAGGGCCCAGGAGGCAAGCAGGAGACTGGCATTATAGTGAGAAGCAGGCAGGCCATGGGGGAGGGGGGACGAGCAGGGGATCGTGAGGAGGGGGGAGGCCCCCCTGCAGAGATGGGGTCCAGATGTCTGCCTGGGAGGGACTTTGATTAATGTGAACACTGGGCTGCTTCTCCATCCCGTGCTGTGCCCCAGACCCTCATCCTGGAAAGACAGGGCTCCTGGCCGTGTCCCAGATGCCCCCCCACCCCCCTCCAAGCTTCATGTGGCTTTTCCCCACCTTCATTGCTGCCAGGGAGCGTGCCTGAACCCACACTTCTCCTGGCTCTTGCTGCCTCTCAGGTGGTGCTTCTCCCACCCTGCCCACTCCCTGTCTGCCTGTGCAGCTGCTCCAGGCTCAAACCCACCCCCCACACCCCTCCCAGTCTCCATCCTCACCCCCACAAACCCAGCCTGTGGCAGCCCTGAGCCACTGGGAGCCCATGAGCCTCTGCCCATCTCTTCCTGATCCCTGTCGCCTCCTGCCCCATGCTCTGGTCCACACAGAGTATTTAATAAATGTTTAATAGCAGCTGTGAAAGATGGCCTTGGCATGGCTGAAGGTTTTGTTTGTGGATTTGGGACAGAGCTCTGGGTCTGTAACAAAATAACAAAATGCATCTTACCGAGTGGTGAAGTCAGTGGGGGTGGGGGGCACTCAGCAAAAGTGGAGGCTGGTTGGACCATTATCCCACCACTGCCAGTCTCCCTGCTGGGAAGCTCTCACTGCCCGGCAGTGTGGGCCCTTCGTGGGTGCCCCCGGGTGTTTGTGGATAAGCCCCAAGTGAGTCATGCTATGGCCCGTGTGATGCTCACACATGTGGCGTGGCGCCCATGGTGTGGCCCCTGGAAATGGGGGTTTCAGGGCAGGGACATCAGGACAGCAGCCTTCTGACTTGTACTCCTTCCCAGCTCCCCTTGACAGACATTCGCCTGGGACAGAATTCCTCAGGGAGGCGAGGCTACCACAGCCGCAAATAACAAAAATCAAAGACTGTTTGGGGTCTGTATTTTTTAAAGTGCTATAGTTAAACGTGGATGTGGTCAAAAGCAAACATGGGACTGAGGGCTAAGGCTCGCCCGTCTCAGCCCATGGGAATTCCGTCATCCCATGTGCCATGAACAAGGAAGGCGGCGGGATAAGGAGTGCATGTGAAGGGTGGTGTTGGCGGGCAGTATATATAAGACCACAGGCTGCCAAAGAGCAGACACGCGTGCCTGGAAGAAGTGCATCCAGGGCGCAAGGGTGGTGTAAGGCTGAGTTCTCCAGAAAAGCAGGGCCCAACTCTTGTCTGTGTGCATGTGCATCCATAGAAAGAGACTCGTGTTGAGCAATGGCTCGTAGCTGTAGACAAGCCTAAGTCCAGGCCCGTTCAAGTCCGTGGGTCAGGTGTCAGCTGACTCCCCCGCTGCAGGTGAACAGAAAGCAGGAAGATGAAGCAGGAAGAACACAGGCTGGTGGATGCCACGCTACGTGAATCCTAGCTCTGCCACATTAACCCGAGGTCAGCAGTCACCTGGCGGCCCCTGGGATCGGCAGGCGATATGACAGAAGGTCGAGGAGCCAGGCGCAGGGTCCGGATCCAGCAGTGGGAGTGAGCTCACTTCCACACGCAGTCAGCCGGCCACACCCTGATTGAGACCTCCCTCAGTTGGGTCAAGACGGTGACCAGAAGGACTGCTGGGCCGCTTCTCAGAAGACCCCTCCTGGGGCTGACCACACGCTGCGAGATCTCGTCACGGGAGAACCCTGGCCCCGCCCAAAGGGCTGTAAACCTGGCTCAGGAGTCGACTGCGTCTCTCATACCTGCACACGGGGTCAAGAGAGACCAGTCCCTGGAGAAGGGCGTGATGCTTGGAGAAGTCAAGGGCCAGCATAAAAGAGGAAAGCCCTGGACAAGGTGGTAGACGTGGAGGCTGGAACCATGGGCGCCCACCCAAGGCCTGGGGGGCAAGGCAGGACCGGACTGGGTGGTGTTTTTCTCTGCTGTATGTGGCATGGCTATGACCCAGAAACATCTGGACAGCACCTTAACAACAGCCACCACCTCGGGTGGAAGATCACTTGGAAAGCACGCATGCAGTAGCACAAGGCATAATGTGTCGTCACAAACACAGACGTCCCGTGGGCATCGTGTACGGACATAAACGCGGCCCTGCAGTTGAAGGCGAGGGAGAGACTTCAGCAGAAGCAAACCCTCCTTGAGGTAGGAGCGCAGCCCCACAGAGGGCAAGGACCTTGAGACGGAAGGTGAGGGTCGCAGGGCCCACGAGAAGGGGCGTGCGATTGCCAGCCTGTGGGACCAAGTGTGGAACTGTGCCTTCCAGCTGCAGAAAGAGCCAGCAGTGCAGGTCAGGAAGCCCCCTGGGACCCAAGCAGGGGCAGAGGACACCCCCACCCCCCACCCTCCCAACCAAGGATAAGGGTGGGGAGGAACTAGCACACTCACAGAGCAATGTGCTCACCCCTACAGACTTTGACCCCTTCTGGGGGCTGCAGGATAAGAGTGGGAGCAGGACCCCCCAAACCCAGTCCGGTGTCACAAACCTAAAAAAAGGGAGGAGGGAGCAGACAGGACAAAGATCAAGTTTCTGAGCAAGTGCCACCTGTACCCCGCACCTGTAGGAAGTGCTCAATGGGAACGAGCATCAACAACAAACAGATAAGGGACCAGGACTTGGTGCGGATCGATACCAGACCCTCCCCTCCGAGACACACGGCACCACTGCTTCCTGCCACAGCACCGATGGGAAAGGTACGCAACCCGGCAGCCAGGTCTTGCATCCTGGTGCTGCACGCGGCTTCCTTCTTTGCTTCAATGCCACACACACATATGCTATAGCCCTTTGGAAAAAGGCTCGCTGCTCTGTTTAACAGCTCCGTGTGTGCAGGGGTCAATTACATGAATGCACCATTATTTATATAGTCAGCCTCTGATTGGTGGCAATCCGGGTTGCTCCTAGTAATCAGCTCTTACTAACCACCCGGCGCTGCCGGGAGATGGAGCAAGCGCAGCCAGGATGCCTTAGCAGGGAGGATGGGCAGACTCGGTCTCACCTACTGATGGGTCCTCAGAAGGGACCGGTGCTTGGAGAGTCGTGCTAGTTGGAGTAGAGGGTTGGTGACCAAGAGGGTGGCCCTGAAGGAAATGGACGGACCCAGTGGTTGCAAGCATGCCCTCCAGCACGGCTGCGCAGAGAGAAGGTCATTATGAGCCCACGCTGACCCCGTGTCACCAACAGCAAGCCCACATGGCAATGTCCACTTTGGCCACGTGTGGTTTTGTTCAGTGTTGGTTTTGAATTGGTGAGTGTACCCATGGGGAATGAACGGTTCTTTAACTGCCGAGCAAAATGGGAACTGGGAATATGCTCTGGAAAGAGATGGTTGTAAAGGAATCTCAGCACAAGCCAGGAGGCTGGCGTGGAGAGCAGGAGAAAGTGAGCGCCCTGGAAGCAGGTGAGGGGGAAGGGGCAGAAAGTCAGCATCCTGCGCTGGCATGCTGGCGTTTGCAGACGCACAGATAGCTGACAGAGGACCAGAGAGGCGCTGCCGGAACAGGAGGCGGCGGGTCCCCAGCAAGGGCCAGGAGGTGTCGAGTTGCGCGTGCACCCCAGACTCAAGGATGAAGTGGAGCACACAGGAGGGACGCCGCAGGGAGGGCCACATTTCTGTGCGTGGGGTTTGAAAGCTTTTTTCTTGAGAAGAGGGAGAGGCTGGCTTCTCCCGCCATCATCTTTGTGTCCAGCATCTGTCACAACACAGCCACCTGCCCGAGAGCTCATGCTCCCATTGTGTGCCCACCTCCCTCTCAAGGGAGAGGCCCTCCCCCTCCACCAAGGTGATGCCCAGCCACCATCTCACCTGTCCCTCCCCCTCCAACCCCTGTCCCCTGTGGACAGTGGGGAACTGCCCGTCCAGAGAAAAGGCTTAGAGGACTGAAGAACGAGGCACTGAATGAAAGGGACTTGGGGGACCAACGCTACTCACCAAAGCAGCAGGCCCTATGTGGCATAGAAGGGCAGAGAGAGCTTGGTGACCTCTAGTCATCGCCATCGCAGGGGCCAGGGGATGGCTGGTCACCAAGACTCACCCTGGGGGTTGGGACCTGGTCTTTTCTCCAACAGCTGTCTCCCCGGGTGGGGGCTCACCCTAACACCAAATATGACTCCTCTCGAGGCTATAAGACACAGCACACAGGTCCGCACGGCTGCAAGCCGTGACAAAGCAGGCTGCCACGTCTTCCCCCCACAGGCAGCACTGGGGTCATCAATGACCTTGCCCTTAGAGCCAAGTGCTTTTGCCATTGTGCCACCAGGGCAGAACAGCAACCGCTCCAGTACCCACAGGAGCTCCGGCGCCAGGCCACGGGCCGCCTTTCACAACCATGTTCCCTTTCCCCTGTGCACATCCACCTCCCCTGCTCTGGCAAGCATCTGTCTGCGTATGCCCCATCGTGCCTGCATCCCTCCCCACTGCTGCCCTGCAAGCTGGGGGTGCTGGTCTCTAGAGCTGCAGCGTGCTTACCCCACCTCCTCTGCCTGTGCGCCTCCAATGTCCGGTGCTGTGGGGCCCGTTCAGATGGCCCTGTACAGCAAAGGAGAACTTTCCCACCTGCCCCCCAAGGCTGGCAATGAAGTCCGGGAGCAGACAGCCACATCATTGTCCCACGGAGCAGGCAGATAAGCACTGGGACAGAGTGCTTGCACACTGTGCCTCGGACAGTGTGTGAGTCCAGGTAGACCAGAGAAGCAAATTCGTAAACACACATATGTATAAAAAAGAGCTTTATATAAAGAGTAATCGCACATCATGAAAACACCCCAGTCTAGATCAAGTCCATTAATCTGATATTAGCCCATATGTCCAGTATCAATCTATAACATCCTCTTCAGACTCACACAACACATGCAATGACACCGAATGCAGGAAGATCACAGGCCAGTGGGTGGGAAATCTTGTGGATCCAGTGGCATTGTAAGCATCTCAGCGCTGCAAGGGTCTCCACATAGCTCCTCCAGCTCAGGACACTAGTGTGGCTCCATGTGTCTTGTCAGCTGCAATGTCTCCCAGGGTGTCAGGCTAAGAAGAGAGTCTCCTGCCTCCAAGGAGGAATACTGGAGCTCCCAGAATCCTCAGGAGAAGGCCATGCCCACACAAACGGGCAGGGTCTCTTACAGCTAAGCTTCTAGTGATGCTACAGGGCTCCGTGGAGTGGCCACGGAGAGAGGCTTCCCCACGGCTGGCCTCACGAGCAGAGACACGGAGCAATCGCATCCCACGGCCATGAAACTCGATCACATGGATTTAAAACACATGGACTCCAACACCTTGCTCCACTAAGTGGTTTACACACTCACAACCCTCAGGGGAAGGGAAGGAAAAGACTTCGTTGGCAGAAAGGATTCACGGAACATCAGGGCCGTGCTTGGCCGAAAGCAAAACCTTTAAAAATATTTAATGAAAGTGGGAGATTTACTGGTCCTATTATCTGATCGTAAAACTTGAGATAATAAGGAAAAGACCATAAAAACCGAGATAATAAAGGAAAGATGAACAAAAAAATTCTCAGGTGCTTGAGAAATAATACGTTCACTCACAGATCATCCTTGGCCCCAAAAGTTAATCAAGAAATAAATTACCAAAAAACCTAGAAAGCCCAGAAAAAGGTGAGGGAGGGGGAGGGAACAGCTTGTGCCAGCAATTGGATGTAGGCAAAGCTCTATTAAAAGAAAGTACATTGCCTTTAAATCCATTTTTTATTTAAGGAGGGAAGCAGGGAGTAAGGATTTGGGTTCTCGGCCTCTGCGATAGGGGGTAAAAAAATGAACCCAGAGACACGAGGAGGAATATATTTAATAAACATGAAAACTAAAAAAAAAGAACCTGAAAGAGCAAGGCTTAATCCAAACTTGGTTTATTTAAAGTTAAACCTTTGTAAGCTGAGCATGGGAGTATGAGAGAGGGGAAGGGAGCAAATGAATAAATATCAAAATAAGTCATTATGCTCAAGCCGTGTTTGAGGGCACTTCCCACCTGCCAGGCCTAATTAGCACAGTGCCATCCACACAGTGGACCCAGTCCTTGTTCTGCAGGCTGTCCCACGGAGGCACCTCCAGACACTGTGGTGACAGACAGCCAAGGAGTCAGCATAGCCCTGAGCAAGGCAATACACATTGGCGACGGGAAGACAATGAGTTTGACTCCCTATTGATAAAGGCTGGGGTCAGGGGGTGAGGGGGGCGTTTTCGAAATCTATAGTCATCTGCCGAGTGTGGCAGGGCTTCCAAATGCTCCTGGAAAAGTGGAATGACAAGATAATAATGTTTTCTGCGGAGTTTCGAAGACCCTCATATGTGTTCTGTGAAAGCAGGGAGGTCCAAGGTTGTACAGCTAAATAGCAAGTGGTAGCGAGGGTGCCGGCCTTCTCCGTAAACGAGGAAAGCTTGGATGTTGGAGGAGAGATGGAACGGAAAGGGCATGGCATGTTTGCACGCACTTCTTGAAGCCCCCTCATCTCACTGGTGGGGAGACTCGGTGCCTGGAACCAGCCCTTCTTCTCTGATCCAAACAAGACCCTCCAGACGGGGGAGGGGACAAGAGTGGCTGAATGGGACCAGGAGGAGCCCCACCTTCCATCTGCTCTTTGAAACTGTAGCGGTGGCTCTGGAGTCTGCAGTTCTGCTTGCGATTCGGCTACTGTTGTGGTGGTTGTAATATCAGGAGGACACGGAAGTCATGGGCCTTCGACGTGGCCTCCCCACCATGATGGCCTTTTCCCTGGGAGTTAGGAGACAGATGGCATTGTGCTCATAGAACAGCATTCACCCTACTCACAGAACAATACTCACAATTCTCCTAAAGATATACTTACTACACCTGTAGGACTGTACTCAGATCCATACACAATATACTCATAGCGCTGCACTCACCATTCATGTAGAACTATCCCATTGTACTCATAGATGTACACGCAGTACACTCACAGAACTCCACTCTCTGTGTCCACAAAACTACTCCCACCACACTCTCTATCCTCAAAGACCTAGTCTCATAGCATGCATAGCACCCTACTCACCAATCCCATCAACTTCACCACGAACTACACTTAGAACCATGCTACTGTCCTCAGACAACCACATCCACCCTACTGGAACTCTACCCACATGCTCACAGCACTCTACCCACTGTGTTCATAGAGCTATCCCCACCACACGCGCTCGCTGTATGCAAAGTCACAGTCACAACAGGCATAGGGCTGCCCCCACTGCTCACATAGACTTGCATCCACTATCCTCCTAGAACTGTAGTCACCGTCCGAAGAGAACTGTCGCTGCTGTCGTTCTCTCTGCTCTTGACCAGCGCCTGACTGTGCTCCCAGAATCCCACTCCATATACTCACAGTGCTGGACCCAGTTCACGCATGGAATATACCCTGTGTTCATAGACCCATACCAGCAGAGCTGGATCAACTGTCCTCTTGAAACTATTCTCACGGGGCTCACTATTCTAAAAAAAAGCTATTCTCACTATACTTGTAGTACTATACCCACAATCATCACAGAACCATGCTCACTATACTCATCATACTATACCCACGATCATCACAGAACTGTGCTCACTATACTCAT
>NW_022103898.1:1421611-1426372 GCF_000313985.2 Echinops telfairi | reverse complement strand
TACCCACGATCATCACAGAACTGTGCTCACTATACTCATCATACTATAACCACGATCAACACAGAACCATGCTCACTATACTCATCATACTATACCCACGATCATCACAGAACTGTGCTCACTATACTCATCATTCTGTACTATGACATCCATTGTACCCATAGAACATCACCAACTATGCTCACTGATCTGCGCTCAAGATCCTCTGAGATCGATATGCTCACAGAATGCTCCCACTGTCCTCCTACAATTATGCTCCCTGGTCTCATAGCCCTGCACTCACTACACTGAGAGACCCGTGTGCACCGTATTTGTACAATCTTACTGAGTGTCCTAGTAAAATGATACCCCCGGGATGTGTAGAACTAGACGCACTGGTGAGTCTCTGCTGCCAAACCTTTTAGAATGCCAGGACTGGAGTTTCCGGATTACATGGCAATTCAGTGTTTGGAGGTTTTTGGGGGAACTACCCAGCTGTTTCCATGTGGCAGCACAATGATCGCTCTACCGCCCTCCTGTAATAGCCACCAGCCCCGAGGTGTCCGGATCTTGCTGGCTGCTTTCACTTTGCTGGTGTCTGCCTTTCCAGAGGCAGTCAACTGGTCTCCTTGATCAATAGCCCCTGATAGTGATGGAAGAGCCTTTGTGGCACCACAGTTAAGCTCTCAGCATTTGAAGCCACCACCGGCTCCACAGAAGAAGACACGGGCTCTTCCAAAGGTCAGAGCTCATGGACTCCGATAGGAGGGCTGCTCTGCCCCACAGGGCAGCCGCGAGTCAGAACTGGCCCCACGGCGCCTGGCCGCTGCACCCCAAAGGTGCTGATGCTGCTGAGCAGACTTTCATGTGCGTCTGGGCCGTCTGGATATTGTCTCTGGAGAAACACCTGTGCCAGTATATTGCCTGTTTTTAAAATCAAGGGGGGAAAAAACGCACTGCCTTCTCTGGATTGCCAACTCATAGCCACCCTACAGGACAGGGTAGAACTGCCCTGTGAGTTTCTGCGACTGTAACAGTTGACGGGAGCAGAAAGCCCCATCGTTCTCCCTAAGGAGCACTGGTGGTTTCAAATTACTGACCTTTCAGCTTGCAGCCCAACCCGTCACCACTATGCCCTGTTGCTGCTGAATCTTGGGAATTCTCTACATGATCAGGACATTAAGCTCTCCTCAAATGTACTTACCAAAGATTTCCTCCCATCCGGTGGGCCATCTCTTTCCCTTCTTGATAAAGTCCTTTGATGCATAAAGCTTTATGTGCCTAGATGGATTTTCTCATTTATTTTATCTTTCTGCGAGTTCATAAAGCTGCCTGAGTTTTTCACTTGATTTCTTGTGAAGTTTGGGGATTTCTGAGCATAATTATCAATAAAGAACGTGGGTACTGTAGAGAACCAAAGCCAGTGTCTGCCTTCTGGCCTCCGGGAAGTGCAAGCACACACAAGCAGACTCCGCGTGGTCCCGTGCCGTGCCGGGTTTTATTCTGATTCCACACTCCGGGCGGGCGTTCCTCCCAGTGCCTTCAAATGCTCTACCTTCAGCTCCTTGGGAGCCTTTGCTGCACTGGTTAGTAAAACCACCTATTCAATTGTTGCCATGGTCCTCCTTCTGAGCCCTGTCTTATAAAGCTCAGCTCTGGTGAGAACACACCCATTCTTCGTCCAGCTTCTTAAACAGGCCAATGTCACATTGCTGGGGAGGGGGGTAGCAGCACTGAACCCCCCGCCCCCCCCATAGGAACCGCCCTGCGGCTTCGGCTCAGCTCGATCCCTTCACTTGGAGGCTTGTTTGTTTTGCTGCCACATTTTAACTGCAACCATTGCGTATGAAGTTAGAAAGACTCGGGGATTGTCTTCTCCCAGAGAGGGTGGTTCTTGTGTTGTTCTGCTTTTGTTTGGTTTGTTTAAGCCAGGGAGGGCGGAGAGAGCGCCTGGAGAGGACGCAGGTGGGTGCCGGCTCTCCTTTCCAGGCTGGAGCCCTTTCCTCGGGGCAGAGTGGACTGTGTCCCTTCTAACTGATGGGCACCCCAACCAGGGCTCTCCCTAGTCCTCCCCCTGCACAGCTGCTTTCTCCCCACCTCCCAAGGTTTAAAACTCAGGAAAACAGAACAAGATTCAAACCCACTGCCATCAGGTTGATTCGGACACAGAGCGATCCTGGAGGACTAGGGGGAGCTGCCCTAGTGGGTTTCTCTTTAGGGGAGCAGAGAGCCTCATCTTTCTCCCAAGAAGTTACTGGTGGTTTCAAACTGCCGACCTCGAGGTTAGCAGCCCAATGCATAACACTACTGTGTTAGACGGGGTTCTCTAGAGAAACAAAACCAGGACACTTATGATTATAGGGACAGATATAAATATATAGATATAGATGGATAGATATATACAGCGCCAAGAAATAGAACAGCTACTTAGTCTACACAGCAGTACAGAGGTTCAACTCACTTCCATGAAACAGTTAATATGTTGGAAGTCCTTCAACTCTCGAGGGCTGCTGGGTCCAAGGTCAAGGAAGCAGCCAACTGAGTTTTCCCTAGGGCAATGCTGGCAGTCCGGCCATAGGTAGCAAACACCAGGGCAGGTCACTAACGGCCAGCAGCTCAGGAGTTTAACGAAGCAGGCCCAGATGGGATATAGAATGCAAGCAACGCAAGATGACAGGATCTGCCAGCCTCAAGCCCAAGGGAAGTGCACACCAGCAGCGTGGCAAAGCAGGTCTCAAGGAACCTCAAGCTCTAGTGACATGCTCTATGCGTTGGCTGTCCCACAGGTAGTGTAGTTCACAGGTTTAGACAGAGAATTAGCTAAAGCAGCTGCATCAGAGGGCAAGAGAGAGGGGGGTGGGATTTGATGAGACATTTATCTCTTTGCCCTCCAATCAAACTGTGACCATATTAGTCCCACATGTTACCATTGGCCAGGTTGGCACAATAAACCTATCACAACTACACCAGCCACCAGGGCTCCTTCCAGTGCAGCATTTGGGGCCCCTTCCCTTCTAGTTTTTTCCATCTGGGTTTTAACCCCTTTAAGCCCTGGCCACCTAAATTCGAACAGCTGTTTCTTATGGATATGTCGGTGCTAAAACCGTTCCCAGTTTTTAAACAGCTGTATTGGGATGTGATTCCAATCCCATTAAATCTGCCCATTTAAAATGCAGGATTCAGTGTTTTGTGGTGCGTTCATAGGGTTGGGCCTTGCCCCCTCCTCTACTGGCCTTTTCCTCCGAAAAACCATCTCACCCCTGACAGTCATTCCAATCTCCACGCAGCCCACCTCCTGTCCCCCAGCTGAGCAACCATTCATCAACCTGGTCTCCGGAGTCAGATATTCAGATGTTTCAGATTCGTGGAACCGTAGGATAGGGTGATGAGTGTGTGTGTGTGTGTGTGTGTGTGTGTGTGTGTGTGGTCTCTTCCATGCAGAATGACGGAGTCACGGTCCATCAATGTGCAAGCACGTGTCATTTCACTCCAGCTCCTTCTCCTGGTCACCATCCTCTCTCTTCTTCCTCCTTTCACCTCCTCCCCCTTCTCTGCAAGATAATAGCCAGCGCATGGCTGTACCTCTCTCCATTTATTCATTCACGGGCTGCTGACCGTTTGGATGGCTCCCACTTTCGGCTCTGTGATCCATGCTGCTCCGCACACGTGACGGCAGGTTCCGTTGTCTGGGCACCATGCCTAAGAGAAGAAGTGCTGGGTCGGATGCAGTCTTTGCAGAAATGTCTCAAGTGGGTGGCCATAAAGAACAGGTGTGATTTCCCCGCCGCTGAGAAGGCGCTGGGTCTGAATTCAGGGCTCAGCTTCCTCTGTTGCTTCTGGGGAGGCCCCTGCATTTCTCCCTTTCTTGGTCATCCTCCTGTGCTCCCCACATTCTCCGGTCTGTCCTCCAGGTCCCTTGTCTCCACTCTTCTCAAATCTCAAAGGTGCTTAGGTGTGAGACACATCCCACTATGAGGGGGGGCCTCATTAGCAGGACAAAGGGGTCTTACTCCCAGATGGGATTTCATCTGCTGACAGACTTAAGAAGCCTGCGACTATGTGAGCGCACAATTCCGCCCTCCACAGCCTCTCTGTGCAGCCTTTCAAGGAACTCCCGCTGTTTGCCACGGTCCTGCCAGTGGACACAAGGTCCCGAGGTGTCTGAATTCTCCCCAATTCTTCTGATTAACCCTTCCTTTACCTCAGAATGGGGAGGAAGTGTACTCTCCTAGTGGGACTGTGACACTGAGCACCTTCACTCACGGGCTTGTTGGCCATAGAACTGACTGTGTGTGTGTGTGTGTGTGTGTGTGTGTGTGTGGGTGTGGGTGTGCATGAGTGTGTGTATGTGTGTGTGTGAGTGTGCATGATTGTGTGTGTGTCTTCTTGGTGAAAAAGTCTGTCCAGATCCACTCACATTTGAATCGGACCCCTTGCCTTTTCATGACTGAGTGGCAAGAGTTCTTTGACCATGGGGTGGCGTCATGGCCACAATGATGTATGAAACCCGAGGAAGGGCCCCTGACCAGCACCCTGCTGCCCCCCATCCAACAACCACCTGTGTACGGAGCTTAGCCAGCCCCCTGAAGTCACACATCCAGCTTCCCAAACCCCGAGACCCTTAGTGGCTCTGTCCCAAAGCCACTCAATTTGTAGTTTTTGTTGCCGTCGCTCTAGGGAGAAAGAGGAGGCGTGGGGTCGCGGTGGGTGACCTACCTGGAAAATCACACGGTCAGCAGTTTGAAACAACCAACTGCTCCGTGGGGGAAAGATGAGGCTTTC
>NW_022103898.1:1419645-1421363 GCF_000313985.2 Echinops telfairi | reverse complement strand
ACAGTCTTGGAGACCCACAGGGCAGTCCCACCCTATCCTGGGGTTGTGTGGGTCAGAGCTGACTTGAGTCTGGGTCTCAGTTTATCTAGGTATGTTATAAACCCTGGTGGGATAGTGGTTATGCGTTGGGTTGCAAGCCGCATGGTCAGCGGTTTGAAACCACCAGTAGCTCAGAGGCAGAAAGGCTGGGCTTTCTACTCCTGTCCCAGTTACAGCCTTGGAAACCCACTGGGCGTCTCTAGGAGTCAGCACTGACGCGATGGCAGTGAGTTGGGGGTTTGGGGAGCTGTGTTGTATCGATCAATTTACCCTTGTGTCTACCAACCTCAAGACAGTGGTTTGGTTTGTTTTTGTTGTGTTTTATTAATGCTGCTCGTTGGCTAGGTGACTCTCTGCTGCTTTCCCCATGTCTCTGTCGACAGTGAGTTTGGTTCGGAGCCGGCCAAAACCCATAGCTCACGGGAACCATGTCTGAAGTCAAAGGCCAGTTGAAGAACCCTGTCACCTCACCAGATCCAGAGTATCGGGGCCATGGATGGAACGAACACGGAGTCAAGCCGCAGTGGGAGGGAAAGGGACCCCCTGGGAGGCGCGTGTGCCTCCTCTGAAGCCCCCCCAAGCCCACAATGTGCAAGACCGCAGCTCTCCCACAGCAGGCCCCGCTTCGGCAGTTAATCCAGGTTCCTATAAACAGCTCTGGTCCTCGGAGCAACCCCCTTCCCTACTTCCTGGTCCCAGGGCCCTAAAAATAGAAAACAGTTGTCAAAGACAGCCAGGAAGCAAGCAGATTTTTAAACAGTAATATTTTGGTAGCGTTTGCTGCTTAATATGGTGGAGAGCCTATTTTGAGAAACCTGATATTTAAAATAGTTGTATTCCTCATCGCTGCAGAAAGTGCTGTCTTCTGATGGTAAACATGCTTACCCAAGCATAAACACTGGTCCAACGCCCACTACAGGGTGGACCGGCCTGTCTGCACTGCCTAGCCTGCCCCGGCCCTGAGCCAGGAGCTGGGCTGCACCGAGGACAGTGAGCCTTGGTCTCGGGTCCAGAGAACTGCTCGGCCTCAAAATGCCACAGGCAAGAGTCTTTCTTCTTTTATAAATCATTTTATTGGGGACCTTACAGCTCTTACAACAATCCACCCATCCATTATATCGAGCATTTTGTACATATGTTGCCATCGTCATTTCCAAAACATTTTCATCCTACCTGAGCTCTTGGTATCAGCTCCTCTTTTTCCCTCTCTCCCCCACCCTCCCACACTTCAGAACCCTTGATAAATTATAAATCATTGTTATTTTGATATCTTAAACTGTCCACTATCTCCTTTCACCCACGTTTCTGTTGTTCATCCCCCTGGGAGGGGGGGTTATATGTCGATCCCAGGGATCGGCTCCCCCTCTCTCTCCCTTCTTCCTTCACCTTCCCCCTCATGGTATTGCTACGCCCATTACTGTTCCTGGGGGTTACCCACCTTGGATTCCCTGTTTCCACCTCTTCTCTGTACCAGTGTACATGCTCTGGTCTACCCGGATTTGTAAGGTACAACTGGGGTCATGATAGTGGGTGGGAGGAAGCATGAAAGAAGTAGAGGAATGTTGTGTGCTTCATCAGTGCTACACTGCACCCTGGCTGACTCGTCCCTTCCTTGTGACCCTTCTGTGAGGCGATGTCCAATTGTCTAAAGATGGGCTTTGGGTCTCCACGCCGACCCC
>NW_022103898.1:1416718-1418333 GCF_000313985.2 Echinops telfairi | reverse complement strand
TTCCACAAGCCTGCCACTGCACCTCGATGTATTGGGGGGAGTGGGGCTTTGTTGGTGGATCCTCCCATCAGGCTCCTGTCCCAATGGAACAATGTCCTTCTGCTTCTGAGGGCCCCACCACCTCCCCCACCCTCTGCGTCCTACTCCGCAGATAGGCCCCACGGCTTGGCGTCCCCTCTGGAGCTGCCTGTCCCTGGCCGAGGGCATATTTATGAAGAGGTGGCAGTTGAGCTCGCGCCTTCTCCCGGGCCCACGTTGCTGCCATGCGTGGTGCCGTGACTAGGAGTCCGCGGGGGCCAGCTTGAATGAGCGCCTCCATGTGCATCCCAGCCCCTCTAATTCATGCTGATGGAGCTGCCCACGCTGGCTGCTCAGAAGGTGGCTCTCCTTCAAAGCACAGCTGTTCCCTCACCCTTCTCAGAAACAAGAAATACGCCCATGCAAATTGGAGAACTGGGCATGTTGTGATTTGCATAGGAGAGGTATGCCTTAGCTTTGGGATCCTGTTTCCAGAAATGTATGCTGAGAAGGAAGAGGAGACCCCAGCGCTGCACAAAGGACCCTTCAGAGCCTGTGGGGACACAGGACACACCAAGCATGGCAACCGCCCCTGGTTTTTCTCACCCTCCATCAGAGGGCGGCGTCTGGAACAGAGCAAGTGCTTGGTGAGGGGTCTTCCCCCAATGTTCCTGCCTGGGAGCCTGGATCCCTGAGACCTACACGCCTCTTCCTCTGCCACCTCCACTGGGGCATCCAGAGAGGCATCCAGAAGACAGGAAGTGCAGCTTCATAGGAAGGCCCTGCCCCCAGAGGGCCAGAGAACAAAAGGATCCCTGACCACAGGCTCGGGGGTCCAGGATGTAGGTGACGGTCAGAGGGTGAGAGGAAAGTGTGGGGATGCTCCTGGACATAGGTGTCAGGACTGGACCATCGCACATCCTGAGTGCAGAATGACGCAGCGCACAGCAAAGTTTTCTAGCCGTGGAACTCAACTCAACGGCCAGGGGTCTGGGGCTCCCAGTGGTGCTATCATGGAGGTGCTTGGCTACTGCTAGCCAGTGGACAGGGCCATTCCAAGTGGACCCAGAGGTGCCTCAGACATAAGGATGAGAACCCAGGCCCTGTCACCACAGGGGGCCACCACAAGCCAGCAGAAACTCAGTGGAGCCTGGTCATGGCCAGCGCTACAGGAGGCTGGGCCTTGCCTGAGGGAACTGCTGGACTTGCTGACTCCAAGCAGGCTCCAGGTCTCTGGGAGACAGGGGCTGCTCAGGATTCTAGAGTGAGTAAATGTTTATCTCTAGTGCCTGTGGTTAAGTGCACCCCCCCGCCCCTTGGTGGCATGTCCACCTTTCTTGAACTCCCGCCCTCCTCCGCTAGCCACTTTATGGAGCACACCTGGACCCTGGCCTGGCTCAGGACTGAGCACAGGGGGGACAGAGGAGGGATGGAGAACCCCCCACCCCACAACATCCAAGAGAGACTGACCATCACATGAGGTCCTGGAGGGGTGGTGGGGGCCCAGCAGGGAAGGGCAGCAGGTGCAGTGCACATAGGAAAGGTGGCAGCTGGGTTGGAAGCAGCTTCCTCTGGAAGAGCAGAACCTGGAGGAGCC
>NW_022103898.1:1413900-1415655 GCF_000313985.2 Echinops telfairi | reverse complement strand
GATGGACCAGGATAGATGCTGCAGGTAGTATCTGGAGTCAAACTCTTTGGAGACAGCCATCCATCCACTCACCCATGCCTCCATCATCCATCCATCCATCACTCATCCATCATCCATCCATCCACCCATCCATCACTCATCCATCATCCATCATCCATCCATCCATCCACTCACCCATGCCTCCATCATCCATCCATCCATCACTCATCCATCATCCATCATCCATCCATCCATCCACTCACCCATGCCTCCATCGTCCATCCATCCATCACTCATCCATCATCCATCCATCCACCCACCCATCTATCGATCGTTCATCCATCCGTCCATCCTTCTGTGTGTCTTGCTGTGGCAGCGTTCTTGCTGCTGAGACGCTCGCGGCTGGGCCTTCAGAGCATCACCCATCAGCAGGGTCCCCCGTGGTGGACAGGTTTCAGAGGCGCTTCCAGGCTGAGACAGACTAGGGAGAAAGGACAGGATCCGCCAGTGACAGCCCCATGCGTGGCTCACAACAGAACGCTGACTGACGGAGCTGGAGATGAGCCTCCTGGGCTGGAAGATGCTCCTCATGCACAGTGGCCACACCAGGGACTTGACCAGACCACGGACCATGAGAATGGAGCATGCAGAAGCTAGCCCATGAATAAGGATGGCCTTAGAAGAGATGATGTCTTTGAGCTATGGCGCTGGCCAAGAACGTCGAAAGTACCACCCACTTCCAGAGGAACAAACAAGAAGAAAGCTTAGAGGTGAGGTTTTGTCTCACATCCCCTGGATGTGTGATGGGGCAACTAGTCCCTGAAGAGGGGCATCGTGTTGGTAAGCGGAGGAGCAGGGAGAGAGAGGATCCTCCCCCTACCCCGATCACTCCCCTGCCTCCAGGATTACACTGGGCTGGCTGGGTTTGCTGGGGGCTGATCACTCCAGAGGAACCCGTCTGTGAGCCTCCTCATCTCCCCTCGGTGCAGATGAGGATCCGCTTACCTGCGCTAACAGATGGCCACCATAAATCCAATCCAGGAGCATAATGAGATTTAATATTTGATGTCAGATTATTAGGATATAATGATTTTTGCCACTTTAATATTGATGAATAATCAGTCCTATTAAGGCTATGAGGACAAGAATTCAGTGCGAAGGGAAAATTAACTGTTGAATTAATAGCCACTGTCCCTAAGTGAGACTTCCTGGGTAGTGTTGTCCTCGAGCACAGGCAGCTCATCCGACTTGGACGCTGACAGCAGAGAGCCCGCTGGGACGTCCAGGCAGAAGCCCGCTCCATCCACAGGTCATACCTGTCTTGCTGTATTGCCAGCTGTCCCAAGCGCTCACTGCTCGCAGCATCTAAGTGAGGACCTTTCAGGAGCAGGTGGACACTCCTATCTTCCAAGATCCTATTGTGCCACATGGGGACCCCTGCTGTCATATGAGTCCTGCTCTATGGCCCTGTGCTCCATCCGCTTGGGATCCCAGGCCCTGGGCTCCGGGGCTGTAGACACCTGGCTGCTATAGGTCCCCATGGCAGGTAGACCAGCATACACCTATGAGCCCTGGTGGCACAATGACTGCACGTTGGGTGGATACCTGCAACCACAAGTTGCTCCTCAGGGGAGTCCCAGTCACGGAAACCCCACAGTACACTTCTGCCTGTCCTGTCGGGTCACTGTGAGCTGAACCCAACTGGATAGCAGTGAGTGTGGACCAGGGTTCAGAGGTGCCCCAAGGATGCTGGGGGCTGGGCTACTACCTGCAAGG
>NW_022103898.1:1410684-1412602 GCF_000313985.2 Echinops telfairi | reverse complement strand
GGGAGTGGCCACAAGTGGGGGCTATAGGTCAGGGGACCAGCTGGCCACTCTGCCTGGTGTCCATCAGTGTCTGCCTCAGCTTTGCCGCCATGGGCTCAGGACCCGGCTGGCAGCTCTGACCCCTTCTGCCCCCAGTGCCTGCCCCAGCCCTCCCAACCCTTCACCTCCTTGGCAGAACCTGCCCTTACAGGCAGTCACCACCCTCCTCCTCCCACACGGAAGTGGACCCAGACTTCATCCATGAGGAGCAGACTGGACTCAGAGAGACGTGGTCCCAATGGCTGCCGTGACAGGGAGATTGGTCCCATCCCAGGACCATGAGAGCTCTTCAGAATCAGGCAGTGAGGGTTCCCTTTTCTGGGGAGGGGTCTATCGGGTGGGCAGGCGGGGGCGGGAGAGCAGTGAGGCGAGGCAGGAAGCTCAGCTCTCTGAGGACAGCCCTCGGGGTGGGGGACGCAGGTTGTACTCGGTGTGGGCACAGCTTGGGAAGGGTGAGGCCCAGGATCTGCCGGCCTGCGGAGGACAGAAGCAGGGCTCACATGTGGCCGGGAAACGGCAGAGGGTTAGACAAGCTAGAACCCCCCCACTGTGAGTCCGCCCACTTCTGCTGGGGATGGCTGGGGATGGCCGGGCCCCGGCGTGCCGGGAAGCAGATCACAGGGCCGTTTCTCTGAGACACCAGGGTGGACTTGAACTCCCAGCCTCTGACGAGCAGCCCAGCTCACGACCTCCTGCGACTCCCGCAGGATAAAACCAAACCTGGGCCTGGGCCTCTGCCTCCTGGGCCATCGGGTGTTTTCCAGGACAGGTCGACCCCCAGCCAGCTCTTGACCCTGGTCCTCAGAAGCAGTGGCCAGGCCTTCCTTGCTGGGTGCACTGCCTGGGTTGGAGCCAGCAGCCCCTGCTTTCCCCCGTCCCACTTTGTTTCCATTTCGATCGGGCCCCGTGCACGCGGACGTGTCATCTGCCTGGGGGAATTGTGTGTGGCGAGTCCGAGACCAGTACGCGGAGCAACTCATCAGAGAAGCTTGTTTGGCATGAGGAAGAGTGTGTGGTCGGGGTTGGAGGAAGGCTTGTTAGCCGTCTGGAGGACACAGCCTTGGCGATGAAGATGCAGAATGGGGCCTCCGCGATGGACGGCGACCCGAGGTCAGGAAGGGTCGAATCCGCTCAACGGAGCCAATCGGCAGCATCACGACACAGGAAGAGCCTCGCGTTGAAGTTGTCAAGGGTTCTGTCTTGCTTGGGTCCACCACCAGTGCTCAGGGAAGCAGCAGGCGAGAGGCCAAATGATGGATTGCATGTGTCAATCGGCTGCTCACGAGCTCATTCAAGAGTTGAAGAGCAAGGGTGTCGCCTTGGGACTGAGTCTGACCCAAGCCGTGGTGTTTCCAATGGCCTCATGTGCAGGCGACAGTTGGACGTGTGAAGGAAGAAGAATCCAGGCGTGTGAGTGACGGCGCCAGTGACGGCCAAAGGAACACACCGACCTGTCTCAGAAGAAGGACAGCCAGAGTGCTCCTCAGAGGCAAGGAGGGCGACACTGCATCCCACAGCCTCCGCACATGTGGTCAGCAGAGTCCAGTCCCTGGAGAAGGACGCCAGGCTCGGGAAAGCGGAGGGGCCTGGAAAAGAGGAAGGCCCTCATGGAGATGGAGGGACACCGTGGCTGCGGCTATGGGCTCAGACGTGAGACAAGGGGAGGAGGATGCAGCACCGAGCAGTGTTTCACTCTGTTGTGCACACGGCTACCATGAGTCAGTACCAACTCTGGGCACCTAACAACCACAGCGTTTCTATTTCATGACCTTGAGCTTGTATTTCTCCCTATTCCTGTGAGTACTTGTTAGTTTCCATGAGGAAGGGATGGGGGGGTGTGGTAGTTACATGATTTTATGTCCACCTGAAGGGCAGGGGT
>NW_022103898.1:1406410-1410332 GCF_000313985.2 Echinops telfairi | reverse complement strand
CAGAAAAGAGGGAGACCTTCGCCAGGAGGGATGGGCACAGTGGCTGCCACAGAGGGCTTAAACACAAGAACAACTGTGAGGCTGGCGCGGACTAGGCAGTGTTTTCTTCACTTGTACATTGGTGGGTCCGTGTGAGTCAAAACTGCCCCCCAGGCACTTTACAACCACCACTACTGCAACCTTGGAAATGACTCAGCAGAGTCAGGGAGCCAGGGTGGGGCCCCAGCGCTGTCACCTGGGAGGGCGAGCAGATGGGGGCACTGCGCCGTCCTGTGCCTGTGCCCAGCACCTGCCCACATCCTCTGGGAGCAGCACCACCACTCAGGCGCCCCTGTGCTGGGCTGCTCTGTACGCCTGGGACAGGTGGGGGCAATCAAAGGACAGACAGGCACAGAGCTAGGGGAAGGGCCTAGCCTCCTAACGGGCACCAGCGCCCCCTGAGCAGAATGGCCGACCCATCGTCCCATCCTGACATCCAGGTCTCCCAGGGGCCCATGTCCTGCCCCTCCTCTCCCGCCCCTGCGTCCAGGCCCCGGGGAGGCGGATGCAGCCACACTCCAGCATCTCTCAGAAACCCTTCTCCTCCCCTCATCCCACACTTGTCCAAACGTTCACACAGCTCAGGGGCTTTTTACAGCCTGTCAGATCTGCTGCCCGGACACGCGCCCCACTGTTCAGTTAATGGATCCGCCACCGCTCGCATCCCCTGGGGGATTTTTTTACTTAACTTCTGAAATAGGGGGTGGAGTCTGAATCGTTTCAAGTGCCACAACTTGTTTTCGCCTCTAATTGTCCCTGAGAAAAGTACCGCTGCACACAAAGGCTTGGCAGTGGCGCAGAAGCCAGCGAGGAGCTGCAGGGGCCGGCCGGCCTGGAGCCTTGGCCAGTGACTCTGCAGGTGGTACCTCGAGAGCCGATCCTGGTTGCCATCTCAGAAGGTGTGGATGCAGTGTGGCCACCAGGACACAGAAGGGGCCCCACAGGGATGCTGGGTGCGCCCAGGAGTCCACACCCACTCACACCCACCCCCCATGGCCGAGGAGGAAGGCAGGTTGCCACACAGGGCTTCCTGGGCTGCTGTCTCTGCATCCTGGACGGGTCACCCTGAGGGGCCGTCTGGAGAAGGACATCATGCAGAGGGGCAGCGACAAGGAGGGAGGCCCTGAGGGAGGCGGATGGACACAGGCCTGCAGCGGAAATGATGCCGGCTCCAGCCTTACAAAGGCTGTGAAGCTGGCAGGGGCGGGCTGGGGTCTCACTCCGTGTACGTGAGGCCGTCGTCCCTGGGAAGGGACTGGAGGGCCCCTGGCATCCGCAGTCTTGACCTGAGCTGACCGCCGTGTCTTGTCTCCTGCAGCGTCCCTGAAGCCAAACCGACCTAGCCAGACGAGAGAACGGCGGGAAACTCTCCTGCCTGCCGTGGAGTTGAATCAGACTGCACAGCCCCTCCAGGCAGGGTTTCCCAGGGTGGATGAGAGAGCCCCAGTGGAGGCAGGGGTGGGGGGCGGGTGGGCCTGAATCATCCAAACCCACAGACTCATGGCCATCCAGTCCATTCCAACCCACGGAGACCCGACAGGACAGGGCAGACATGCCCCGGGGTGTCCACCACTGTGACTCTTTAAAACCGAACTCCCTGCCAGGGAGGGGCACTGACTCACAGCGACCCTACAGGAGGAGGTCGAACTGCGGGTTTCTGGGATGGACGGTGACTCTTTGAGGGGGGAGGACGCCTCGTCTTTCTCCTGAGGAACAGCTGGTGGTGTTGAACTGCTCACCTTGCAGCTAGCAGCCCGGTGCGTCACCAGGACAGCACCGGGGCTCCTTCCGGGATCACCCCTGGGGCCAGCAATGCCGGTGGCCACGCTTGGTTCTTCGGCGTGGACTGTGGCACACACATCTGTAATGGCCAAGGGTGCTGAGCCGCGGTTTTCCTGAAGAGCAGGCAGTAGGCCAACTCAGTGTGGGGCCTGTGAGATGCGGTTTCTGAGACACTAAGTCTTTGCAGGAATATACGGACCCCTTTTTCTCCCTCAGCACTCAATGCCTGACCCACAGGGCCACCAAGGACCCTGAAAAGGGCGGGGAGAACTGAATGAAACCCTGTTCTGTCTGAGAATGCTGTCTTTACAGGCTGGTTCAACATCGCTAACTTTTCAGGGGTCAGTACGGTGCTTGCTGGTGTCATTGAACTGACATCACATGTGACATGGACTCGGTGCCCACAGAGTGTCCGAGGTCATCCTTATGGGGGCGGGTCTCAGGGTCACTCTCCAGGGAGCCCCTGGGTGGGCTCCTAGGGACTCAGAGGTGACCCTTCAGCTCCCAGAGCCCCTGCAAACAGGAACAAGGGGTCGTCCCTGATTCTCCAGGTCCTCACCTCACCGTGGGACCCAGGTAAGGCATGTGTGGGGGCTGGGCTTCCTACCACGTGGCCGTAGGCAACGTGCAGGTATCGGTTTTCACGAGACCACTGCTGATGTTCTCGGGCAATGTCTCCGGCCCGCAAGACGAGGAAAGCCCAGATCTGTAACAACGCGGGTAGCAGAAGACTGTGGGAATTAAACAGAACCAGGTTGAGCCCAGAGCTGGATTCCGATGGAGCTGTGGGCATGGAGCCCGGCCGTGAGCCAGGGGCTACTCACAGGCTAAGGAGTGAAGTGGCAGGAGGATGGACTGTCCAGATAATGAGCCCACGAGGACAAGTGCCTTCAAGACTGAGGCCACCCCACCATTTGTCATCCACACTGGGCCGTCACAGGGCAGGACAGCCTGTCAGGGCAGAGAGAGTACTTAGAGCAAACCTGGACAGCAGGTCAACCTGGTTCTGGCCCAGCTCCTGTTCCCACCGTCTCCACTCTCAGCCCGGCAGGCCCTCCACCGAGACCCCAGGAGGCCGTGAGCATCCCACCCGCCGCTGAGCTGGCCCGGAGACGAGCGGGTCCGTGGAGCCGTGGCCTCAGCAGCGTGAGCTCACCGAGTGGAGTGTCTGCATCCCTGCTGACCACGCTCACAGGGCACGCTTTCTCCTCATGCTCTGGCACACGCTCACAGGGCACACTTTCTCCTTATGCTCTGGCACACGGCACAGGCCGGAGGACAGTGTCCACGTGGCTCTCTTGGTGTTGGGAGACCCCATCGCGTTGGCTCTACTCACCATGTTTCAGGCCAGGCCGACCAGAGAAACAAATCCAGAGATACGCTTACATGTGTAAGAGAGACCTTCCTCTCAAGAACAAATGATGGATCAAGAAAACATCCCAGCCCAGTCAAACTCAAGTCCACAAGTCCCTCTTCAGACTCACACAGTCACACGCAATGATGCAGCGTACAGGAAGATCACAGGCCAGTGAGTGAGTGCATGGTCACTGGATCCGACCACGGTGGAAGCTTCTCCAGGACTCTGGCCGCCATCAGGGTCCACCAGCAAGAAGGAGAAGGCAAGAGAAAGAGAGAGGGGAGGTTCTCAGGACCCTCCTTGTGAGAAGGCCACTCCCACAAGGAGTCACCATCAGGCTGTGCCTGATTGACAGACTAGACCCCACCCTGCACGTTGATGTATCTGACATGAGATTACGTAACCACACAGGGAACCTAGGAACCACAGAATGAAGCACCGCCTGGCCCTGCACCATCCTCATGATCGTTGACGTCAACGTCCACCCAGCTCCTCAAGGGCCGTCCTCTCTTTTGCTACCCCTCTGTTTACCAAGCAGGATGTCCTTCTCCCAACAACGTGTCCAGCATGCGGAAGACAGAGTCCCTACATCCTCACTTTGAAGGCACCCTCTGGCCATCCTTCATCCCAGACGGATCTGTTAGTGCTTGGAGCAGTCCGGGTACTCGCAAACCCCCTTGCCATCCGAGCATTCAAAGACACCCACTCCATAGTGAGGGTCCGGATCCACATCGCCTCAGTGGG
>NW_022103898.1:1404270-1405331 GCF_000313985.2 Echinops telfairi | reverse complement strand
GGGGATTTGCGAAGGTCCCAGGGAGGTGGGGGGTGGCTCCATGGTCACCCCAGCCTGGCCTGGCCTGGCAGAGCCTGTCAGGAGGGAGCAGTTCCTGGTCCCAACATGTGCTGGCGTCAGTGATCCTTGGGGGCCCTCCAGGGGCAGGTGGGAGGGCGACACGGCAGCCATCAGTGTGTACCGGAGAGGAGACCCAAGTGGAGTCTTGTCACTGGGTGGCAGGGCAAAGCAAAGGGACAGGGACAAGGAGGAAGACCCTGGACAAGACGGAGGGACACAGTGGCTGCCCCCGTGGGCTGGAGCATGGGACATTAGCAAGGATGGCGTAGGACCGGGCCGGCTGTGTTCTCTTGTGCATGGGCCACTGATGGCAGCAATCACAACCACAACCACAGCCACACTTGGCATCTCTGACATCGCCTGTGCTGCTCTCCTTCAGGGCAGGTGCCTCCCCTCTCCTCGTGCCTGGAACCCCCAGCAGCCCCTGCTTCGAGGCTGCGTCTGCCTCGTTCTGCACTCAGCCGTTCTTGTCCAACAACAAAGCAGCCACTCCCGAGGCAGGTGGCCGGGCCTTTGTCCTGACCTTTGTCTTCGTCTGGGAGCCCTGCAGACATGGGCTGGGCAGCACAGGGCCTTCCACGGGTTCCCCACGTGAAAGACGATGACCCTCTTAGCTGGGCAGCAGCACTGCCCCGCAGCCAAGGCCTGAGAGCCTCTCACAGTGACCCTGCTGCTGCAGAGAGAGAGGGTGGGGAAAGAGATAGAGAGAGAGAGAAAGCAGCGTCCAAGTGCTGAGACCTCTCAGTTCTTGGTCTTGCACACCATCCTGGGACCTTGCAAAGTGCAGGTATAGGGCTCAGGTCTAAGTGGATTTCTGGGGTGATTTCTGCATAGCCGTTGGCCTGGAACTGGGCTGCTTGGGGGCACCAGGGTCAGAGCACACAGTCCCCCTTTACTTCTCTTCCTCCCGTGACCCAGATTCAAAGACCCCAGCAAGGGGCCTTGTAAGCTTGAAGCATCTTATTGCCCCCTTTGGATGCCCCGAGGAAGAAAGCCTTCTA
>NW_022103898.1:1401735-1403335 GCF_000313985.2 Echinops telfairi | reverse complement strand
CCCCCCCAAGCAGGCCCAGGTGGTCCCCATGCCTCTTGGAGATGGACACACAGGACCCAGGTGCTCAGAGTCTCAGGAAGGGGCTGTGTGGAGGCAGAGGCACCGGAGGGTCTGGCCAGCACCATGACAGAGACACACAAGGACACTGGAGGGCCTGAGTGAGCCCCTGAAATGCTCCAAGAGTAACGGCCAGGAGAACCGAGGGGTAGTGGGGGCAGTCAGGAGGCAGGGGACCCCGGGAAGAGGTGCAGCCTGGAGACCCCGGAGGGGTGAATCTACAAGGCAGAGGACCTGCACAGGAAGCCGCGTCGGCATCCACAGGAGGACGCAGCAGGCACCACATCATTGTGCCCAGGAGCTACGTGGGCAGGCGCTCCGGCTCTCTTCCGGTGGCGACCCCTGGCATCGGAGTAGGACAGGCTCCACAGGGTTTTCCATGGCAGACTGTTCAGAAGGAGCCGCACTCACCGAATCCCAACCCAACTGTCCTGAGTCCCTGTGCCCTGGCTCGGATTTCTGTGCAGCCAAAGCCAACAGGTAGAAACACCCTACGTGCCAGAGGTGTTCAAGACGCTGAGAAGACTCAGGTCCTGACCCCGCACCTGTCTGTCAGCAGCAGCCCCTGTCACCACTAGGTCTGGGTGCCCCAAACCAATGGGGCGGGTGGCAGGCTGGAAGCTCCAGCAAGTCCTGTGTGTGTAACCTTGGGGCATGACCTTTCTCCTCACCACACCGTCTCTGTTGGTGTTGAGTCTCCAGGCCCATCCACCTGAGGTGTGAGCTCCTTTGCTAAATTCACTGGGATCTAGGTAAATTGGACGTTTTCCAAAATGTTATAGAACACATAAAGATCGATACCCTAACTATGCAAGGCGAGGGCCCGCCATCCTGGATTCTAAGGAGCTGGTGCTCCGAGTCCTCACTTTCTGCAAGCAAGGTTGTGTCATGTCTGCATCGCATGTTGTCAATAAGCCTGCCGCTAAGACCTGATGCTACATTCTTCTTCCTATAATTCAGCGTCTCCGATTCTATGCACGGCATGCAGATTTAGTAAGTATGGTGAGAGGATACAACCTGGACTCACACCTTTTCTGATTTTAAGCCATGCACTATATCCCTTGTTCTGTTTGCACGACTGTCTCTTGATCCATGTCCACATTAGCACAATGGAGCATCCTGGAATTCCCGTTCTTCCCAAGGTTATCCATAGTGCGTTATGATCCACACATGCCATCGATGCATGGTCAATAAAACACAAATAAACCTCTTCCTGGTACTCTCTGCTTTGAATCACGATCCACCTGACATCAGCAATGATATCCCTTGTTCCATGTCCTCTTCTGAATCTGGTCTGAACCCTGGCTTTTTTCTGAGAGGCCACCAATGTTGTGGACACGCACCTGACCTTCTGTGCCACCAGGGGATTCCTCCGTATGACCATATAGATGTTTATCTTAACCCTAAAGCTTGAAAGATTTGGTGACTCGGTTATGTTCATTCTCATTGATGGATTAAATCATCTCTCCAACACGTGTGTTGAAATTTGAATGATTTTATAAGCTGTGAATGAGGTCAGATATTATTAGATCAAGATTTTTTT
>NW_022103898.1:1399381-1400363 GCF_000313985.2 Echinops telfairi | reverse complement strand
ATTTTGAATCACTTGTTGCTCCCTTGTCCCTGGATTTTTCAGCACCACCTCCTTTCCTCCGCCTCCCCCTCTCCCTTGTCCCCCTGGAACCATTGGTCCCATTGTCCCATTCTCCTCCAGACTTTTCATCCAGCTTATCTTATCTAGATAGATCTGCAGAGATAATAATATGCACCACAAAACAAGGCACAGCAAGACAAAGTGACAAAGGAGAACACAGCCATGACAACAAAAAAGAAAACCAATGACCCAGAAAAGAAGAAATTAATCATTAAAAAAAAGAAAAAAAATTAAAATTAAAAAAGCAAAGAAAAACCTGTAAATAGATCACGGTCTGATTTTTGACCTCTAGGCATGTCCTCCAGTCTGATGGGGCGCCGCGCTCTGGCCCCAGAGTCTGTCCTTTGCACTCCCTCGGGAGCTCCCTGCTCGGCTCCCTGCGTTGCTCTGCCCCATGCCTTTAGTGGTTTGGCTTGGTGTCGTGGGGTCATACCGGGCCAATCCCGACACTGAGTCTCCAGTGTTGTCCCCTGTAAGGCCATGGGTCAGTGAGGGACATTGTGTCTCATAGTGGGATCAGCCACATGGTCCCCTCTGCGCACTGGCTGTTCGGACAGGGTAACATATTTTTTTAAAGATTGAAAAATGTGTTTCCTGACTATTCCATCATTGGTCAGTAGGGGTGAAGCCTAAAGTTCAGAGCACAAACGTGGCCAGTCTTGGTCGTGCCATGTAAAGCCAGCTCTCACCGAGTGCGGGGCAGTGCAAGAGAGGAAGGCCCCCAAGAAGACGGGCGGGCACAGGGGCTCACGCACAGGAGCAGCCGTCCGGATGGGGCCAGGCCGGGCAGTGTTTCCTCTGTGTGTGCAGCGGTGCTGTGAGTCAGAACCCACTCCCCAGCACCTACGGACAACTCACGGAATGGGCCACCCACCACCCATCCCACAAGTTGCTGCTCTGTAATGCCATAAATTCTGCCACC
>NW_022103898.1:1395893-1397002 GCF_000313985.2 Echinops telfairi | reverse complement strand
TGAGGACCTAATGTCGGGTGTTTAAGTGGAGAGATGTTTTGAGAATGATGTACAAATGCACTTTACACAATTGATGTGTGTATGGATTGTGATAAGAGTTGTATGAGCCCCTAATAAAATGTTTAAAAAAGAAGCCCTGCTTGTGAAACTCACTGACAAGCTAGTGGTGCAGACCCACCTTTGGGAGGCCTGTCATGCCAGCCTCCTTCCGGTCAGTCCAGCCTCGTTGGCAATTGGTTGTGTCCATCTGCTAGAGACGTAAGTCCTTTCCTTTGTTTTGGTTGAAGGGAAAATGCGTCTGGGTTGTGCTGGGCATTAATGACTTGGAAAAAATAACTCCCTCAGTTACCCCAGCTTCACTGAACACACACACACACACACACACACACCCCGTCACCGTGTCCCAGAGTGATGAAATATAATTATGTGAGCATGCTGGTTCTGAGACTTCATTTGTGGAATGGTGCGTTAAAGCGCTGCAGATACCGAGCGTGCTTCCTTCCT
The DNA here is from genome assembly GCF_000313985.2 of Echinops telfairi. Lineage (NCBI taxonomy): Eukaryota > Metazoa > Chordata > Mammalia > Afrosoricida > Tenrecidae > Echinops > Echinops telfairi. The sequence continues at coordinate 1,396,498 of NW_022103898.1, read as the reverse complement.
GGTTTCTGTGTTATCTTTCGTACTTCTCCTGACTGCGACCCTCTGACCGTGCTCCTGATAAGGACGTGGAGCGTGTAAAGAGCCCACGAACACAGTGAAAAGCATCCACAACCCTCACGTTGTTCCACTAAGTGGAATAGGCTCACGTAGAGCCGCCACCACGTCTTTGTCAGCCGGCTCCTCTTTCCCCAGGAGCTGCTGGTGGTTCAAACCGATGATCTTTGGGGTTGCAATTTTTGTTTAAACCACTGCACCATCAGGTGCTCCTTAAACACCCCAAGGCTAAGAACCCCAACCCACTGCCCTCGAGGTGATGCCAACCCATGACGACTGCGGCACAGAGAACCGCTCCGAGGGATTCCAGCAGCTGTGGAAGCAGCCTCCCTTCTCTCCTGGAGCAGGTGGTGGGTTTGAACTGCTTACCTGTGGTTAATAGCTCACTGCACCACCAGGGGTCCTTAAACACTCCCACACCATCCATTCAATTGCCATTGATTTAAGTCTGACCCCTAGCTCCTCTATATAGGGTCTCCAAGACAGGAACTCTTTATAGGAGCAGACAGCCTCATCTTTCTGCAGCAAAGCAGCGGGTGGGTTTGACTTGC
>NW_022103898.1:1386073-1388111 GCF_000313985.2 Echinops telfairi | reverse complement strand
GCTGTCAGGAGAGACCAGTCCCGTGCTGGACACATTCGAGGGGCAGGGAAAAGAGGAAGGCTGTCGTCGACAAGAAGGGCTGACACGGTGGCTGCACCACTGGCCTCAGACATAACTACTCTCGAGAGGACGCGGCAGGGCCGGGCAGCGTTCTGGTCTGTTATACGTAGGGCTGCCCCGAGTCAGAACCGACAGGATAGCCCTGAACAAGCGCCTTGAGGCCACAGAAAATGACATGGCTTGGGTGAGACACACCTCAGTCCTAAAGGGAGATCCTTGCTCCTCAACGCTTCCAAGCATTCTTGTGCCGCGACTGGCCCAATGCACTGTGACGTTGGTTGTCTTAGCTGCTGCGTCCATGAGCGCTGACTGTGGCTCTGAAATCCTGGGCGACTTCCATAGTTTCACCACCCGTCAGGATGCTGTCCAGTGGCTCCGTTGTGGGGGGTTGGGGTTGATTCGCATTGAGTTATAATCTACACCAGAGGCTACAGGTATTGGTTTTCACTAACAAGTGCTTTAAAGCCTCCGTGTTGGCAGTGAACGGGTTTGCTACCTGCATATCGCGCGTTGGGGATAAGCTTTCCTTTAATCCCGAGGCTGAGTTGCTCTTTGCTAACCCGGCTTCTGAGTTCATTTCCTCCACACACACATTGCCCGGGCCCGCTGAGCACACGCATCCAAGCTGGATGCACACTTTTCTTGTGCAGTTAATGCAGCTATTCCTCAAAAGTACACAGCCTCCCAGAGAGTCAACGGAATCGAAGGATCCTACCAACGTCTCCGTCTGAGATCAGCCGTCAGAACCAATTTGTTGGCTCCCAGCACCAGCAGCAGCATGTGTGCGAGTCTCCATTTGAGAAGACTTAGGCAGAAGACCGTGATGAAGCTGGAACGGTATGCCCTAGGCTGGCAGTAAGTGCCCGGGACCTGTACGGCGCGCAGGCCACAACGGCGCCCAGCAGATGTTGCTCCCACGCTCACGTCACAAGCACTGGGCACCTCCTGCCGGGGAGGAGGCAGAGCAGGTAGACATGCCACCACCTGTTCAGCCAATCCCTGGCCCTTTGAAAGGACACTACCTTGCTCCGCACTGGGTTATCTGGCCCAGTGAGGAGATTTGCAGGTAGGAAGCGCCTGGGAGCAGCCTGTCTTCTTCAATTAATCTTTCATCGTCAAGCTAAGCAGATGAAATTGGGGCCACGCCAGGAAAACAGCCTGCAGCACTGGTCAGCCTGCTCATCCCGGGGACCCGCCCAGCGCAGTCAATCAAATGCCTGTCCCTTTCCAAGACCTGGAACAAATAATTAAACCACCCATGAAGGTGCCCACCGTCTTTGGGTGTGGAATCCCAGCTCGCTGGGATCTGCCCCGCCAGCCAGACACTATCACAGAAGACAAGGTAGCCTTGCAAATGTGGGCCCACTGGGCACAGCCCTCTGACGGCCACTGGTGACCAGGGAGCGCCCAGTCCAGGGTTGCGCCGAGACTCCCTGCTCCCCTCTTCCATGTTAGTAGACCAGATGGGCCCGGGTGCCCCCGTGAGGATTTTCTGCAAGGTGCTTCCTGAAGGGGTTGTTTTCTTACCTGAGGGTCAGTCAGAAAGTATTGCTACTGCAGGTTCCCCTTCCTCAATGCACAGTGTATTCCAGAGAGCATGCTTAAACAGGTCTCTGTGGTCAGGGGTTGACTGGGGACATTACTGTTACCATGCTCCATCAAGTCCTTTCCGGCCCACAGTGAACACAAAACGTCACCTCGTCCGGCCCCACGCTGTCCTCACAACTGGGCCCGCGCCCAGCGCTGCAGGCCCGGTGACCGTCCGTCCTTCTTGCCAACAGTCTCCCTCGTTTCTGCCGCCCCTCCACTTTCACCAGCTCACTGAGTGCTCTCTCAGAAAGACTCTCATGCACGTCCTTCAACAAGCTCCTGCCGAAGCCCTGCTTCTGAGGGATGTGCAGGTGTGCTCGCCCCACATGTGCACTTGCCCCTGTCCTCCTCCCTCAGGTCTTTGCACCCATGTGACCCTCTCAGTGAG
>NW_022103898.1:1379274-1384661 GCF_000313985.2 Echinops telfairi | reverse complement strand
TGACACAAAGTTGGCTGCAATCCCATCCATGTAGGAGAGGGTAGGCAGAGTGGTGCCAAAGGGGAGGCTGGCAGAGACTGAGGGACACGTGGGTGGAGGTGGTGGCGAGCGGGAAGCCTGGTGGTGACCAGACTCACGGGGAAAGCTCCCTCTCAACATCGTCAGGACGGGAGGGGAGGGGAGCTGATACCAAGGGCTTCAGTGAAAAATAAGGTTTTGAAAATGATCGAGGCAACATGCACAAATGAGCTTGACACGATGTATATAGACTGTGATAAGAGCTGTAAGAACCCCAAGAACATGATCCTTTTTAAAAAATAAAAAGAAGAAGAAGAAGAAGGATGTTCCTTCTGGGTGATCCTAGAAGCCTGTTGGTCCATGACGGACATTCCCATGGTTGATATTCCCATGTCTGCCTCTGAGGAGATGCCTGGTGTGTGCCCGTGAGCCTGACATGCCTGCACACAGGTGCATGCGTGCAGCCAGTATAGGATGAATAGTCAAGCTCAGGAATGGAAGCCTGAGGATCAGGAGGCTTGGATCATCTGCAAGGACCTAGACTTGGAGCTGTGAGGTCAAAGAGGCTGTTGTGAATCCAGTGTGTCCCCTTCAAAGCACACCCTTGTGTGGTGATCATTGGTGGGAACACAGCTTCCTGTCACATCCCCAAACAGACCAGTGCACTCCCACCAAGTCGGCCAACTCACAGAGAGGTTCCAGGCAGAGGAGGACGCCCGTGGGGTTTCCAGGACTGTAAATCTTCAGGAGAGCAGACTGCCTCTTCTTCCTTCCACAAAGCAGCTGGTGGGTTTGAACTCGATGTTGTGGTCAGCAGCCCAGCAGCCTGACCCACAGACCTCCCAAGGCCCCTTCATCCAAGAAGAGTGGCCCTAAGCAGAAACCCCCTGGGCTATGAACAGAGCACAACAGGTGCAGAGCCAGGCATGGGCTAGCCTACAGGACCCTCCACAAACAAACTGAGGGACCAGAGAGTCCCAGGACCACCGCCAGGGTGGAGATAGGGGCATCCCCTAGTGCCACCTGCCGGGGGAATTGACTGCCCCCATGACCACCTGCAGGGGGCATTGACTGCCCCCATGACCACCTGCAGCAGGGATTGAGCGACCTAAGACTACCTATGTGTGTGGTGAGGGCGAGAGAGGTTTGACTAGTCCAGGACCACCTTCAGGGTTCAACTTACAGGGTGGACTGACTGATCCAGGACCACCAGCAGGGGAAATGATTAGCCGCAGGACCACCTTTGGGGAGCCCTTACCTTCCCAAGTGCCACCTATGGGGGAACTGACCACCCCAGGATCGAACTGACCACCCCAGGACCATCTGCAAGGGTGTTAACCTCTAAGACCATGAATTTGGCAGCCCAGCGCACAGACTGTGGATGGTGAACTTCAGTTCTAATTCACCCACCGGGAGTGGGAGGGGAGTGAGACCCAGTGTTGGTGCAGCAGTGACCACAGGTCCAGCGGTAGGTGCACGGGCATGTCATAAGGCGCCGTCCAGATTCATGGGGGAAGGGAGATGGGACCTGCGCCTCTTGTTCTGTACTGGCTGCACCTGGAATCTCATGTGTTCAGCCCACACCAGCAGGTATCTCAGGTGGTCTCATTTCAGCAGGAATGGCACATCTGCCCAGCGAGTCCCTCAGGCACACACTGGCGTGGACCCACCATCTGCCTCAGATACATTTCATGTCAACGTGTACCTGGCTGGAAGGAGACCTCCAGGTGCCAGGCAGGGACTCTGTTCTGGCAGTCGGCCAGCTGTCCCGCTGGGCAGGGTGGGGTCCTTGGAATATGGGGCTGATTGAAAGTGACAGGCCTGCACTCAACTGCCAAGTCTCTGCTCCCCAATTGTCCTCCCAGGTAGACAGGATCCCATAGGGAGCTTCTCAGAGATGGAGGGTAGGGAGAGGGGCTGGCTGAGTCCCCACCGGGCTCCGGGGTCCCCATGTGGGTGCACAATCAGAAAGAGGGTGCTGGCACATGAGGGAGGGGCTGGTGCGACTTCTGGGAGTGTCGTCCCCATGCCATGGTCTTCAACCGCCTCCTGAGTCTGGGAATGTTGGCCAGTGCACGAGGAGGGCGGGGGAAGAGGCCTTTGCACGGCGGTGCTGGAGAAGGGTCTTGAGCCGCCCACGGACTGCCGAGGGAACAAGCAGGGCTGTCTTGGAAGAAACATAGCCAGATGCTCTGGAGACATGAAGACGGCAAGACCTGGTCTGCTGGACTCTGGCCGTGTTGTCAGGAGAGAGCAGTCCTCAGAGGAGGACATCATGCGAGCTGCGGAAGAGGCTCAGCCAACAAGAGGATGATGAAGGACCAGGCAGCACTTCCTTCTGTTGTTCATGAGGTTGTGATGAGTCAGACCGATGTCAAGGTGCCCCTTCCCGACAACACCCCTTGTCAGAGCCTGGGAGGAGCAATGGGGAAGTGTGGGGCTGCAAACAGAGAGATGGGTGATCGGAACCCACCAACAGTGATGACTGCCGAGGAGAGACAGACTGTGGACTCCTGTGGGGGTCAGCATCTCTGTCCTGCAATGGGTAGGGGAGACCTGGTGGCAGGGGTGGTGTGGAGGGAGCCCCACCTTCCTGAACGAGCAGAGGGCATCCCCATGCCATGCTGGCCAGGTGAGGCACACAGCCTGTGGAGCCCTAACCCTCAGCGAGCTTCCTGGATGCAGGACAGGTGTGGAGCTGTGCTGAGAGAAAGCTGTGTTTGTGTTTGGGAGGGACAGGTGGCTGGTGTCCTGGACAGGATAGGTGTACCCTCAGGGTGGACAGGACAGGAGTACCCTCAGGGTGGGCACCCAGCGGGTGGGCAGTGCTGCCAGCACGCAGCCAGGAGCAGACAAAGAGACATCAGGATGAGGCAGGTGGGGCGGTTGAGCAGGGCCTCCAGGACCTGCAGGAGGAGAGAAGGGTGGGAGGTGGACACCATGTCTGCCCAGCAGTAGTATTGATGACCAGATGTGAATGGTGGCCAGCCCTCGGCCGGGCCGTGACTCAACAATGGGGCAGGAGCTGTTAGAAGTGACCACACCTTGGAAGACCAACAGGAGTCCTGGTGGACCGCAGGCTAGGCGTTCAGCTACTCACCACAGGATGGGCAGTTCAAGCCCACTGACCGCTCTGAGGGAGAAAGAGGAGGCTGCCTGCTCCCAACAGGCTTGGAAGTCCCCTGCAGGGTCAGTAGGAGTCAGAGTCAAGAGCAGTGGGTAGGAAGACCAGGGGCTGGTCCCTGGGGTGCAAATTCATAAGACAGCCATCTGCTAATTAGTTGTGGATGCCAAATCAGTTCCGGCTCACAGTGACCCTACACACAAGAGATCACAACACCACCCGGCCCTGCACCATCCTCACGATTGCTCTATTTAAGGCCATTGTTGCAGCCACGGTGTCAGCCCATCTTGTGGTAGGTCTTCCTTTTTGTTCACTGAGCCTGATGTCCTTCTCCAGGGACTGGCCTCTCCTGACAACACGTCCAAAGTACCTGAGATGAGGTCTAGCCGTCCCTGCCTCTAAGGAGCCTCTGGTCATGCTTCCCAGACAGACCGATCGGCCCTTTCAGCAGCCCATGGCTCTGTCGGTGTGCTTCCCCAGCACCATCTCTCAGATGCATCGACCCTTCCTCGGGCTTCCTTAGTCAATGACCGGCGTTCACGTGCACACGAGAAGACTGAAACCCCATGGCCTGGGTCAGGTGCACCTTCATCCTCAAAGTACGACGGCTGACAGAGCAGCGGTGGGCTGGTCAGTCTGGGATGCAGCCCATGGGGCAGGGGGAGCACTGCGAAGAGAGCCCTGGCTGTCCACGTCTGGTGGAGCAGCCACTGTGCACCCTGCGGCACATGCATTTCTCTAACACCCCCCCGCCATGCGACAAGCTCGACTTCACAGCAACAGGCTTTCGGGAGCCTGGGAGAGGACAGCCCTCCATCTTGTGTGGCTGGGGGAGTGGAGGCTGTACCTCGGGGATTTCAAGTACCAGCAGGGCTGCCTCTAATGAACAGGTTTCCACGAGCTTCCAGACGAAGACAGGCCTGGAGGAAGGAATGAGCCACTTCTAGAAATCAGCCACCGTAAGCCTATAAAGAGCAGCAAACGGCTGGCTGATGCAGGCGGGCAGATGTGCCCCTTGGCTTCTATTCTGCACAAGAGGGTCGCTGTGAGGACAGTGGGAAGGTGGACAGCAGGGACAAGAGGAGCTGCAGGAGCTCTCTGATGTTTCTGTGACACCACACGGGCCTGGCCACACAGACTGGACCATGGACCATCTCAGAGAGACCCCAGGACCCGGGACTGGGCAGGGCAGTGCTGGCCTTGTAGACTCACTCCTGGTATAATTCATGAGCTCTTTCTCAGGGCTGGCCCAGGCACCAGGATTCAGTTTAACCAGGCGCCTGAAGTCCTCGAAACTCAAGTTCAATCGCACTTCATTACCGTGCTGGTGGGGTGAAGGCTTCCTTCTGTGCTGCAAGTTTATTTCGGCCTAAATTATTAAGCAGATTGTTTAATAATGCAGTCTTCACATTGCCGATGGAAAAGCAGATGCCTCGTTTCAAAGCATATTGTTTCCAGAACGCAGCAGGGAGATGGGCCCGGTCCTCTCTGATCTTGCAGTACAACATCATCTGTTAGTCCAAGGCATCGAAGTCGTGTCCCTTAGCTAAAAAATGAGGAGGCCTGGCCCAGCCCTGAGCACAAGGCCTAGGCCACCAGACTCCTGGCTCCTTGTCTATTGATGTGTGTGCCACAAGGTCCCGGGAACAGACAGTAACCATTCTGGCTGTTTACTGAGACCAAAAGAGAGACCCATTGGCAGGAGCTTAGTGGCCCCATCACGTGCTCACGGTCAGAGCGGAGGGTTCGTGTCATCCTCAGAAAAGTGTTGCTGTCCAGGACGGATGTCCAGGTCCTTACACATCCTCGACCCACTCACAATGGACACCCCTTCCGTGCTTCAGTGGGGGGACCTCTGGAGGACTGCTCGCAGGCTGGACTCTGTGATGGTGTGAAGTTTATGGAAGAGAAAGTGGAGATGCTGAACCCGCTCTGTTTGTGAATCAAGATTCTGAACAGTCTCCTCTGTTAAGTAAGGGACAAGGACCTTACCAAAACATGGTTCCCTTGTTGAAATAATGCTTCCAAGTGTCTTCTTAACAAGAAATCAGTATCGTGCAAAGTATAACACATTATGGTGCCCAAGAGCATAAAGTTGCATGTGAAATGAGCAGGAGAAGTACCGCCTCAACTCATGTCCCAGTTCCACCTCTACACTCTACCTGTGAAGTGGAGGCATCCACACCATCGCCACTATCAATACTGTCATCAGGATCATCATCAGGATCATCAACACTATCAACAC
>NW_022103898.1:1376850-1377916 GCF_000313985.2 Echinops telfairi | reverse complement strand
TCATCACCATCAACTTTGAAAACTCACCATCAGCAGCAGCATCAAGCTCAACATCATCACCATCAGCAACACCACTAACACCATCAGCACCATAAGGACCAGCAGCAGACTCACCAGTAACAGCAACAACATCGATATGAAACCAGCCCCAGCATCCATGCAATCAGCTTCATCAGTATCACCACCCTCATCACCCTCACCCTCACCACCACCACCACCAGCACCACCACAGTCAACTTGAGCACCATCATTAGGATCAGCATCCCTTGGGTCCATGAGCCTTGCCTGCCCTCCAGTGCTCCTTTCTATCACTGGGGTGGATGTTGCGGCTCCCCAGTTACAAACTCTTTAAAGAGGCCCACCCTGTGGTGAGAGATTTTAGAGCAGGGAAGTGTATCCTGACTGGGGGTTTCTGCTCGCATCCGAAACTTGAACAGACTCATGGAAGACTTGGAGAAAGTTGATGATCATCTGCAGCGACCTTGTCTTGTGAATCTGGGGTTTGGGCTGAACTGAGAAGCGCATGACGCATGCTGTCAATGGTTGGTTCACTGGTGCTGCGCAGAATGAACAGAATGCGCAAACGCGGGTGGATGTGCCAAACATAAACTGAATTCTCACAGTTCAGAGACCTCGAAGTGGGAATTCAGGGTACCATTTCTAGAGGAAGGCATTCTGTTTTGGCTCTCGGGCAAGAGCCTTATCTCAGCTTCAATAACCCTGTTCTCCTAAGTTCCTTGGTGATCTACACATAGCTGATGCTGATGGTGCTGATGGTGATGATATTGTTGATGGTGCTGGTGCTGATGGCGATGATACTGATGACTCTGAAGGTTCTGATAGTGATGATATTATTGATGGTGGTGATGGTGATTATAATGGTTATGGTGATGGTGCTGAGGGTGCTGATGGGGCTGATGGTGATGATGGTGATATTATTGATAGTGATGATATTATTGATGATGATGGTGTTATTGATGGTGATGATATTATTGATGGTGATGATATTATTGGTGGTGATGATATTATTGATGGTGATGATATTATTGATGGTGATGATATTATT
>NW_022103898.1:1375805-1376750 GCF_000313985.2 Echinops telfairi | reverse complement strand
TATTGGTGGTTATGGTGGTGCTGCTGCTGCTGATACTGATGGTGACTATGGTGACTCTGCTGCTGGTGGTAGTGGTGCGTGGTCCTCTCTGCCTCATCTTCAACTTTTCATATCTCCAAGTCATTAGCATGACAGAACAACCAATGCCCCCTCCATGGGCCCCCTCAGTGGTGATGATAAAGAAGAACACACACCCTCCTAGAGATGACCTGAGATAACCTTCCAGAGCACAGGAGCTGTAAGGTGAATGTTCTTCTGACTTGTCCAGGGACTTGCCCCTGGAACCTCAGAACTGGCTACGCCACAGGCATTCAAACTCAGGATGATACTGCATGTGCGAAGGGGAACTGCTAAGTAGAATTCCCATGCTGTGACCTTCAGCAAACAGATCACAGGCCTGTCTCCTGAGTGGGTTTGGGCCATCTACTTTCCAACTCATAATGGAGTACTAAATCCATCACACACACACACACACACACACACATACACACACCCCACACCCAGTGAACTCCTGAATGGTCTAGGGCAGCTCAAACTCCAGTCTAGCTCTTCCCAGCCTGCCCCTCAATCTCCCCATGTGAGGGGATAAGTCACCTTGCACAAATGTTCTGCGTGGGAGTCAATGCACAGCCAGCCCAGCCTGGAGGGTGCACACCAGAAGCTCAATAAGCATTAGCGTGAAGGGGCCCCCAGTGGTCACACAAGGGGTGAGCAGCTGTTCCAGGTGCTCTGACTGTGGTGTGAGGAGGAAAGGGACCTGCCTGGAGCCAGGTGTCCAGATTCTACTTCTGACCCGCGGGGTGGGAGAAAAGACCTCGGCCTCCTTCAGGGATGAGGGGTCAACAAGGCACCACTGATCACCCCTCCGGCTCTGAGACTCGTCCTAGAAGTCAACCAGGCCGTTCTGACTGCCGATCCAGCTCTGAAACCCCACCTTGGACAGGA
>NW_022103898.1:1373636-1375258 GCF_000313985.2 Echinops telfairi | reverse complement strand
TGACGGTCTGTGTAATCTAATGACCAAGCCAGAGCCCCGCAGCTGCTTCAGACTCACAGTGACTCTGCAGGACAGCGTGGAACTGCCCCACGGGGTTTCCAAGGCTGTCGATCTCGGCCGAAGCAAGCTGTCTCCGCTTTCTCCCTGGGAGTGGGTGCTGAGTTAGAACGACCAACCTGGTGGTTCCCAACCCAACGGCTAACCCACGGAGCCGCCAGAGCTCACAGAGAACTCGGTGAGGTGTCGTTTTATATTACTGCTACTTAAAAACCATTATTATTGCTATTTAATAAAAGTGAATGTTGTTTTGCAGTTTCTCTATTCTCACTGAAACTTAACCTCTTTAATCTAAGTACTACTGAAAAATGTACGTTAAAATTGTTAACCACAAGTGTATATTTGTGTGCGTTTGTCTTTCAGTTCTGTCAAATTTTCCTTCATGTAACTAATGGTTTTCTTAAGCATATATACATTATTCAAGAGTGTTGTGTCTTCCTGCCGATTGGGCTTTATGTCTCTAGGAATAATTCTGACCGTATAGCGTTTTCTCTAATACTAGAATGGCCTCAGAAACTTCCGTCTGACTTATGTTTACATGATGTACATGAAGGGTGTTCAGAGATTTCGTAGGAACATCCCGTTGATTTTTAACTCCGTTTTCCATGAAAGCTTTTGAAACCCCTCGTGTTTTTCCCATCGTTTTATTTTTCACCATCTATAGGCTACATCTAGACATCAAAACGTATTCCTACTAGGGTTCCAGTTTCCACACGCACTGATTACTGATGTGACGATGATGGCAAACAGAATGTGTTGAAACGTGTGTCTTAGATTCACAGATGGCTGCAGGCAAGTTCTCTCAGAAATACATGTGGCTTTTGTCTTCTTAGGGTACCTTTCAGAAGATCCGAACAACCAAACTCAATTCCCATCAAGTTGATCCCGACTTGTCGTGACTCTACAAGATAGGACCGAACTGGCCCTGGCGATTGCCAAGACTGTCACTCTGTACAGGAGTCGAGAGTCCAATCAAGGTGGCTTTGGGAGGAACTGCTGACTCAGTTCACTGTAAGGCAGAGAGGGCAGCCTTATGGGGAGAGGCAGAGAGGTTGTGGCGATGGCTTTGGGTGTTCCAAAGGGATCGCCTTGGTAGACTTTCTCCAAGGACATAGAACAATCACAGAGACTTGTTAGGAAGAAGTTTAAAGAAATTGGAAGAGCAGATTGGTGAGACACAGGCCAGAAAAGGTGTGCCACGATGTCTGTCCCCATCGTGACAATGCCCCCGGTCACTCTGCAAGGGTGACAAGGGCTGTCGTAGGAGAAGCTCTTTTGGAAACCTGGTTCCAGCCACCCTACCACCCAGTCCTTCTCCTTAGGGCTCCTTTTTGTTTCCCGGACTCAAGAAACACTGAAAGGAGCCCCGGGTGGGTCCCTCAGGGATCCCCAAACGACTGTGTGAATGGAAGAGTTGAGAATTTGGGGAAAGTTGGGGAGATGGGTAGTCTGCTCTCAGAAGAGAATAGACCTAGACAGACAGGTGTCTGCTTTTCAGCAGTACTTTCTTACTCACTCTAGTAGCTACTGTCTCTAAATTGTTGAACGGCATTATAACAGCATAC
>NW_022103898.1:1372178-1373536 GCF_000313985.2 Echinops telfairi | reverse complement strand
GATTGCCAAGACTGTCACTCTGTACAGGAGTCGAGAGTCCAATCAAGGTGGCTTTGGGAGGAACTGCTGACTCAGTTCACTGTAAGGCAGAGAGGGCAGCCTTATGGGGAGAGGCAGAGAGGTTGTGGCGATGGCTTTGGGTGTTCCAAAGGGATCGCCTTGGTAGACTTTCTCCAAGGACATAGAACAATCACAGAGACTTGTTAGGAAGAAGTTTAAAGAAATTGGAAGAGCAGATTGGTGAGACACAGGCCAGAAAAGGTGTGCCACGATGTCTGTCCCCATCGTGACAATGCCCCCGGTCACTCTGCAAGGGTGACAAGGGCTGTCGTAGGAGAAGCTCTTTTGGAAACCTGGTTCCAGCCACCCTACCACCCAGTCCTTCTCCTTAGGGCTCCTTTTTGTTTCCCGGACTCAAGAAACACTGAAAGGAGCCCCGGGTGGGTCCCTCAGGGATCCCCAAACGACTGTGTGAATGGAAGAGTTGAGAATTTGGGGAAAGTTGGGGAGATGGGTAGTCTGCTCTCAGAAGAGAATAGACCTAGACAGACAGGTGTCTGCTTTTCAGCAGTACTTTCTTACTCACTCTAGTAGCTACTGTCTCTAAATTGTTGAACGGCATTATAACAGCATACGCTTGAGTCTCTTCAAAGATACGACTTACTTTGGGTTGAGTCATTTGATATTGATGGTGGTATGCTGTTTCTGGAAGCCACTGACTCAGAGTGACCCCACAGGACAGAGCCCCGCCTGCTCCTGCACCATCCACACCACCTTCACCGTGCTTGGCCTGACTGTTGCAGCCACTGTGCCCGTCCATCTCATGGGGGCAGGTCTGCCTCGCCCATCTAGCTATCAGTTTTGCATTCATTCATCTCTTCTCCATACCATCCCCCACCCCACCCTCCGCCCCTCTGCTTTCCTTTTTAATCCATTCACCCAGTATTTCTTCCAGTATTCCCGCTATCTCCTTCGTTCTGTTTATTTATTGTGTTTCCTTGATACGTCACAGTGTTATTATCTCATTATTAACAAGGCAGATTAAAATGGGTATCTTCAATGCATTACAATCTTTCTTAAGTGAATGCTTCATCACCCCTTGAAGACTACCAGAATCTTGCAAAGATTTACCCCCATTTGCCTCTCATCTGCCCTTCTTGCTATTGCGCCATTTCTTCCACATACTTTACACACCCCAGGGTCACTGTTATCAGTGTTATTTTTTTTAATTCATCAGTTTTTTTATTCATTATCCAAACTTCACGTGCATATGAGTCTATTGAAAATACCATAGCTTGGGCCTGGCACACCTTGGCCCACAAAGTGAATTCTCCTTTGTTTTTTCAGTCATTTTATTG
>NW_022103898.1:1370363-1371633 GCF_000313985.2 Echinops telfairi | reverse complement strand
ATTTGAACCTGCCAGGGGCGGCTCCTGGAGAAAGGTGTGGCGGTCTGAGCCGTCCAGTCGCAGCTCGGGAACGTGGCCGGGCAGTTCTGCTCTGCCCCACCGTGAGTCCCTGTGCATCAAGAGAGACTCGACGCTGGAGGATGGCTTGGTCTTGGATCAGTGCTCCCATGACGGTCTGCAGTTCCAGCCTCCTGCCGGGGATTATTTTTCTCACCCTGAATGACGTTTGCACGTTCGAGCGCTGGTCCTTCCGCTGCTAATTATTCGTTTGAAAGCATTTCGTTTCCCTCTCTTATTTTGAGGATGCTTCTGGCTGACGGTGCTCTTTAATGAGCCTCCAGTATCTCAACGCATTTCACGACGCTTTCTGTTAAAAAGTCTCTGACTGACCTCTTGTCTTAGGGATCGAATGTTGCCGTGACCGAACAGGAGGAAGACGAGGCCGTCTACTCCGGTAAAGATGTAAATCTCGGAAACCCATGGGGCCCTTCTACTCTGCCCTCTCGGGTCACTGGGAGTCGGAGTCAGCTTGATGGCAGTGAGTTGAGTTTGAGTGTGGTGTTCCTTCCTTTGGGGTGCACTCAAAGACAGGGTGGTGACCAGTTCTAGGAAACTGCTGGCTTCTAATAAATTCAAATTCTGTTGAAATTATCCATGTGTTCTTCCATTTAGTTACATTTCCCCTTCATTCTTCAACAGAGCTTCCTATTGTTACTTTAAAGATCTTTTCTGCTAACTTCCGCTTCCAGGTCCTCCAGGAGCCGTGGGAATTGTCAGGGATTGAATGGTGTCCTCTCAGGCTATGTGGTGAGACTCCTCACTGCCCTGGCGGTGGCTGTGACCGCATTGGGAAGTGGTTTTCTTGATTATGCTCATTAGGGTAGGCTGTGTTTCAAGGCAATTTTTTTGAGATACATACAGAGTAAGCAGGCAACAACGTGGAGACAGAGAGGAAGGCAGATGCTAAACTACGTGATCCATCTCAGAAGAGACAAGGACCTTCTTCAGAGCCAGCGGAGATAGAAAACCGTCCCCTACAGCTGATGCCCTTGAATTCTGGCTAAGAACCTCCCACACGGTGATCGAGTGAATGAACCTATTTGTGGAAGTCATGCCGGCATGGTGCTTTCAGCAGTCCCCGGGACCTGAGCAGGTCGGCTTCTCGTACTTCCTTTCCTCTTGCCTATTGGCCAAAATGCCCTTCTTCCCATTTCTCCTACAAAAGGCCACGCATAAGGTGAGGGCAGAGGTTAAAGTTGTCATCAGCACC
>NW_022103898.1:1367954-1370263 GCF_000313985.2 Echinops telfairi | reverse complement strand
GCGGTGGCTGTGACCGCATTGGGAAGTGGTTTTCTTGATTATGCTCATTAGGGTAGGCTGTGTTTCAAGGCAATTTTTTTGAGATACATACAGAGTAAGCAGGCAACAACGTGGAGACAGAGAGGAAGGCAGATGCTAAACTACGTGATCCATCTCAGAAGAGACAAGGACCTTCTTCAGAGCCAGCGGAGATAGAAAACCGTCCCCTACAGCTGATGCCCTTGAATTCTGGCTAAGAACCTCCCACACGGTGATCGAGTGAATGAACCTATTTGTGGAAGTCATGCCGGCATGGTGCTTTCAGCAGTCCCCGGGACCTGAGCAGGTCGGCTTCTCGTACTTCCTTTCCTCTTGCCTATTGGCCAAAATGCCCTTCTTCCCATTTCTCCTACAAAAGGCCACGCATAAGGTGAGGGCAGAGGTTAAAGTTGTCATCAGCACCACCGAGAGGGTGGTGCCCCTTCATCTGTGAGCCAGGGCGATGGGCGGCTCCTCACATCAGCTAGCCAAGGGCTGAGTCGAGTCAGGGACAGCTCTGCGGACACTCAGTGCACGTCCATTCTCGGTGTCTCCAAGGTGAGGCGATCTGCACTCCTGGCGCCCTCGCCGTTAGTGAGGCCGCATGTTCTACACCTGGACTGAATCAACAAGGGCTTCATCTGGCCCGGAGCCACAATCGGTGCTCACGGAAGCGGCAGTCCAGAGATGAAACAACACATCGCATTGGGTTAATCTGCACAAGACCTCTTTAGAGTGCTGAAACACGAGGACTAAGGTGTGCTTGACCCAACCCATGGTATTTTCAATTGGTGCATATGCATATGAAAGTTGGACATTAAATAAGGAAGATAGAAGAAGAATAAATGTTTTGAATTATGGTGATGTCAAGAACAGTAAAAGTACCATGGACTGCTAAAAGAGAGAGAGAGAAAGAGACATTTATACAGCAACAAGGAATATATTGGCTAATTAGTCCACATGGCAGTACAGAGGGCTCAGTTCCACTCACTTCTTTGGAGCAATTAATATACTGGAAGTCCTTTAACTGATGAGGGCTGCTGGGTCCAAGGCCAAGGAAGCAGACAGCTGAGTCTTCCCTCTGGCAATACAGGCCGTCTGCCCACAGGCAGCACACAGCAGGGCAGGTCACCAATAGTCAGCAGCTCAGGAGCTTAGTGAAGCAGGCCTGGATGGGATATCAAACTCAAGCAACGCAAGAAGACAGGATCCGCCAGCCTCAAGCTCAAGCGATGTGCACACCAGCAGCATGGCGAAGCAGGTCTCAAAGGAACCTCAAGCTCTAGTGACACGCTCCATGGGTTGGGTGTCCCACAGGTAGTGGAGCTCAGGTTGAGGCAGAGCACTAGCTACAGCAGCTGCATGCTGGTGTGGTCACCAGAGAGCCAGAAAGATGGACACGCCTGGCTGAGCTATTTCTCTCTTTTCCCTCCAATTAACGTGTGACCTTATCAATCCCACATGTTCCCACCGGCCAGGTTGGCACGATAAACCTACCTGTCACAGGTGCTTTCAGCATGTTGTCAGGAGAGACCAGTCCCTGGAGAAGGACATCACATTCCATAAAATTGAGGGGCAGCGAGAAGAAGGAAGGCCCTACACATGATGGATTGACACAGTGAAGGCAGCAAAGGGTGCAGACTTAAGAACACTTGTGAGGAGGGTTTCCGTCTGCTGTTCATGGAGTCTATATGAGGTGACATCACCTAACCACACCAGCATCATCAGCCTTCACCAGAAAGTTGGGGGAGAGTTCACTCTGTCTGCCTGGTCTAGGCCTCCTGCGTCTCTCCCCAGATTATAAAGGAAACGACTGTCTATGGGCCAGCTCTAAACTCCATCCCACACCTCCAGGTCGACAACCTGAGTTCTCTCATTGATTCACTTCTTTCTGTTTTGGCGTAAGTAGAAACAATCGCCTCCCAGTTCTTACCACATTCTACCCAAAAAGCGTAAATCCCTCCATGGGATTTTGTACACACTACATATGACAATAATATCCATAATCTATCTATCTATCTATCTATCTATATAACAAAATGTTTAGCTCAAAGTGTGTGTCGACTGCATTCCCATCCCTCCTTCTCCTGCCCCTCCACTCTCGCGCCTTGCTTCACGTCCACTCTCCTGACACTGATTTCTGTCCGCGCTGCAGGCTTTTGTCTCTTGCCACTGAGGCCTTTTTCATCGGTGCACGAGTTTGATGCACTGTACTGCAAGGCCTGGGTCAGCAGACGTGTTCCATTTTTTAAAAGCACCGTCCTGGCTCCCACATCAAATGCGATGTGTTG
>NW_022103898.1:1360912-1367854 GCF_000313985.2 Echinops telfairi | reverse complement strand
CCATCCCTCCTTCTCCTGCCCCTCCACTCTCGCGCCTTGCTTCACGTCCACTCTCCTGACACTGATTTCTGTCCGCGCTGCAGGCTTTTGTCTCTTGCCACTGAGGCCTTTTTCATCGGTGCACGAGTTTGATGCACTGTACTGCAAGGCCTGGGTCAGCAGACGTGTTCCATTTTTTAAAAGCACCGTCCTGGCTCCCACATCAAATGCGATGTGTTGGTTTTGTATCTTCTTGGAAAAGTGTGCTCGAAGGAAATGGCTTTTAGCAGACTCTTTCAACGCTTACCAATATCCAGTCCTCTTCTCTCTCTGGATAGACAAAGAGCCACTTCTCCTGGTCTTTACGGTTAGTTGTGACCACGTTATCACTTAGAGCTGTTGCAGTATGTCCAGGAAGGCTTGGGTCACTTTCAGAAGGAAGCACTTAGGAGCTCAGACTGGGCTCTCCAGCCCCCCGTCCCCTGCAGCAGTGAGTGGGAAGTGGGGCGCCGGGGCGGCAGCACAGGCAAAGGCATTGAGTGGCTCTACAGAGGAGGGCACCAAACGGCCAGATGTGGACATGGAGCGCGAAGGACGAATGGACCTGGTGGTGCTGAGCTCACTGGCATTCTGCTAGCTGCTTGTCACCACAGCTGACAGCTCACCGGCCTGTCCAGAAGAGAAAGCAGCACAGTGGTCAGGAGTGGAGAAAATAGCAAGTCAACCTCTGTGTATTTATTAGGGCCACTAATTTACCTGCCTAATTTCTACTGTCCACTGCAATGGCTGCTCAGAAATTCACAAATTTCATGATCAAAGGATTTATTGGGGAAGTTAACACGTTGTAATGTCTGTGGGAAATGCTCAGGGGAGTTGTTTGCCAGGACCTGTTACAATGTTCTTTCTGGTCAGCTAATAAATGCCCGAAGGGACAGACCACTCCACTGCAAGCCTGCCATCCTAAGGCATCCCGTTCAAGCCCAGCTCCCTCAAATAAGTGCCCAGAGGCACACACTCCAGCAAGCCTCAGCCCAAAGGCACTGAACTCCACTCCCATGTGTCAGCAAGTTCAACTTTCCAATCAAGTGCCCGGACACACGCCGGCTCTGCATGTCAGCCTCTTGCACAAAGGTTCTCAGCCTCACTTGCTCCATGGGCTGAGAAGCCCCTCACTCCATCCCATGCTCTGGCTCCTGGTCCTGCTGCTGCTCCTCTGAGGTTATAGCTGTCTTTGGATCCAGCAGGCTGGATCCAACCAGGTTCAGTGGATCTAGGAGGTTCTGTGTGCAGGGATCTTGGGTCCAGAGGACTTGTTCTACTCCTGGTGGTTGGCACTCCAGGGAGTCCTGTTCACAAATACGTACAGGTGAATCCTATCAGCATCTTTGCCTACCTTCTTACCAGAGCCATGCAGGGGAAGAGTGTTTGGTGGGAGTTAAAAGACTTCGTCTAGGAAACAAAAACTCAAAACCAAGTGCATTGCCATTGAGCGGGCCGATGCTGACTCCTAACCTATCCTATAGGGCGGAACTGCCCTGTGGGTTTCCAGGACAGTAACTTTCTGCCGGATTAGTAAGCCTTGTCTTTCTTCTGTTGGCTGGAAGACCCACATTAGATAGTTCACTTCCCCATGTAAAGTATTCACATTAAAAAACGATGTACAGAAAAGAAGAGAATTGCATGGGAGGCGCTCATTAATAAATGTGTATTTGCACCTATTCACACAATCGCAGATTGAGCAGATCCCAAAGGGAACCTATGGAGTGGGAAGGGGAAGAAAGACAAGAGAATGACGACTGTGCTTTTGGCTGCATTCTCTAGAGGAGCAAAACCAGTGAAGTTCGTGTATGGACATACGCATATACAGAAATTCATGCCAAGAAAGCGGCTCACACAGTTCTAGGTGCAGCCCAGTATAAGTTCATGCAGGCTCCATGGCCATGGGTCAGATGGTAGGCTGGAGGCCCTTCCTGATCTCACCTTAGTCCGACTGGCAGGTCAAGCTTGTGGCTCAGAGGTGAATGAATTCAAGGTTGGCAGGCCACATAGCAGCAAGCCATTGATGACTCCCAGGATCTGCAGAAAATATGGCAAGCCATTAGCTCAAGTGCAACGAACCAGAGGCCAGTGGGCCAGGGGCAGCCTTGAGACCCAAGAGAAAGGCAAACAAGTTTTTCCTCCAGAACACTCGGCAATCAAACTCCCTCCCACTGGGGCGATGTGCCCTCATAGTGGCCCTGCAGCACAGTGCAGAACTGCCTTGAGGCCGTCTGAGGCTGCAGATCATGACAGGAGCAGATCGCCTCGCCTTCCTCCTCAGGATCGCTCAGTGGGTTTGAACTGCTGACAGCCCAAGGCATAGCCCACTATAGACCACCACGCGACCTTGGCACACCCTCTCTGCGGGCACCCCGTTTCGATGGGTCGCCTCAGCGCTGTGGCCTGCCTGAAGGAGTTGCTTCCTACCCTCCTCTCCTTACACCCGATTAACTGCTCTTTGCAGATCCCAAGCTGGAGCTGACCACATTGTTTCTTCTCCTCGTGGTGGATGACTAGTTCTTAATTGCTACCCAAGACCTCTTCAGACGGCCGAAAAGCAAGGACGTCATTTTGAGGACTGGGGGGCACCTGACCCCAAGCTACGGTATTTTCAATTGTCTTAGATGCATATGCAATTTGGACATCGAATAAAGAAGACAGAAGGAGAATGAGTGTATTTGAATTGTAGAGTCGGTGTGAAGTGTGGATAACACCCTGTACAGCTGAAAGAACCCGCTGGTCTGTCTGGGAAGAAGTACAGTGAGTGCTCCTGGGAGCAGCAATGACAAGGCTTCCTCGCACATTCTTGGGACATGTTTTCAGGAGAGACCAGTCCCTTGAGAAGGACATTGTGCTTGTTAAAGTGGTTATTAGGCGCCATTGGGTCGGCACCAACCTATAGCAACCGTATGTGAACAGCACGAGACGCTGCACTGCCCTGTGCCCCCTTGGGATTGTTCCTATGTGTGAATCCATTGTTGCAAGTACTATGGCCATCCATATCCTTGAAGGAGCTCCTCGTTTTTTTTGCTGTCCCCACCTCCCCCATGCTACCATTTGAATCAGAAAATTAGATGATTTATGCCTTGGGGAATCACACATTCACGGTCAAAAGACATTGCAAAATCCATCATGAAGTGCAATGCCGTCTGAGATGGGACCATAACTACCCGCCATCAAGGAAATCCAAGCAATACGACCACCACAAAAGTTACTGATAACAAAATGGAAGAACAGAACCATGGCTTTCATTGGCGATTGATCAGATAGGCAATCAGGATGCACTGATAATTACTAGCAGTTGGAATGCAAATGTGGGAAACTGATCATTATTAGCAGTTGCAATGCAAATGTGGGAAACTGATCATTATTAGCAGTTGCAATGCAAATGTGGGAAACAGAGGATGGAAAGTAGTTGGAAAACGTGGTCTTGGGGATAGAAATGACAGTGGGAGCTTGAGATCACATAATGGAATTTTGCAAGCCTGATGACTTGTTCATAGCAAATACCTCTTTTCAACAACACATAAGGCAATGCTATACATGGACATCCTCAGACGGAAGACACAGAAATCACATTGACTCGCACTGTGGGAGGACATGCATGGGGAAGCTCAGCGTCAGCAGCTGAAAACAGACAGACCAATTGCTCATGTGTGTTAGCCTGTGGATGAGAGAAACAAACTCATAGCCACTCATGTGTGTATAAGAGAGAGCTTTGTATGCAAGAGCAATCGAACAGTAAAACGACATCCCAGCCCAGTCCAGATCAAGTCCATAAGTCCAATCTTAACCCGTATGCCCAATACCAATTGTGTTAGGCTGGGCACTTTAGAGAAACAAATCCACGGCAACTCACATATAAGAGAGAGCTTTATGTAAAGAAAAGGTGCATCACGAAAACATCCCAACCCAATGCTGCCGAAGCCCACAAGTCCAACATTAACCCATTAACCCAACACCAGTCCACAAAGTCCTCCACCTCACAAAACAGAGGCAATGATGCCGACTGCAGGAGGAAAGCTGAGTCCGTGAACGTGTAAGCATCTCAGCACTGGCAGGGGTCTCCACACGGCTGCTCCAGCACCCAGGGCTGCATCGGGGTAGGTCCATGCCGCTTCTCCTGAGGGATGTCTTGCAGGAAGTGAGCTTTGCCAGCTGAAGCAGTGACCTGACTAAGGCAGCTGTACCCTGGTCCGACCATCAGAAAGCAAGAGACCCGAGAACTAGAAAGGCGAGGCTCACTGAGCCATTTATCCCTCCGCCCTTCAATTAACTCCACATGTGTTTACCGGCCAGGTTGGCACAATAAACTAACTACCTCACTAATACATAAGTTCTTTTTCAGACTCATGAAACACATGCAGTGATGCCGAATTCAGGAAGATCACAGGCCAGTGGGTGGGAAGTATTGCAGATCCAGTGGTGATATAAGCATCTCAGCACTGACAGGGGTCTTCATGTGGCTCCCCCGGCTCAGGGCACTAGTGTTGTCCCATGTGTCTTGTCAGCTGCAATGTCTCCCAGGGAATGAGCCGAGCTGGAGAGGGTCTCCCACCTCCAAGAAGGAATACAGGAGTTCCCAGAATCCTAAGGAGAAGGCCATGCCCACACAGAAGCCTCACTGGCTATGACCCGATTTACAGGCTAGACTCCACCCCTTCACTCTTAATCCTTTCAAATTGACAAACAATTATATAACTACCACATGATGTAAGTTCAGGATAAAGCCAAAGAAAACTGAAGCAATTCCATGATAGCCAAGATATGACCTTGGGTCTATGCCACCTTGGTAGTGTGAGGGGCAGTGGTAAAGAGGAAGGCCCTCAGGGAATGGATGGACACCCTGGCCGAACCAAAGGGTTCAAGTGCAGGAACAATGGTGAGGCTGGCCCAGGCCCAGGCAGTGTGTCCTTCCATTGTACATCAGGTCGTTATGAGTCTGAACAGGCTTGATGGCAAAGACAGTAATTGCCAAGCCACTGAGAACCGTGGCCCGGCCAAATCCACACACAAGCTTCAGCGTCCCTACAGGGAACCACCCAACGGTGGTGTGTCAGTGGCGAGTGTCAGGGAGGAGCCTGCGTCCTGGCTGCCTTGGAGGCCAGGGGCACTCAGAACTGGGGGGGGCGGGGTGGCACCACGTTGACTGCACCACAGAATGGATTATCGTCACCCTGCAGCACCCTCACAGCTTGTCCATTGCTGCAGCTCACCACGCATCTTCCTCTTTTCTCTCCAAACTCGCCTAACTACAATACACCTTCTTGCTGGTGTCATTTAGTTTGAAATTGAATTCCTCTTTTAGTTTTGCTGGAGTTTTTTTCTCGTGGTATTTTAAGCTAAAGACATTATTCCTTTGATAAATACAGATGTGAAGCATAGAAATACGCCTCATAGCAACATCATCATCGAATGTTTCCATAACATGGGGGTTTTCTAAGGCTTGGTATGAGTACTGTAAGCATCACTCACTCACCGCTGTGTCGAGTGACCCACAGGACAGGGTAGACCTCCCATGTATATTACTGAGACGCTCGCTCTTGACAGAGCAGAGAGCCCTACGCTCTGTCGTTCTCCCATGGAGCAGCCGATGGTTTTGAACTGCAGAACCTTGTGGGCTGCAGCCCAGCCCTTAACCACAATGGCCCTGAGGCCCCTTTAAAGTTGCCAACTCTAATGTCATTGTGTCGTACCCCGATCCCCCACCGTGTGCAACAAAAGATTTATCACCATTTTATCTCATGACTGTTTCTCATTCCATTTTCTAAATAAGGCAAATATAAAATAAGGTTTCATATTACTGCGATTCAATAATGGTTTTGAAATTACATGTTTCTCTTACACATTCATTTTATTATTTACATCAAGGTTTGTAACTCCTATATTTTTACTCAAATATCACATGCCTGCCTTTGATGTTTTCACCAACTGTGCCCTCCATCTGCAAGGTATTTTTGGAAGTAGTATTCTTTCCCTTTTTGAAACAGGTTGTTATAAAATTAGCATAATGCACTCATGAAAATATTGGGGGGAGTGGCTGCAAATAAACATAGAAAACTTGCATTATTTGAGTAAAAATATGGTATGTTAGCAGCAAAGTAAGTGTAATAAATGAAAAACAGGAAAAGGAAACCAGGGGGAAAGACATTCAGGTTTTTGTGTGAAAATATGTGAGTTCATGCTCATTAATGAATGAATGTTATTTCACTATTTTTCCCCCTGAAACAAGGAATTATTGAGATTCTTATTTTCAACTAGAACTGGTGTTTTTTTCCCTAAACATGCTGCAATAAGATCATGGGGACATTTTCCTTAATGAAATGTACACACAATAAATTATTTTAAATGTACGTGTGCTGTGGTGGTTGAAGTTCTGTGGTGCTCTGGCATTTAATACCCTGGGATCCCTGACCTGACCTGACACCCTGAGATCCCAGCCGGCCAGCTGTCACCCTCTGCGATGGGGGAGGATTACGGTGGGATGCGTCACCCTTCCTCAGGTCACAGCCCCCATGCGCCTCATGCCTTCGGTTTGTGACATATTTCCAGGCTAAGCGGGGCCATGAGAAGGCTTACTTGCCTTTTGCTGGGTCTGGCTCCTGCTCGTGGGGTCCAGGTTTCTGGACTTGAACCAGCAGCTTGCAGGTCCTAGAAACCACCAGCAGCTTGCAGGTCCTAGAAACCACCGGACGCCTGCCCTTTGATCCGCCGGCCTTGGATCCGCCGGCCTTGGATCCATCCACAGCAGCCAGGGTCCAGCGGTCTTCCTGCCAATCATCAGCCCCCTTCAGCTACGTGAGTCAAGAGAAGACCCCCCCACCTTACCATCTGATCTACGGACCTGGAATATGCCTGTTGTCAGACTTTCTCACTTCTGCACTGTGTAAACCATTTGCTTCATATAAATTGCTGTAGATAGAT
>NW_022103898.1:1306735-1359985 GCF_000313985.2 Echinops telfairi | reverse complement strand
TTATGGCATCAAGCGTGTACAGTATGAGCCAATCAGTGGCAGTAATGACAGAGCATGCACTGTTACGCAAAAACCGCGATAGAGTGAAGCCGCGGAAGTTGAAGCGCGAAGTGGCGAGGGTTCGCTGTATATCTAGAGATATAGATATAGATATAATGACCATAGAGCTGGATAATTCAATTTAAGATGTGTAAGACTCCTGATTTAGGCTTTTGGAGTTGAGAAGTTCATGGTAGCGCTGCAGGAGAAGTGGAAGTTAGGAGAGATAAGGGAGGATGGGGATTTCGTCTGGACATGATGGCCTGAGATCTATGTGTGGCATGGAGATCTCCACACCGGGCAACCTTCAGACTTGTAAATTCCACAGAGATGTCCAGGTTGTTGGAGCCACCAATTACGACCACGCATGCCGTATCCCTTTACTGCATGTCCACATTCCAGAAACACAGCCTGCACGTGCCTTAGGTTATGGGCTGAATTGGGGCCCCACATACACACTGAAAATGTGTGCTGGAATCCTACTCCCCATCCCCTTGACTGCAATCCTACTTAGAAATAAGGTTTTCCATAGCATGTTGTTGAGATCACACCAGTGTTGGGTGTGCCCTGCATGTAATCCGTTTTGAGGTGTGGGAAACAACAGACCATCGAGAACAAGTGGAGAAAGGCCAAATCCATGCCATGTCAAGATCCGGAAAGGACAGAGGAACACGGGGCTACAGCAGCAGGGAGACGGGGTCTTCCCTCAGATCTGACAGAGAGAGACATGGAGACTAGTAAAACTTCCAGCCATCTAAACTGTGAGAAAATACACTTATTTCCTTTGACACCACCTATTAACAAAGATACTCTGTTTTCAAATAATTTCAATAAAACTAAGGTCTACATATAACCTCCTCCCTGGGGAACGGACAGCGGAGAAGTGGGTGAGGGAGACATCAGATGGTGTGAGATATGGCAAAATAATAATAATTTATAAATTATCAAGGGTTCAGTGGGGAGGGAGGGGCTGATGCCAAGGGTTCAAGTAGAAAGCAGGTGTTTTGAGAATGATGATGGCAACATATGTACGAATGTGTTGGACACAATTGCTGTATGTATGGATTGTGATAAGAGCTGCATGAGCCCCCAATAAAATGATTTAAAAAATAAGCTACAGGTGTTGATGAGACAGTGTCTTCTCACCTCATTTCCCAGTCACCCATCTCCCCGCCATGTGCCTTTTTCCAAAGCACAGCAAGAAGAAGCCTGCTTCTTCCCCGCACTAGCACACACTAGCACACGTACATGGGTGCGATAAGAGCTGCAAACATAGGGGACTCAGGACAGATAGACCCTGCAGAACCAATAATGAAAGTAGCGATACCAGGAGGGGGAGGGGAAGGTGGGGGAGAAAGGGGGAGCCGGTCACAATGACCTACATATAACCCCTCCCAGGGGGATGGACAACAGAAACGTGGGTGAAGAGAGACATCAGTCAGTGTCGGAAATGAAAAAATAATGATAATTTATAAATTTTCAAGCGTTCATGAGGGAGGGAGAAAGGGAGGGGGGAAATGAGGCGCTGATACCAAGGGCTAAAGTAGCAAGAAAATGTTTTGAAAATGATGATGGCAACATGTGTACAAATGTGCTTGACGCGATGGATGGATGGATTGTGATACGAGCTGTTTGATAAAGTGATTTTTAAGAAAGAGGCCCGTGAAGAGAATGAAAGATGCCCCACATTGAGGAGGTTGACAGAGGCAGGGAAGCAAACGAACACCTGCGGGTCAGGAAGAGGGGTGGTAGGAGGGATCCGAGAAGCACCAGCCAAGCACCATCGTCTAGGGCCACAAAGAAGGCAGTGCTCGCCCAGAGCGAGCATCTGAGGGTTCAGACGAGAAGAGGACTCCCTGTGGCCTGCAGATGTGACCACCTGGGACCTGAGGATTCGAGCATGGACCAGTGCAGAAGAGTGGGCTCTTGGGGAGCTAGCCCAGGCTGTAGGAGGTTGAAGAGGGACCAAGAGTGATGGAGTAAGTATTTGGATAAGAAAAGACAGCGTCCGGGGCCTTTAGTTGACCGGCCCCATTGAAAGGGCAAGGCAGGTCATTTAACATAAGGAATCTTGGGGAAATTTATGTTTGAGAAGTCTTAAACACCCATGCCTCTTGTTTCTTGTTGTGGACAGGTCACGGGGGACCAGTCCCTGGAGAAGGACATCACGTTTGGCTAGTGGAAGGGCAGCGAGCGAGAGAAAGGCCTTCCAGGTGACGGGCTGGCACAGGGGCTGCAACCAGGACCTCAGGCAGGGACAGTGGGGAGGATGCCACAGGGCCTGCACGTTTCCTTCTGGCGCCCACGGGGCTGCTATGGGTTGGAACGGATTCCATGGCACCTAATAACGGCTTGTCTCATGGAATGCAAAAAGATTGCAAAGCATTGATGGTCTTACCCCACGTCTAGGTCAAATGCACTGGAAGTGTGTGCGCACTGAGTAAGTCAAACACCATTCTCAGCGGCTTACAGTTTCCGTGAGCCACCTATTTATCTGTAGGTTCTGCCGTGGTGGCCTGCGCATCGCCACTAGTATTTTAAATACAGCTGGGCCAGTCATGGTGGACGAGTTCCAGAAAAAGACCCCAATCCAGACAGACAAAACAAAAAGACTGGGTCATCTCCTTTTGAAAACTAGCCAGGGAGAGTCCCATGGACCAGAACACAGGAGACCAGTGGTTCTCAATCTTCCTAGTGCCGCAGCCCTTTAATACAGTTCCTCATGTGGTGGTGACGCCCAACCATAAAATTATTTTCGTTGCTACTTCATCACTGTCATTTTGCTACTGTGATGAATCAGGCAGCCCCTGTGAAAGGGTCGGTCGACCCCCAAGGGGGTCATGACCCACAGGTTGAGAACCGCTGCACTAGCCCCTGACACTGTGCTGGGTCATCCTCAGGAAAGAGCGGCCACTGGAGAAGCACATCATGCTGGGCAGAGTCGGGGGCAGCTAAGGTGACAGAAACCCTCAGTGAGAGGGACTGACTGAGTGACAGCACAGTGCCCTCACACACACTGCGTGAGGCTGGGTTGGCTAGAGAAACAAATCCAGAGACGCTCGTGTGTGCGTGTGTGTGTGTGTGTGTGTGTGTGTGTGTGTGTGTGTGTGTGAGAGAGAGAGAGAGAGAGAGAGCTGTCGATCCAAGAGTCATTGTGTATGAAGAAAACACCCCAGCCCAGTCCAGATCAAGCCCACATGTCCGAGACTGGTCCATGAATTCTTCCACAGGCTCACACGGCCCATGAATCGTGCAAACAGCACAGGGGCTGGACGGTCCTGTGGAAGTGTCTCGGTGCTGGCACAGCTCTCCCTGTGGCTCCCCTAGCTCCAGGGCTCTGGCTGCCATCAGAGGAGCTGCAGGCGCCTTGTCAACAGAATGTGAAGCAGAGAGTGTGTGTCCCTCCTCCAGCGAGGAAGACAGGAGTTCCCAGAATCCCTAGGAGAAGGCCATGCCCACACCGGAACCTCATTGGCTATGGCCTGATTGACAGGCCAGCCTCCACCCCTTCGCTCAAGTTGACAGGAGATGATGGAACTGCCACACACACCATCCTAAAGGTGGCTGGTCATCGTTGAGTCAGAGTGAACACCATGGCCGTTGACCACACCATCCTCTGTAGAGAGCATGCCCCGACCCTCCCCTTCCTTCCCTCTGTGATGCAGGACGGCAAGAAAGGAGACTGGGAGTATGGTGTCGAAATGATGCTGGGTGTGTGCCCTTCCTTTCTCACTTGGCTCGCCTGCCTGGCATTACCTGAGAAGTCGGCCTGGTACCACAATGGGAGATTGTCCAGCCCCATCTGTCTTGTGTGTTCATGTACCAGACTGTTGGTCTCTACAAACCACTGGCATTTAATTCTTGCAATTTGCTTCTCTTTTGTTTATCCATCTCAGTTCGAATGAAAGGCCTTGAAATATTTAAAAGAATTGATTCTGCACTCCCCCAGCGTTATTAACAGGGAACAAAAAGTTATTTCATGCCCTCATTTTGTCAGTTGCCAAAAGGACTCGTGGGACGCAGAGAATTTCATAGTAGGCATTTCCAATATAATTGTGAATCCTTCGGCACTTTCAGCTCAACGGTTTACTGAATAATTGAGCACATGCAATAGCAACCCACTTAAAATCCCCCCTCAAAAGCCAAGGGAGCGAGACTGCACTCATGGTCACGGTGCGTCTTCACCCACGTGTCCACTCAAAAGGGGCCCTTGGGCAGCCCCTTCGTGAGTTGAAGGTGCGTGGAAATGGCAGGGCCGGGTGGTAGGAAGGCAGAAATGTTCTGAAATGATATGTCAACTCTTACGTAGACCAGCATCTGTGGGGTTTCGAGGTTGCTGGGTGTCATCGGGTTGGTTCTGACTCAAAGGGACCCTATGAATTTAGTTAAAACAGTTGACCGGGGTCCCCGACTGCATGCTTACATTGAGGAAGGCCACCATCAGGACCACCTGTCCTTAAGTCATCGCAACTTAAGGCATGTTACAGGATCCTCAAACTTGGCATCTCTAACCCAAAGTGGTGGCCTTCCTCCTGCTCGTTCCCACCTGTTTGATAGGGACTGCAAAGGCAGCTGGCCGCCCTCTGCCATCGGGTCCACTCCAGCCCACGGTGGCCCGAGACTGGAGCTCTTCTTGGATGTAGACAGCCTTGTCTTCCTCCCATGGAGCAACTGGTAGTTTTGAATTGACGACTAGCGGTTAGCAGTCCCACACAGAGAAACGACACCACCGGGGTCCACGTCATGGTGTGTTCAATCACTTCACATGTGAGTGAGAGTTGGACATTGAATAAAGAAGACCAAAGAAAAACCGATGCATCAGAACAATGGTGTTGGTCAAGAATGTCAAGATGACCCTGGCTTGCCAAAGACCTAAGAGATCTGTCTTGGAAGAAGTACAGCCAGGTAGCCACATGCTTTGGACACATTGTCAGGAGCCATCAGTTCCTGGAAATGGACATCATGTTTGGTAAAGGAGAGGGGCAGTGGGAAAGAGGAAGGCCCTTGAGGTAGTTAGTTTATTGTGCCAACCTGGCCAATAAACACATGTGGGGTTACTTGAAGGGCGGAGGGATAAATGACTCGGTGAGCCTCACCTTTCTAGTTCTCGGGTCTCTTTCTTTGTGATGGTCAGACCAGGGTGCAAGTGCCTTAGCCAGTTCCCTGCTGCAGCTGGCAAGGCCCACTTCCTGCAAGACATCCCTGAGGGGGAGCCACATGGACCTACCCCGATGCAGCCCTGGGTGCTGGAGCAGCCGTGTGGAGACCCCTGTCAGCGCTGAGATGCTTACACGTTCAGTGATTCGGCTTTCCTCCTGCAGTCGGCGTCTTAGTGTGTGTTTTGTGAGATGGAGGAGGACTTTGTGGATTGGTGTCAGACATATGGTATGGGTTAATGAGTTAATGTTGGATTTGTGGGCTTGGGCAGCACTGGGTTGGGATGCTTTCTTGATGTGCACTGAACCTTTATATAAAATTCTCTCTTACAGATGAGTTTCTATGGATTTGTTTCTCTAAAGTACCTAGACTAACACAGCCCTGAAGGAAGTGGATTGACCCCGTGGCTGCAACAGTTATTATAATGGCACCGGACCGGGCGGTGTCTCATTCTGCCGTGCAGAGGGCTGCTATGGGTCGGAGCCAACTCAATGGCTCCTGACAGCAGTCTCAGGACAAACTCCTCTGCTTATCTATGTGCATGCTCCTGCTGTCTGTGCCGAGTTGTTACGTAATCTGTTCCCGTTTTCAGTTTTTCATTTTCCTTTGTCCCCTGATTGTACTAGCAAGGACCTCTATTTTAATTTCGAATGCAAATGGCAATAATTGATAGCCTCACTTTATTCATGATCTTCAGAGGGAAGTGGCCAGCATGTTACCATTAATTAAGAGGTCAGCTTAAAGGTCCTTTAGCAGATTAAGGAGACCTACTTCTGTTCCTATTTTGCTGAGAGGTTTTACCATAAGGGGGTGTTGATCACAGGTGTTACGATACCTATTAAGATAATCAGGTTTGTCCTTTCCATTTTCATCTGCTTAATGTGTTGTGCTATATTGATTAGAGAATGCACTGACCTGCTGAAATTAATTAATTATCTATGTCTAGTACATTATTCCTTTGGATTTTCTATATATTAAACCAACCTTGAGTTCTTGAAATAAAGCCACAATGTTTCATCATTTTCATTTATCACTAGATTTGAATATAATTTTTCATTTACTTTTGATTAATATCATTAATAGGAGTTGGTTCCTACTTCCTCAATATAATGTTTGTGTACAATGGATTATTTCTTAAATGTTTGATAGCATTCTCAAGGTAGATGGCTTCTTTGGGAATTTTTTTTAATAATTCAATTTATAGAATAGATTCTTCTTGTGTTTTATTTGGTGCTTTGTACTTTTCAAATAATTTCTTTAGTCAAATTTGGTTACGATTATCTTTTAAATGCTTCATTACTAATCTACCACTGTATGCAATAGCTGCATTTCTTAATACAGGCAATTTGTGGTTTTTGTCTTCATTTTTCTTGATCAGTCTTGCTACGGGGTTGTCTTATTTCCATTTTTAAGTCATTCACTTGTTTTGTCCCATTTTATTGATTTCTGACCTTCGTGCTGATCATTTCTGCAGCTCACTTTGCGGTGAACGATTTAATACGGGTTTTCCAGCAGAGTCTTGTTACTCCCCCTGAGGCTCTGGATAGGAAGGTTGGGGAGGACAGTGAGGGGATTCTACCATCCAGCTGTGAGTGATTGTGAACAGTGTCATCCTGCTGGGTATGAAGTAAGATCTCTCGGGAGCAGGAAGGGGTGGTTCCACTACCAGCAAGAGAGGAGGTCCAGGGAAGAAGCCTGTTCTTTGGACCCCAAGATTCCTGCGAATTGGACCTCCTTAATCAAGGAGATGTGTGAACAATACCAGAGGAGAGCAACAACAAGCATTGGACTCCCTGACCACGGAGCAAGCACAGCTGAGTCCCTTTGGGCAGGATGCTGGCTTGCGGAGTGAGGTGCCTCCAGACATTTAGTTAGGGAAGCTAGATAGCATCACGGTAAACAGAGAAAAGGTTGAAATTGTCAAGGATCCACAATCAATGCTTGTGGAAGCAGCAGTCAAGAGCTCAAAGGATGCATTGCATTTGTGGAAATCTACTGCACAAGACCTCTTTAAAGTGTTTAAAAGCAAGGATATTACTTTGAGGATAAGATGGGCTTGAGTCAAGCCATGGTTTTATTTATCTCTTCATATGCATGTAAAGTTGGACCTTAATTGAGGAAGATCAAAGAAGAATGGATGCATTTGAACTGTGGTACTGGTGAGGAATAGTGAAAGAATCCTAGGCTGCAAAAGAACAAACAAATCTGTCTTGGAAGGAGTGGGGCCACGCTGCTCCTTAAAGACAAGGATGGCAAGACTCCATCTCACGTACTTAGGACATTTTGTCAGGACGACTGCCTGATTAAGGGACTGGGCGATGAGAAAGAGGAAGATCCTTCACAAGACAGATTGACGCAGTAGCTGCCACAATGATCTCAGAAATAAGAACTCTTGTGAGGATGGCCAGGACCTGGCCGTGTTTTGCTCTGTTGTACTGAGGGTCATGTTTCCTGACCACGGAACCAGAGCTGAGTCCCTTCAGGCTGAGGGTTATGACGGAGTGGAGTACCCTTTGGGAATTTATTGGCAGTCCTCAAAGATCTAGTTTACATTCCACGAGCATGGCAGAAGCCAGAGACCAGGAAGAGCCCTGCCTTGAAGCACAGTCAAGAAGAGGCTGTCTGTCTGAATCACTGCATCCTAAACATTTGGCTGCATCAATCAGCTCGAGCGTAAGAACAATTGGGAGGAGAACACAGGACCGATCTGTTGTGCATAAGGTCACTATGGGTTGGAACAAACTCAGAGACACCTAACAAATATTTGTAACCTGCTAACATCCTTAATAAACCCCATAATTGTAAACACTGTCTGTGATCTCCGTGAAGCCGTTGCAATTAATTTTCTAATACAGCTGAAAAATAGAGAGCTGTGGGAGGGGCTGTTGGTGCCAGGACGGGGAGCACAGTTGGAGGGTGGGAGCCTGTCCGACCAAAGCCTCCTAGGAATTAAGCTTGACTCGTGTGGGTGTGGAGTGAAGTTCGGACCCCAGCCACATTCCTTTTGTTAACAAAGATGTTTGCCTTCCTTTGGCTAGCTTCTTAAATTGAATATAGTTTAAACCAGCGTGCTGCACAAGAACTCTTCAGAGAATTGAAAAACAAAGATGTAACTTTGAGGACTAAGGTGCGCCTGACGCAGATCACGATGTTCTCCATTGCCTCCTGCGCGTGTGAGAGTTGGACATTGAAGAAGGAAGCCCAAAGAAGAGCCGGTGCATCTGAGTTGTGCTGAAGCAGAACGCTGACAGTGCTGTGGACTGCCGAAAGGACAGACAAGCCTACCTTGGAAACAGCACGGCCAGAGTGCTCCTGAGAGGCAACGATGGCAAGACTTCAGCTTACATCCTTCGGACATGCAGGGGGAACCAGTCCCTGGAAAAGGACATCATTTCCGAAAGGGGAGGGGCAGTGAAAAAGAGGAAAGCGCTCAGTGAGAAGGCTCACCCCCTGGCTGCAGCAACGGACTCCGGCTTGGGAACAGCTGTGAGGAAGGTGCAACACGCAGTCCCTCTGAGGGGAACCAGCTGTGTGGCGCCCAACCACGGTGGCGTTCAAGGTTCCGAGGGCCCCAAACCTCAGAGGGTCTCCCAGTCTCAATCAGGCCACTACGGCTGGTCTTCTCGAGAATTTTTCCTACTTTCTGTTTCTGTTTCTCCCTTTCTGTCTGGGACCTTGACCTTTGATCCTGGTATCAGGCCACCCTCTAGGTCTCCTGGTCACAGAGGCCTGAGGGCTGTGGTCTGTGTGGTCCCGGAGTCCTTTGGGCTAATGTCTTCCTTGAGTCTTTACTTACTTCCGTCTTTGCTCTGAATGGGAGAGACCAATGATGTGCCCCCTTGAAGACTGCCCTTGGGCTTTGCAGAGCACGGTCGCTGTTCACCTACGTGGGCTTGCGGACCGAGGTGTCCCCTGAGACTGCGGTCTTAAGCCTCCAGTCCCAGATGCTCATTCTCTCACAGCGTTTGGTTTGGGCTACGACGTTTGCATACCTTAACTCCCCGTATGCTGTACATCATCTGTGGCTACATTGGCAACACATGCACACATGAATGTAGAAACATCCTCTGCCAACCCTACGTACCCTCCCGGGCGTGCTTCCCTTCATTTGCACCCCACGTCAGTTCGACTTGCTTGGCTGTTGGGTCCACTCATGGGCGTCCGTCCGTCATTGGTTCTGCTAATCCAGGGTTCGTCATGCACTACCTGCCCTCTGTCTCTGGTGGGCACCTCCTAGTGTTGAAGAAACTTCCATTTGTACTCGAGAAGAATGTGCATCTTATATGTATTGGTTGTAGTGTTCTATGCTCAGAGCCATGGTGGTGTAGTAGTTACATGTTGAGCTGTACTCCACATGGTCAGAGGTTCAAAACCACCAGCAGCTCCAAGGGAGAAAGACTGGGCTTTCTACTCCCCTAAACAGTTACGGTCTCAGAAACCTACGGGCGGTGGGGGTGTCACTATCAGTCAGTCAGCATTGAGATGAAGCAGTAAGTTTGTTGGTTATTTGTTTTGTTTTGTTTTTTTATTAAAAGATCATTTTATTGGGGACTCTTACAACTCTTGTTACAATCCCTACTTCGATCGCATCAGGCATGTTGGTGCGTATGTTGCCCTCATTCTTTTCTAGACATCTGCTTTCTATTGAGCCCTTGCTATCAGCTCCTCTTTTTCCCCTCCTTTCCCCCAACCCTCATAACCTCTTGATAGATTATAAATTATTATTATTATTATCATATCTCACACTGACCGCTGTCTCCCTTCCCCCATGTTTTTCGTAGTTATTACCAATCAGTTCAGGTTGATTGGTAATGTTTTCAAATAGTCTATGAATTTTAAATTCTTATTTTCTTATTCTGTCAGAAAATTTAAAGACGGATGATACAATTTGCCAATCATGAGTGTGAGTTGGACATCTCTCTCTTTAATGTTGTCGATTTTGCTTCATGTATTCTGCAGCTCTACTGCAAGTGACATTCACGGTTGTAATTTCTTCGGTGAACTTATCATTGTATCATCATACAATCCCCTCCTTCATGGAGCAAACACATCTGTCCCGGGGGGCCTACGGTCAGAATGCTCCTTAGAGGCAAGGATGGCGAGGCCTTGTCTCCCCTACTGTGGGCATGGTGTCAGGAGAGGCCAGTCCCTGGAGAAGGGCCTCAGTCTTGCTGACGTGGAGGGAGGGGCAGGGTCAAGAGGATGGCCCTTCGCGAGAAGACAGGCAGACACGGTGGTGAAGGCACCGAGCTCGAACGCAGACCGATGGTGAGGACGGCGCAGGGCTCAGCAGTGCTTTGCTTCAGTGCACAGGGTGACGCTGCGAGCCAGAGCCCACTGGGGGCCCCAGCAGCAGTACCAGCAGCAGGTCTAGGAATGCTGTCTTTGCTGGGCTCTGAGACGAACGTGGGCCCATCCATTTCCCTGCGGTGTGATTTCCTACTGCTGCTTTTGCCCTTCCCGTGTCTTGACTTAAAGTCTGTTTCCTGTAAGAAACCTACAGAGCACTTCCAAGCGTTTGTGGAGGAAATCTCTTCTTTTAATTCCATTTTTCATGAAAATCTGAGCACCCACCCACCACCACCACCACCAATGCAGTCCTTCCTGTTTTCTTTCTTTCCCCAGTTCTTGTCTGAACGTCTTTAGTCTTGATGTGGAAAACAGTAAACTCTGAGACCAGCGTGGGGAGTGGTATGAGAGCTGGCTTTCTGAGCACACTCTCTGCAGAAGGCCGCGGGTGACAGTGGAAGCCCAAACCCATGCGCAGACTCCCCTGTGGCGGGAGCCCCTCGTCCACCTGGTCTGACCACTGAGACAGAGCAGATTGCAAAGTGGATGATGACAGTTGCAGGTGGACTAAAATTTACCATCTTACCATTTGTTCTCCCTCTGACCCATTTACAACTTGTTCTAGTTTTTAATATTTTGTTTTTGATTTGACTGAGATTTTTCTTAGTTTTATTTTGTTATTGTTGATAGGGCTCTTTTTTGTTTGTTTCTGTTCTTATTTCTCAGTCTGCTTTCCTGCATATGAAATGCAGGATCGGTAAGTCCATGGAGACTGTGAGTGGATGCATACGTTCGTAGGGTTAAGGAAGTTGGGAGGATCCTGACCTAGAAACAAGGAGCACAAGAAGGAAGGGAGTTTCCTCAAGCTGATTGTGGGGATGATTGCACAACTCTTTTAGTATGAGCGAACTATTGAATTATGTGACATAGGAAGTATATGTCAGTAAAGCTATACAATAAATAATAAGGTGTGATTATTTTATGGCAGGGTGAGAGTCTCTCAATTTGTTTTCTCTAGTATTCAGTTTTTTTCTTTATTAGAATTTATTTTGGAGACATTTCATATTCTATAATCTATATTATTTTGTTAAATGATATTGATGATCTTCAGGGAGTTTTCTCTAAAGTCTCCTGCCCTGTGCCCCACTTTGAATGACAGCAGCCCTACAGGACAGGGTAGAGCTGCCCCTGTGGGTTTCTGGGATTGCAACTCTGCAAGGGCATCACAGAGCCCCTTATCTTTCTCCCCCTGAGCAGGTGGTGATCTGGAACTGCTGACTTTAATGTTAGCATGACCACTAAGCCACCGGGGTTCCTGATAATACATCAGTTAGCACTTTAACCATGGTTATTACATTTTCAGCTGGATAATTTTTGAGTCTTGTTTTAAGAAATAAATTGCTGGTTCTCTGGTGGGCTCCCCCATCTGCTGCACAGTTGTCTTGTTGTGGGTGGCACCTTGTATTGTCCATATGCCTGGTTAAAGTTTATCGAATTTCGGTTAGGTTAGCTCTCTCACTCCCTCCTTCCGTGCCCTGGAGACTAGTGTCCGCTCTGTGTTCGTGCTCAGCGACCTGGTTCCTTGTGGTGGAGAGCAGAGTACTGAGTGTCCTGATCTTGTTACATTTAAGTCTCAAAGTCTCTAGCTTTGTTCCAAGCAGGTAAAGTAGAGACAGATCAGCCTCCTCCAGTGGTGTTTTGAACCAACTTGAATCTGGGCTTTTTTTTGTTTGTCCGGGCTGGTCTCTGCCTGGTTCAACTTAACCAGAGGACCATAGCTCCTGGAAGCTGCATCTGAAATCCGGCAGTGTTTGTTAGCAACTCCCTATTCTGGAGAGCTCCGCAGTGTGAGCATTGTCCTCCAGCCTGGGAAGCGATCAAAAGCTTTGTCAAACGGCATGAGCCTTTCATTTGGCACCTTCTGCTCGGATTCTCTGACTCTGGGCCATTGTTTTGCAACCTACCAGCCCCTGGATGGGAAAGCAGGGGCTACCCAGCGTCACGCCTCTGTGTTGTGCTTCTGCCCACTGTCCTACCCCTGAAAGCGCTCTCATGTTCTTCCCAGTTGCGTCCAGGGACAGGTTGTCATTTGCCATTGCCAGAAGCAGAACGACTCGCCGTGATGGTGACTTTTTAATTAAACGGCCAAAATCTATGTTCCCCATTTAAATTATGCATTTATCTGATTATTTGGGAAGTTAGGTCATTTCTCTACAAGCTTTTTATTCATTGCATTTTGTTGTCTGGAAGTTGTTTGTGTCTCACGACCAATTACTCTTTGCACCAGTTACATCTTATCAAATATTCATTTGTTTACACTCTTTATTTATTGTGACTAATAGGCCTTAATTACAAATTTTTATGCAAAGAGCACGTGCCTTCCACATTTGCTTGCCAAATGCTTCCTACCCCTTGGGAAGTAGTTTTGTAAACACACTGCTTTTTTTTTTTAACAACATGTAAAAGAAAATTGGCATAGTGAGATTTTCAAGAATATCTCCTCGGATGGAGTGATTGTCCAACAAAAGTAGAAGACGCCAGCTTTTGGAGTAAAAATGTGGCCTTTGAAAGACTTCTGCAAATTGCCTTTTGCTTGATTTATCATATCTTCATATATTGATGAATATCTTTTCTTTTAATCAGGCATGAAGTTTATTCTTTGAAACACAGTGTGTGTGTGTGTGTGTGTGTGTGTGTGTGTGTGTGTGTGTGTGGTTGACACCATCTATGCGACCATTCACTGCAGGGGCAGTGAACTATTTAACGTGGCTCTCCTAGCCAGTCTTCTAACTCCCACCAAGTGACCTTTCCCAGCAAGGGTCTGATAAAAAGGTAGGACAAGCTACAGATAGGCTTCACCGCTGAGTCATTGCAGGATCCTGTGGAGTCCCAGCCTGCGGAGTATAAAATGAGCCTCTGAGAAGCAGGAGGAGGGATCTCATTCACAGCAAGAGCCAGGAGTGGAGCCCATCCTTTGGACCGAGATCCCTGCACAGTGAGCCTCCTGGACCCAGGTGACAGCTAGACCATCAGAGCAGCAGCAGCAGGACCAGAAGCCAGAGTGTAGAAGAAAGTAATGGACTTCCCAACCCAAGAAGCAACTGAAGATGAGTGTTTTTGTGCAGGAGGCTGGTTTGCAGAGTGGGGGGCCTCTGGGCACTTCAGAGGGGAAGTCGGGCTTGCTGGGCCATGGGAGTGGAGTGAGTGCCTTCAGGCTGAGGTTTCCTGGGGTGGGTGACTGTGGGTGTGTGGGGAGCTGGGTTTGCTGACCCAGGGAACTTGAGCTGAATGCCTGCAGGTGGAGGCTCACAGTAGAGTGGCCCGCCCCTTTGGGAATTCATCGGCAGACCCAGCAGAACTCTGTAACACTCGACCCTGGGCATTTCTCACTGACATTACAACCCGTTGACTTCCTTAACAAACCCTTTCTTCATGAGTTTTATCTGGGCGTTCTGTGAAGCCTTGCAGTGGCTATTAGAACCCAAGAGAGGTGAAATAAAGAACATCAATTAAGACAGTTCAAAAGTACCTTGAGATACAGGTTGCCCTTACCTACTATCTTTAATTTTCAGTTACAGCATTTCTCTAGTAAGAGCGCTGACAGGAGCCCCACACAGAAGCTCGGGGAGGATGCGATGGCTGGCATCGGGGCTTGGAGACTGGGGTTGTCCTTCCACGAGGTGACCTGACACAGGGGACTGGGCAGGGGCTCTGACACAGAAGGAGCATGTGGGTGGCGCACACGGGGATGGGCGGTGGAGCGTGAGGTCGCGGTGAGCCAAGTCGGCAGCCCCTACCAACAACATCCAGCTCCTGTGTCTGTGAAGGACTGATTGCCTGATGCTTAAAAGTGTGCAAACTCCTATTTCATTTGTTCTAAAATTTGGAGAAGAGTGGAGACAGACATCTGAAGCAAATGAAACCAGTGATAGAACCTTAGGTTCCTGGGGAGGCTTATCGCGGTGCCTGCTTCGCGATGCTGAAAGAATTCACTCGTAATCCGTGTAACTTAAAAAAATTTTTTTTAACTATTTTATCTGCATATAATTCACACACCACACAATTCAATAGTTCGATCACATTAAGATGACTTGTACCATCATCACCATAATAAATTTAGAACATTTTCTTCTTTCTTGTGCTCATTTCCACTCACGCCAAACTCCTGAGAAGCCATTACAGTAATCCACTTACTGTCTCTCCAGATTTACCCATCCTTGATTTCAGATAGAGAAAAACATATTCGAAACAAAACAATAAACTAACGACAATAGTGAAGCAAGCAGAAAAATCTCAATAGAAAAGAAGGAAACTACTAAAAGCAAGAAAAATTTTGAAATGGTCCAAGGGAGGACAAGTGGTGAGGCGTTAAATGTGAGCCTAAATCCATCTGCAACAGTCACTTTCGATGCCCTCGGCATGAGGGCACGGGCGTGCACCATCCTGGGCCGTGGTCAGAGGGGACTCTCGGAGCCTAAATCCATGTGCGTGTCCCCTCACTTCTATTGTTTCTAAGCTGCAACACTGTAAAATGGGTCAAAAAGGAGATCAAATAATAGATATTACACTTTAACCTAACAACATTCATCACAATTAATTTAACAATGTTCTCTGTTTGGTAATAAGGCTAGAAATAATGAGTATATGTCTGAACTCTGACTATAGTGTAATAAAATAGAAATTAATAACAGAACAACAGCAAAAAAAACGCCTGAAATGTATTTAATTCTACCTTAAACAGCTAATGTCAAAATGAAAATGAAAATTGAAAATTATTTTAAGATTTTATAAAATAAATATGTCAGAGATTTATAGATAAGACTTTATAGGCTAGAACTAAATTGAACTGGACTGGGATGTTTTCTCAATATTTTATTGCAACTAAATCTATATTCAGAGAAAAATTTGTAACTTTGGCCACCTAATTACAAAAATATCAAAATTTTAAAAATTATATAAATGATTTAAAAATTCAACTCAAGAATTTAGAGGAAGGAGTACAAAATATGACAAAAGCAAGTAGAAATGAATTAATGAAGATAAAAGCCAAATAAAAATTAGTTTAAATGGAAAAAACATAGAATCAAGTAATAAATTCAAGATATGATTATTTGGAGGAAACAATAAAACAGATATAGCCCTGTGAAATGACTCATGGGTTCAAACTGCTAACCAGGCAGTTATTAGCCCAAGGTAACTACTAGACCACTACACTAGTAGCCCAAGCTACACACTAAACCACCAGAGTTCCATTAGTCTCTAATATGAGGTAGAAGATAAATGTACCAATTTCCAAAATTAGAAATACGAGCATGAAAATAGTTTGAAGAAAACAACTTTATAATATGGAATCAAAGGATAGCATTCTCTTGGAGTTAATTCTAGCTCCAGTCTAACAACGAGAGTTCCTAAGACGTGGCAATGCTTGGGGAGATTACTGAAGACGGGGCTACTTTACCAAAGTGTGATGAAGAAGCTAGATGGTGTCTGGCTATCAGAAAGGATAACGCCTGGGGCCTTTAAGCTTGTCTTCAACCAAGCAGCCATCAGTTGAGGGTTCAACTAAGACCACATGAAGAAGCATGCCAACCTATGTCATAAAAGGATTGTAAATGATATGATCCAAATCCACAGGGGAGGATGGTATCAGAGCTTAAATTGTGCACACCTGGTTTGCAGAAGGCTATGGGTGACAGAGCCAAAAATTCATGTGCAGGGTCCACACGTAGATGAAGCCTCCCATGAATTCCCTCTGACCATCGCCAAATGACTTTTATGAGGGAAGGGAGAGTTTCAGATATTACAGTCTCCCAAAAGTACATGCTATTTCTGGAAAGAGTACGAGGCTGCCCAGAGACTGCATGGGAGCTCATGACTGAAGATGGCCACTTCAGAAGAGCGTGGAAACCCGCTTGAAAAGAATTCCAGAACAGGAGCAGGGAACCAAGAGTGGGAGGAGGGAGGTGGGGGCGCCTGTGTGGGCACACGGCACAGGTGGATCCGAGAACTCACACGGGAGAAATCGCACTGTGTCAGTCTGGGTGGACTAGAAAAACAAATCCAGAGATACTCATATGTGTATAAGAAAGAGCTTTATATACAAGAGCAATAGAACATTGAGAAAACATCCCAGCCCAGGCCAGATCAAGTTCCTAAGTCCAATATCAGCCCATCTGTCTGATACCAATCAATACAGTCCTCTTCAGACTCACAAACACATGCAATGACACCAAATGCAGGAAGATGACAGGCCAGTGGGTGGGAAGTCTTGTGAATCCAGTGGCAGTGGAAGCATCTCGGTGCTGGCAGGGGTCTCCACGTGCCTCCTTCAGCTCCCGGGGCTCTAGCGTAGCTCCATGTGTCTTGTCAGCTAGGATGTCTTGTAGGGACTAAGCAGAGAGAGAGAGAGTCTCCTGCCTCCAAGAAGGAATACAGGAGGTCCCAGAATCCTCAGGAGAAGGCCATGCCTACACAGAGACCTCATTGGATATGACCTGATTGACAGCCTAGACCCCACCCCTTCACTTTGAATCCTCAAATTGACACCAGATTATGTAACGACCACACTCACCCTCTGCTCCTCTGCTGGCAGTGCACACCTGAACAAGGGAAGAGAGAAAAAGGTCAGTGGCCTGCCTTCAGCGTGCTTTTATCCCCTCCCTCCCATCCCCACTGGCTGGAGAGACTAGGTTGAGGGTATTGGCCAACCTTATTGGTTGAGTTTAAGCGCACCTGTGTGATGTCATGTGGCTGGTGCCTAGCATTGGTGTGGGCCCAGGTTGGGATTCTCCCATAGGTGTCTGAGATAGTTAAAGTTTATTGTGCCAACCTGCCTGATAAACATGTGGGGTTAATTGAAGGATGGAGAGATAAATGGCTCAGTAGAGTCTCCCCTTTCTAGTTTTTGGGTCTCTTGCTTTCTGATAGTTGGACCAGGGTGCAGCTGCCTTAGCCAGTTCCCTGCTTTGGCTGACAAGGCTCACTTCCTGCAAGACATCCCCAAGGAGAAGCTGCATGGACCTACCCCAATGCAGACCTGGGTGCTGAAGCAGCCGTGTGGAGACCCCTGCCAGCGCTGACATGCTTATACATTCACTGATTCAGCTTTCCTCCTGCAGTCGGCATCATAGTGTGTGTGTTGTGAGATGGAGGAGGACTTTGTGGATTGGTGTCGGACATATGGGCTAATGTTGGACTTGTGGGCTTGGGCAGCACTGGGTTGCGATGTTTTCTTTATATAAAACTCTCTCTCTCTTATACATATGGGTTTCTGTGGCTTTGTTTCTCTAAATACCCAGACTAACACAGTGTCTAATTAGTGTGTCTGATTACTATCTGTATTAGTCTAGGTACTTTGGAGAAACAAATCCACGGCGACTCACGTATAAGAGAGAGTTTTATGTAAAGAAAAGGTGCATCACGAAAGCATCCCAACCCAATGCTGCCCAAGCCCACAAGTCCAATATTAACCCTTTACCCCAACACCAGTCCACAAAGTCCTCCACCTCACAAAACAGAGGCAATGATGCCGACTGCAGGAGGAAAGCTGAGTCCGTGAATGTGTAAGCATCTCAGCACTGGCAAGGGTCTCCACACAGCTGCTCCAGCACCCAGGGCTGCATCGGGAGAGATCCATGCGGCTTCTCCTTGGGGATGTCTTGTAGGAAATCCATCTTGCAAGCTGAAGCAGAGAACTGCTAAGGCAGCTGCACCCGATGCAACCATCACAAAACAAGAGACCCGAGAACTAGAAAGGCGAGGCTTCACCACCCATTTATCCCTCCGCCTTTCAACCAGCACCACATGTGATTATCGGCCAGGCTGGCACAATTAACTAACTCACTATCCAACCCCTGCATTGTAGCATGGACAGCTAATTTTCATTTAATGCAGGCATTCTGCAAGAGAAACCCCTTCATCCCTAATCTAGCAGTGTGTCAGAGCTGCTTCCACAAGATCAGTCTGCCCCGACTGTGTTCCTGTACCTCCTCATGCAGAGGCCTTACCCCTGGACCCCAGCAGTCTCCTTCGCTCCTTGATTTCAGGCTTCCTTTGGGCTCTGTGGACTCTTCCTCCTCAGAAGAGGCTCTGACAATGGCCAAAAGACCCAGGGAATTGTGCCCCCAGCACCCATGCACTAGATTCAGGCATCGGGGCTTGCGAGGGAGTCTGACGATCTCTGGCCATGAAGCTCCTGTGCCACTGGACAGACACATGGTTGCATTTATTTTTCAGAGAGGGTGGGGGGCAGAGGGGTTCTAGGGGAAGGCGCCACCCTCCCAAACTCTGACTCAGCTCACAGCTCGTTCTCAGGAAAGGATGACCCCTTGGCTGGGCAACTGCTCTTCCTGGTGTAAGAAATAAGCTCCAGGCTGGTCGTCTTCAGCAGCCAGGGAACAGTCAGGCAGTTACTCAATAGTGAACACTCATTGATAGCTGATAAGACAATCATTAGAGCCCAGGCCCCTGGGGTCTGGAATGTGTGAACTGATCAATCAGGAAGTGGGTCTGGGGGAGGAGGGAGTGGGGGATCTGCCCCAGAGGGAGAAACTTTAAAGAAGTAGGCTGAATGTGGAAAGATTGTTGACCCTTTAGTATGCAGATAATGAGGAACCAGGGAAGGGGGCCTCAAACTAGAGGCTATAATGCTTGGAGAGGGGCTCTGAGGCATGTCCCCTACGCCCCTGCCCAATATGTCTCCCAGGCTTTGGAGCCCAATTTTGCAAAATCAGCCCATGAAGCCCTGGCTCTCATAGCATGAGACCGACTGTGTTTCTTGACTGTTGGTCAGTTAAGGTTCAGTGGTCACCCACTGGTGCCCTCATACAGGGTCAGGTGGTCCAGCTCAGCTCTCCTCACACCTCATGGGGTATAGCCCAAGTCAGGCTTCATACTGACCCACCAGTTACAAGAGGAGCCAACATGGGGGTCAGGATATCAAGGGCGTATATCTCCCTGACCAACACATGCAGGGCCACATTAGCTGTAGCAGTGCGACTCCCTGGTCTGCTGGGAATCCAAGAGTGGAGGAGGGCGGGGAAGCTGAACTTTCACTAATGCTGTTGTTGTTGTTGTTGTTAGGTGCTGTCTAGTGGGTTCCAACTCAGGAACTCTGTGTGCAATTGAGCAGACCACCCCCAGTACACAAGGGTTACTTTTGAAGTCATTGTGATCAGTCTCAAGATGCTAGTGAAGACAGACAGACAGAGCCTGCCACACCTCACCCTCTCGCACTCCTTCCACATTTCCACCGTCACGTCGTGAGCGAGATCCATGCAGGGGCCGCAGTGCTAACCTCAAAAGTGACCCTTGTGAGCTCTGAGTTGGAAACCACTCGACCCCGATGGCCCCTAACAATAACACAATCCCATTAGTGAAAGTTGAGCTTCCCCGGCCTCATCCACTCTTGGATTCCCACATCACATCTGAAAACTATAATGCCATTAACTCAAGAGATCCTGGGCTATGAAAAAGAGGGGGAGGGGCCATGGAGCAGCAGCAGAGGCCGCCAGGTTTGGGTGGGCAGCCTTTGCTCATAAGAGAAGGTTCACTGGTCCACTGCGCTGGCAGCGTGTGCAAAGGGAATCTAGAGTGGGAGCGTGTCTGGTTTCCTCATCAAAAGTAAGCTAAGGATGTCTGTGGCAGTTACATCATCGACGGCCAACTGGAGTGAAGGGGTGGAGTCTAGCCTGTCAATCAGGTCATAGCCAATGAGGTTTCTGTGTGGGCATGACCTTCTCCTGAGGATTCTGGGAACTCCTGTCTTCCTCCCTGGAGGTGGAACACATACTCTCTCTACTTCATCTCCCTGCTGACAAGCCACATGGAGTTACCCTGATGCAGCCAGAGCCCTGGAGCTGGAGGAGCCACATGGAGACCCACGTCAGCTCTGAGATGCTTCCACC
Source organism: Echinops telfairi (assembly GCF_000313985.2). Taxonomy (NCBI): domain Eukaryota; kingdom Metazoa; phylum Chordata; class Mammalia; order Afrosoricida; family Tenrecidae; genus Echinops; species Echinops telfairi. The sequence goes on along the minus strand of NW_022103898.1, from coordinate 1,339,595 downwards.
ACCACTAGATCCATAAGACTTCCCACCCACTGGCCTGTGATCTTCCTGCATTCTGCATCATTGCATGTGTTTTGTGAGTCTGAAGAGGACTTATAGATTGGTATGAGACATATGGGCTAATATTGGACTTATGGACTTGATCTGGACTGGGCTGGGATGTTTTCTAAATGTTCAATTGCTCTTTTATATGAAGCTCTTTCTTATATACATTTGAGTGTCTGTGAATTTGTTACTCTAGTCAACCCGGACTAACACAGTGACAGACATTTCTGAAAGTGAATCTTGAGGCAGCCGGCCACAAGCAAAGCCGCAGCAGAAATGTGCACCAGGCACAGTGGGTCTGCACAGTCAGAGGACACCTTCTGGGAGAGGCCATTGTGGGTGACTGCGGCTGCCCACTTGGCTGAGGGATGGGGGTATCCCATTCTAAGGAGATATGGTGCGTCTGTCTGTCTGTTATGTTTTCCCACCAAGTTTTGCCAAACTAGCATCCACCATGTCTATGGATTGCAGTGGGCGGTCTTTGTTGTTTGTCCCACCTGGCTTTCCAGGAGTGTCCCCCCAGGAGGAACTTTCTCCCATGAGCCACGCCTCTCGCTCAGACTCCTCGGCACCACGCTCTCGGGGTGGCTCCTCTGCCTCCCGCACTACATGTCAGCCTACTTCGGTAGACTCTTTTCTCTAGCTGAGGCAGATTAGGAAAGAGGCTAGATTCTTCCAGCTCAGTTTTCAAGTTCAGACCACTTGGAGGAATTTCCCCAAGCCACCATGGGGACTCAATCAATCCTGGGGCTCAGTCACACCCCATAGCCCGGTCACAGTTTAAGTTGTGGCTTAGTACAGTAGACAGTGTCTGTTTCCATCGTACCCCTGAAGGAATGGTGTGTTTTGGGCCGCACCCTTGCTCTGCAGTGTGTACCATGTGACCTTTGATGGAGCAGGAGGAGACCAGACACCCCTGTCCTATAGTTGAACCCAATAACAAAGATCAGCCAGGAATAGGACTCATCAAACCAGATAACCGAGCTGCCTGGGGCATGCACACCATTCCGTCCAAAGCCAGGACACCCTACCCAGGAACTATTTACCCAGGACTCCATTGGTAACACATTTGCACCCACACCCAGTTACCTGACCCCACCCATGTGAACCCAACCCATGGAATTCTGGAGAAGGAACATAATGCCCTTCTCGCCTAAAGGCTACTGAAAGCCCTCCGTCCCCTTGTTTGCTGAGCCTGCGGTCTGCGTTGCCTTACGGTCCCACCAGCCACTTTTCTCTTTAATGAATCTTATGGCTTGTGTGGTAAGCGTGCTTTCCTGCCTCGGAATGTTGACCTGGCCTAGGGGAACAGCCCAATCGGAGGGTGCTCTGCACTGTGACCACGTTATTCTTGGAGGTGGCCTCGGAGTCACGTCAACTCCGGCATATGGTGGGCGACCCAGGAACCACGGGGCAACACGGCGCCTGGTTCTGCCCCACCCTCATGGCCATTGGCTGTGTGTCCGTCAGCAAGGCGGCCATGGTCTCAGTCCTTCACATGGAGGGCTCTCCTCATCTTCCCTGTCCACTTGCTTTACCCATCAGGATGTGTGTTCCCAGCGATTGACCTTTCCTGGCTCATCTCCGAAGGAAGCAAGTTCAAGTCTTGCCAGAACTCACATCTAAGGAGCGCTCAAATCCAGTTGCACTACCCCCAGACTGTTCTCCCATGGTTGTTCTGACAGTGTTGTGCTGCTGTCTTCCACGGTGGACAGCCTAGTCCTCCTTCACGGTGTGTCCTCAGTCTGGAACCTCCACTGAAACCTGTTCACTCCAAGTGACCCTGCTGGCCTGTGAAAGGCCAGTGACGGCGCTCCCATCATCCCAGCCACACACAGGCCGCCGCAGAGCGACAGACAGACAAGGGCAGATGAACGGTGGTGCTGCCAAAACCTGTTGAAGGGAACCTGGAGCAGCAAAAGAACGAACAGGTCTGTCTTGGAAGAAGTACAGCTAGAATATTCCTTCAAAGTGAGGGGGGTGAGGAGGTCTCACATACTTTGGACACATTGTCAGGAGAGATCAGCCCCTGAGAGAGATCGTGCTTGGTAAAGTGGAAGGGCAGCTAGAGAGAGGGAGCCCCTCGACAAGAAGGGGAGATACCGTGGCTGCAACCACGGGTTTAAATCTAAGAACCTTATGCAGAAGGAGCAGGAGCAGGCGGTGTTTCCTTCTTTCACACACCAGGCGGCTGTGGGTCAGAGCCAGCTCCGTAGCACCAAGCACCAGCATGGATACTAACCACAGCCTTTCAATACGAACGTTCCCCGGGGTCCTGTCTCACGGGGGCTCTGGAAGGAAGCAACGGGGACTCATATAAGGAGAGGGACAAGACTGAAAAGAAGTCACTATTTAGCAAGAGTAGGGGACCTCCAGCACCCCGGCCAACAGCAGCAGGGAGACTGTAACTCGGGCCTGCAATTGTGGCCTTTGATTGTAGCTACCCCTGCTGCTCCTGGGATGCAGGGAGAACCCCAGCAATAACCACCCAATCCCCCACCCTTGATGATGCTGGTGCCTCCCATGGGGGGAATTCAGTGGGGACCCGGGGAGCAAATGACCCGAGAAGATCAGCGTCCAGGCCCAGAGCGAGGCAGACCTGGTCAGCATAGAACGCTCAGCCATATTCCCCCTTTGCAACCTGTGCCTCCCACAGTTCCGGCTCCTCCGTGGCTTCAGTCCTCTTCCAAATGCTACTGTGCTGCAACCTCCCAACCCGAGGCCCCGCAGCACCCTGAGCTCAGTGAACATGGTGAGTCTTGCCCATGGGAGCTACTCAGAAGCTACCATGAGAAGGGGACTGCTCCCTGGGAGGTTGGGGTTCAGATCCACCAGCCACCGCACACAGGAAAGAAGACGCTATCTGTTCCTGCAAAGACTGACACGCTCGGAAATCCAGCGAGTGCAGAGTCGGGCTGCTCATCACAAGGTCAGCAGTTGGAAACCAGCAGCCGCTCCTTGGGAGAAAGACGAGGCTCTCTGCTCCTGCCAAGAGTTACAGCCTCTGAAACCCACCGGGCGTTCTGCTCTGTCTACACTGCCGCTGTGAGTCGGAACTGGCTGAGCGGTAGTGAGCGGGGAGGGGTTTGATCACCATGGGATGTAGGCCCAGTAAATACTTAGGAGTCTTACCCAGTGCTGTGTTCTCGGGGCCTGTGGGGTTGGCTCAGAGAATACTTGCCACCCCAACAAACAGGAAATTTGCAACCTGGAACTAAATGACACTGTCACATTCCTTGGGAAAGACTCACGGAAGACCCTGTCTGCCCACATGGCTGTGCCAGCCCTGGGTGGCCCGGCAGGGCACGGAAGGATTGTGTGGACACCCCAGACACAAGATTTGTGAGTTGGAGATCAACCCTAGTAAAGCTGAGAGTCCAAGCCAATTTGCAATCCAGAATGACTCTTGTCTGAGGCCCCGCCATCTCCTCTGGGCAGATGGAGATCAAGCCTGGCGAGTGCAAATTCACAGGGAACGTGCTGGCTCCCATCTGGACGATTCGGCCCATCATCCCACCCTCTCTCTTTCATCATCCACTCTCTCCTCTGCATAGGCAAGCAGAGCAGTAGCCCCTAATTACTCTTCTATTAAAGTGAATGTCCCTGAATTCTAATTAACCAGGTCACCCCAGCTGTGCGGGCACAATTATGGGGCTCTCTGCCGAGCGCCAGCACCGAGATGTTTTATATTTGCTCATTCTCAGAGGGGGTTATAGAGGCTGTCACGGCACCTGTCGCAGGGAGCTGGATAGCAGGCAGGGCTGCCTGACACGCTGCCAGCAGCAGTGACACAGGGCTGCCTGGCTCACCTGTGGGGAACAGTCCTGGGCTGCTGCAGAGAACCCCATTTATAAGGCAACTCTTGCCCAGAGAATGTGAGTGGCAGCGTCGTCGGTGTGCAGAGGGGAGGGCTCGTCCATTCTGTGGAGACTATTGAGGCAGCGTGGCCCAGCAGAAGAGCCAACAGACCTGTCTTGGGGGAAGTGCAGCCAGACTGCTGCTTAGAGGCAAGCGGGCAAGACTTGTCCCTGGGGGCGTTGGACATGCTGTCAGAAAGGGCCAGTCCCTAAACAAGACATCATGCTTGCTGCGGTAGAGGGTCACTCACAAAAGGAAGCCCCTCACGGAGACGGGTGAGTGCAGCGACAAGTGCAGGGAGGTGTAGGACCAGGCACACCTTCTTGCAGGTAGACGTGGGGTTGCTATGAGCCTGGGCCAATTTGCCATCACCTCACAGCCACAGCACCGCTCAGGGCGGGGCAGAAACCGCTCGGGGGCACTTCTCTGTGTTTCCAAGGTGCTAGAGCATGATAGCGCTACAGATCAAAGGGGTTTGCGGGGTCTCTGCTTAGTTGAGCTTCCAGCAGACACCCATGTGCCCCGAGTATGCGCTTAAAGAAGGAGGACCCCAAATGAAATGGATGTGTTTGTTGTTGTTGTTTTGATTTAAAAACTGTCAATAGATGTGTCTTGCTCCCTGTTGGATTCCCCATAGGTAGATAGGTAGGTGGGTGGGGTGAGTGGATTATGGATGGATGCCTGGATGGATGGATAAATGGATGGATACATAGATGATGGGTGGATGAATAATGAGGAAATGGACAGATAAAGGATGGATGGATGGATGGATGGATGGATGGATGGATGGATGGATAGATGAATGGGTGCATGGATGATAGATACATCGAAGATGGATAGATGGATGATAGAGACATATATATATAAGAGATGGATGGATGGATGATAGTATAGGTGGATGGATTGGTGGATCAATGGATAGATGGATTGATGGAGGATGGAGGATGGATTGGTGGATGGATGGATGACAGATGATAGATACACAGATAGATAATAGATAGATGGATAGATATAGACACTATAGGTGGATGGATGGATGGATGGATGGATGGATGGATGGATGGATGGATGGATGGAGCATGCTGCCGTGGAGTGAATACTGCCCCAGTAGACGTTGCCTATGAAGTAAGCTCTGTTTGGAGATGGGCTCTTTGCAAGTGTTACTAGGTTACCGATCTTGAGGTGAGATCCTCCGAGTTTTGTGTGGGCTCTGAGTCCAATGACTTGCATCATGGGAAGAGAAAGGAGTCAGAGATTTGGGACCCAGGGAAGGTGAGACACAGAGGGGTGTGTTGCTGTCACAGCCAGAGGGCCCCTGGACTCAACAACAGCTAGACAAGCGAAGACAGAGCCTCCCTCAACCCCTGGGTGGCTCCCCAGCCCTGCCAGCAGCTGGGTCGCAGAGGACCACTCTACAGACTGGAAGAGTGAAGCTGGCTCTTCTGATGTCAGCCCAGGCACACGATGGCATGGCTCCTGCCCCTCACCCATTCCGTCAGCCTTCGGGACTTGGGTGACGGGCACTTGCCAGGCATGCTGAAGCTGGGATAAAGTCTACAGATAATGCTGAGGGTCAGTGAGAACGTGCTGAGAAACCTGGGGTCCAGGGTGTCTGGGGGAGTTAACCCACCCTGTGTAAGGAAGTCAGCCCAGGGCAGTGACTGGCCTGGACCTGGAGTGGGTGGGGCCCTGATAGCCCAGGGGAGGCCCATGTGTGAGGGTCCATACCAACCAGAGCACACAGGGAAGTCCCTCTGAAGAACAGGTATGACTGAGATAGATCCCCTAAACTTTAGGGCCTAAAGGAAGAGATGAGGCCCAGGGACATCCCCTGAATGAGGAGATGAGGCCCAAGGTAGGAGACGTGTGGAGTGGAGTTTGGAGTGGAGGTCCAGCCAGCTCCAAAGGTGCTGAATTCTTGACTCCCAGGACACTGGTCCCCTAAACAGAGCTATGGCCATAGGGAGAGTGAGTTCTCCTGTCTTGCTCCCACGAAGTGGCTGATAGGTGTAACTGCTGACCTTGCAGTTAGTAGCCAACTACACCAGGGCTACTTCTGTTGTTGTTGTTGTTGTTGTTGCTGTTGTTGTTGCTCAGGGCCATTGAGTCGATTCTGACCCATAGTGGCCCCTACAGGCCAGCAGAATGAAACACCACCCAGCCCTGCACCATCCACACACTCGTTGCTGTGTCTGAAGCATTGTTGCAGCCACTGTGTCCACCCGTCTCATCAAGGGTCTTCCTCCTTGTGCCCGGTTATTTACCAAGAGTGATGCCCTGCTCCAGGGACTGGTCCCTTCTGAAACATGCCCAAGTACACCAGACCAAGGCCCCATCCTTGTCGCCAAGGAACGTTCTGGCTGTGTGTCTTCCAAGACAGATTCGTTTGCTCTGTTGCTCTATGGTGCTTTCAATATTCTTCACCAGTGTCAGAAATCAAAACTCACTGAGTCTTCTATGGTCTTCTTACACAAATCTCTCCTGAAATAGATCAACAGGGCTTTCTTCCGAGTCTTTATAACCAGCTCCTGGGAGAAACACATCCTGAACAATCCATCACGCCCTGAAGCCTGAGCAAGTCTGCCAGCCCAGCAGCAGCCAGCAGACCCCGTGCCAGGAGGACACCGTGGCTGAGAGCCGCCTGGTGATGGAGACACCCGCGAAAGAGGTAACAAGCTCAGACATGGAGGGCGCATGGCCTCCAGAGCCAGGCCCTCCACACCCCTGAACTTTCAGTGCAGGACGGCAATCTCTGAATTGACAACTGGGATTTCTCATCTTTGTACAATTCTGGGCGCACAGCTTGGCATTTGTCAGCTCAACGATTCCTCAAACTTGAGAGTACATTCTTATAATTCTTTGAGCAAAGCAGTGAACTTGGACATTTTGACTGATTTATGGAAGCATTTGTAGCAGAGGAAACGTCGGGAAAATTCCCCCAGAATATTCAATACCAGTGTGCAAACCTCTGCTAGGCAAATGCAGACGAGCTCCTTGAAGCCTCCGCTGAAGTGTCCTGTCCTCCTACGGTTTTCCTTCTTCATAACTGACGCTGCGAGTAGGCATCACCTACAATACATGAAGGGACCAGTCGGCCAGGTCGGCGCCCAGGCTCACGCCACAGCAACCCCCAGAGCACCAAACACAGCTGTCAGGAGGAGTGAGGCACTGGGACCCGGCGTGGATGGTGCCTCTCCCATCCTCCCAGTAGGTAGCAGTAATGGAAGATGGGAAACAAAACATCAACAGACAAAAAAGCACCCAGGACCCAGAGTACCACAGCTGCTGACACACAGGAAGCCCGTGGGGGAGGCATGATGTCAAAGCCCAAGGCGGGACTTGAGTAGGCATTGGCCAAGCACTCACTACTGCCCATAACTTGCCTACTGCTTTGACCTGAACAGCCTTCAGTCAGGCTCTCTCCTCCGCACAGGACTCTGGACATTGGCTCGACTCACACTTCCAGGAGTCTGGAAAGGGCAGAACATTCCCTCTTTCAGGTCAGCCTAGGACCCACCAGCCTTAGAAGAACACACTTCAGGCTCATCACCCTGGTCATTCTTTCTGCCCATCTCAGCCCCTGCTAGCTACCTACCAGCTGCTTCCCACCCTGTTCACCCAGTGCAGTGGAGTCAATTTTGACTCCTGTGGACCCTGGAGGACACAGTAGACCTGTCCCATGGGTCCCCAAGGCTGTGATCTGCCCCTTAGGGTCCCCAAGGCTGTGATGTTTAAGGAAACAGGCTGCCATCTTTCCCTCTCATGGGCTGATGGGTGAGTGGACTAGAGAAACAAATTCATAGACACTGATGTATATAAAAAAGATCTTTATATACAAGAGTAATTGAATACTGAGAAAACATCCCAGCACAGTCCAGATCAAGTCCATAAGTCCAATATTAGCCCATATGTCCGATGCTAGTCCATAAATTCCTTTTTAGACTCACGCAGCACCTGCAATGATGCTGAATGCAAGAAGATCTCAAGCCAGTGGGTGGAAGGTCTTGTGGATCCAGTGGAGGTGGAAACATCTCATCGCTACACACATCTCCACGTGTCTCCTCCAGCTCTCTGAGTGTCTCCAGTGAGCTATTTATCGCCATGGTGCCTCCAAATGCGGTCACCAAGCTGCTACCTGATTGACAGGCTAGATTACGCCCCTTCGCTCAAGTTGGCAGACGCTTATGTAACTACCACAGGCTCCTACTGGCACTGCTAATGGGCCTGTGAGAGAAGAGACTCCGTGTTTGAACCTGTGCGGCTTACAGCTTCTGGGGTCGCCATGGTGACCACTGTGCATGCCCTCTGGAGTTGCTTCGGACTCGTCACCTCACGGACTCCCAAACCCCTTGGTGCTCCTGATCATTCCTGGGCTTGAGCTCAATGGTGCACCCGCTGCCCCACTCCATGCCCTTCGCTGTCCTCCACCCTCTTGATCACGGACCCGGTACTTTACCAAGCATGAGGTCCTCCTGCAGCACCTGTGCCTCCTGGGGACATGGCCGAAGCACACGAGAGAGAACCTCGCCGGTCCTGCTGGCTTCTCGGGGCATTCTGGCTGCATTCCTTCTGATCCGCTCCTTCATCACTGCCTCGCGCTGCCACGGGGTTGATGTGGACTCGCAGTGACCCCACGGCAGGGGGTAGAACTGACCTTGTGGGTTCCCAGACTCTAACTCTTTCCAAAGTAGAGGCCTGTTTTTCTCCCATGGAGGGACGGGTGGCTTCAAACCACTGGCCTCGCAGACCGCCGCCCACCTTGTCATCGCCACGCTGCCAGGTTCCAAGCTGGCAGGCCACAGGCCCTTCTTTGTGCCCCCCCCCCACCCCAGAAACCAACGCCTCCATTCGTAAGTGCTCACCTTTATTCCTTGGCCAACTTGCATGGGCATGTATCTGAGATGGTCGCAAAGACCCTGGCTCGGTTAAGCACACCTTTGTCCTTCGCTGTAGAGACGTCTTCTGGTGTCCATGGCCCGATGCAATAGGCCCCTTGAATTTGCACCTGGGACTGGATGTCCTTTTTGTATTTGAAGGGTTAGCACCTTCTCCGTTGGCTGCTTCCATGGGCATTGTTTGAGCTTGTCCGCCTGTCAGCCTCGGTCTTCCCTCCACTGATCCCGATGTTGCGCTTCGGGCCGGTGGAGAGGGCTGCTGTGTTCTTTATGATGCAGCGTCAGCCACGTGGAAGGCGGCAGTCCTTGGTTCGCATCAACAAAGCCTCACGTGCCTTCTCTCTCACTGTTCAGCAAGGTGGTGTCACCCACACACCGCAGGTGGTCACCGAGATGTCCCCTCCCTCTCCTTTGTAGAATCCAGCTCCTCAGACGGTTGGCTCAGCACACAGATTGAACACCTGTGGTGAGAGGCTACGCCCCTGACACATACCTTTCCTAAGGTTACACTGCAGGGTCTCCCCGTTGGGTCGGAATGACGGCCTCTCGGCCTGGGTGCAGGTCCTGAACGGGCCCAATGGAGCACTGCGCATTCCCCTTCTCCAAGTTCTAGCCGTGGTTGATGTACGATGATTCACTCGGGATGTGTCTGCTTGGTCAAGAAAACGGGGTAAAGATCTCTCAGACGGCCTCTCCTTTCAGCCACGATCCATCCACCTGCCGTCAGCAAGGGTATCTCACTTCTTCCAAGTCCCCTTCTGAGTCTGACTTGAGTTTCTGGCTCTCCCCGCCAATGGACTGTGGCCACCACTGTCGAATGGTCTTCAGCAAAAGTTTAGTTGCGTGTGATGTTAGCGATACTGTGTGGTCATTTCCTCCTTCTAGGGCAGCCCTGTTCTTTGGAATGGGCATGAATATGGGTCTCTTCAGTCCGTGGTACAGGGGCCATCTCCAAATTTCTTGGCATCAGTGGGTGAGCACCCCAGCATTGTATCCGTTTGTTGACATCGCTAGTCATCAATCCTGGAAGCCTTGCTTTTTGCCAATGCCGTCGGTGCCACTCGGCCCTCTTCCTGCAGGACCCTCAGTGCTTGATCACGCTGCCTCCTCAAGCCTCCTCTGGCCTACGCCCAGCACTGATTCTTTTACTTGACAAGATGTCCGCACATGACACACAGAGAAACACTACTTTGAGCTGGTGCACAGAACTAAATTCCTAACATTTGAGAGCAGGCAGTGAAGGTTCCCCCATGCAACGTTAATGCTTCTTCCCCATACCTCTAGATTCTGTCATGTCCCCCGTATACCTCAGCTGGGTCTGGTTGTTGAATTTGCAACCGGATGTCGTTCTTGCATTTGAAGGGGTAGCGCCTTCTTCACTGTCTGCTGTTGACTGAGTGTCACTGCCACCCCCTGACCTGGCTTGTCTGTCTTTGGAGAACTCCTGCCACACACACCTAGAGTCATGTCTCCATCCCACCTTGTGCTTGGATTTTCCAGGATGTGTTCTGGGTGACTGACTCCCATCCATCTTCCAATAACTCATTTCCTCTTCAGAAGATTCCTGTCTGAGCTTCACCCTGCCATCCGAGGACGTTGCAAGTCATATATTTTTTTAAGCAAACATTGATGACATGAATCATACCTGTAATTTGTGTAAAGGACTTTAAAATAAAAGTAATTCAAACAGCTGTGTGCCTGATATCCAGCCAGCGAGAGAGAATCCCCGTGCTTCAGTAGTAAATGCAGCAACCAGTGTGCCCGTCGGCTTAGGCAGAGCATCTGCAGAACCCAAAGAGAAAGAGAAAAGTTCTTAAACTTGTACGGTGAATGTGATAGCCAGGGTCCAGTCAGCATTGCGGGGCCAGGGTTCTCCCGTGACGAGATCTCTCAGCGTGTTGTCAGCCCCGGGAGGGGTCTTCTAAGAAGCAGCCCAGCGGATCATCTGGTCACAGTCTTGACCTAACTGAGGGAGGTCTCAATCAGGGTGTGGCCGGCTGACTGCGTGTAGAAGTGAGCTCACTCCCGCTGCTGGATCCGGACCCTGCACCTGGCTCCTCTTCCTCCTGTTAAATTGCTCCACAATCCCAGGCGCCATCAGCAGACAGCCAGCCTCAGATTCGTTCAGCTCGGCATCCACCAGGCTGCAGTCTTGCAGCTTCCTGTCCATCAGCCCCTGCTGGGACAGGATCAGGAGAAGCCTGCACCTTGCATTTTATCCACAGACTTGAACCAGACTGGACTGACCCACTTCTGTAACGGTGTGAGCCATTGCCTGAGAGGAACCCCTTCTAATAAGCATACCTACCCACCTGTCCCTGGGGTCACTCCTCGGGAGAACCCAGGTTCACCTGGGGAGTTCCCAGTGCCTGGCACGGGAGGATGGTGAGACTGACAGCGGACTGCTCAGCAGCAAGCTCGATCAGAAGATGGAACCCCGTCTTTGCAAGGCCAAGATCACATCCACAGTGAAGGAGGGTGCCCACGCTGAGACGAAGAAACCCAATATAATCAGACACGATCCCTTCAGCTCTTCAGTAACCATGAATAGTTTTCATGAAGTGATTGCAGGCTACCCAGACGTGCCGATGTTGTCTGCTTCTGAAAGCTTATCGTAGGCTCCATCCTGTGGGAGACCCAGATGAAGGAGACACGGAAAAGGACAACAGAACGCATGTGCATGTGTACAGACAAACCTACGTGTCCACACACACACCTTAGAAAACTGCAAGCAACATGGTTTCAAAACAAAGAAGGAGCACTAATTTTCACTCTGGAAACCAGAAAGGACTTGTCTGGCTACACAGGGGGCAGTCTGGTGAGCAGTAATGTGGGAAGAAGCGGTTTAGGGTCGGGAAAGGAGGGGGAAGCAGATGACATGTGTCGCAACCTGAGAGTGTGCGTGGGCTGTGGGCAGTGAGAAAGCATCTAAGCCCAGTGCTTGGTGGTGACGAGAGGGGCCATCCCCTTGGCCATCAGCTCACGGGGACGTGCACAAAGTGCAGAGCACCGTCCAGTTCTGCAGCAGTCCCATGCATGTGGGGACTGATTAGGGAGACTCCTGGGGTTTTCATGAGTGGACTTGTGTAAGCAGATGGTCAGGTGTTTCCCCCTGGACCTGGTTCAGCTTCACAGCAACGCACAACCCTCCGCTGACAAATGACCAGTGGCTTCACACGTGTACCAGGCATGGAAGTCTGGTTTCCAGCATGGAAGATTCGCATTCCACCCCTGCCCCCAAAGGCATTGCTAGGGGAAGGGAAATGGCAGGGGCTCAAGGTATCTTCTGCTCAATGGGCTCAGGAACAGCTTCCCTGAGTCAGCACCCACCCTGTAGGCGCATCTACACCTTCAGGCTCTGAAGAGGGCCTGGAATGAATGCCTGGGCTCGAGGATGGAGAGAGTTGGAGTTGAATCAGGTGTCAGGAAGGGCCCATTCCACACAGCTGGTAGCTGCTCCACGCCACAGGCATCCCAGCAACTGCAAGGACGATGCTTCCAACCCTGCAGCCCTGGGTTTCCCTCCCGAGTTTAGCAAGACGCCTCAAAGGCAAGTTGGACAAATAGCTTCTTTTCTACAGAAACTCGTCCCTTCTGGCGCTGCAGTCTCCTGCCCACAAGCTGTCTGCACATAATGCAGAGAGGGAGAGGAAGCAGGGTGAGATGAAAGCGTACTGCCCACCTTCAGAACAATCTTTTCCCTGTTTCTCATGAATCAAGATTCAGCATCACAGGTTAGCATTTTATATGGCCAAGTCAGCAGCCTCGCAACTAAATTTTTGATGAATCCAGTGTAAAATATTCACAGCCTGGAAATCTATAATATGATTCATATTTTTACCATTTTTGTTCTATTTGATCCTATAAATGCAACAGAAAATATTAGTCATGAGTACGACGTGGAGGGCGAGAGGGTCAAAGAGAAACCCTTGCTCACAAGTAAATCAAATCATCCTCTCGGCAAGGGGGGGAGGGGGGTTGCATGTATTAATTTTAACGGATAGCCAAAATAAATAAAGATGTGTTTGTGTGGAGCTCACCCGGCCCCCCACCCCCACCACCCCCCGTTTCATCCTGCAGCGTGGATGTTCCTGAATGAACTTGTAACAAAAAGTGGAGTTTGAAATGGAACTCGTAACTCATTTTGTCAAGCAGATGAGAAATGCCCCTTTTAATGGAAAGCAACAGAAATGGATGATTACTTTTTTGATTGATGGACTGCATTATGTTGCTCGGAGACAAAGGGGTATAAATAAATCTAAGTGTGATAACCTCACTGCAGGATGGTTCAATTACGAGAGCCCTAATTGTGGGGACTGTGTCTACGCCACACGGCCAGAGGCAGCCGAGCGTCCCTTGGCCCCGGCCGCTGAGGGCTTGGCTGGTGAGCTTAGATTTCTCCAGGTGGTAGCCAGAGGACTCTGAGGTCACCAGAGAAAGGACATCATTTTACAGGGAGGTGGGGGAAACTGAGGCCCAGAGCGTGTTCAACCTGCCTGAGACTGTGCGGGATTGAAGCTGAGGTTTTTTGAGGACCTACAGCATCTGCCTGGTCTACCCTCACATGCACCTTCAGGAGACCAGGGCCAACACTTCAAAGAAACTGTTCATGGTTGCTGAAGAGGTGAAGGGAGACATTGGTCAGTGTAAGATGTGATAAAATAATAATAGTTTATAAATTATCAAGGGTTCATGAGGGAGGGGGAGAGGGAGGGGAATGAGAAGCTGATACCAAGGGCTCAAGTAGAAAGAAAATGTTTTGAAAATGACGATGGCAACAAATGTACAAATGTGCTGACACAATGGATCTATGTATGGATTGTGATGAGAGCTATATAAGCCCCCGATAAAATGATTTTTAAAAAGAGGTGAAGGGATAGCATCTGATTATTTTATTGGGTTTCTTTGTCTGAACGTGGACATTCCTCCTTCACCGTGGACGTGATCTTGGTCCATGAAGACGGGGTCGCATTGTCTTCTGACCACTATTTCTGCTGAGAGAGAGAGGGCGGGGGGTTGGGGGGGCTGGCACAAACTGTAAGGAACACTGGTGTCTTTGGGGAGTCTGGGGAGGATCATTAATCAGCATTCAGAGCTGGACCCCTCTGACCGCCCAGCCCCACATGTGTCTGGTCCCCGGTCTTTCTCCCGGTGTGCCCAGGACGTGGGGTGCACTCTTTGGAAGAGTGAAGCTACCTCACTGCCTCTTCATTCCTCAGTTGGGTTTCCCTGACTAACCGGATGTGGCAATGACATCATCTCCTGTCAACGTGAGCAAAGGGGTGGAGACTAGCCTGTCAATCAGGTCACAGCCTGATGACCTCATTTGGAGGCAGGAGATAAATAGCTCACTGGAGGCCAGATACACTCTCTCTGCCTTTCCTGCTGTTGAGACACACAGAGAGCTGGAGGAGACACGGGGAGACTTGTGTCCGTGCTGAGAAGCTTCCATTGCCACTGGATCCACAAGACCTTCTATCCCACCAGCCTGTGATCTTCCTGCATTCGGCATCATTGCATGGCTGCGTGAGTCGAAAGAGGAATTTATGGACTGGCGTTGGACATGTGGGCTAATATTGGACTTAGGGACTTCATCTGGACTGGGTTGGGATGCTTTTTTGATATACAATTGCTCTTTTGTATAAAGCTCTTTCTTATACATCTATGAATGTTGCTGGATTTGTTTCTCTAGTCCACCTAGCCGGACACACTGGACCTGCCCCAGGAGTCTGAGATGCCCCAGGTAGACTCGGTGACTCCTGAAAGCCGGAAGTGTCCCTGAATGGAGTCTGGTTGCCGCCTGCTTCTACTAACGTGGGTGAGAACTGCGCCCCCTCCTTCCTGGGCTCGGAGCTGAGAGTAGGACTGGGAGTCGCACGCCTGCTCCCATCCTCGTAGGGCAGCTGTGAGCAAACCCACCACGTGCGAGCTATCCTTCCCTGGCCGCTAATAAATCGGCGACCAATCTCATGCCGATATCCTGATACTGTTTCCCTTTGTGCCGCCATGGTCTGTTCTCCACAGCGATCGCTGCATCTCTAGGGCTGGGCCCTTCCAGCAGTCACGCCCCCTCCAGTGCGCCAAGGAGCATGCCATCCAAGACATGTCCTTCAGTCTTCTCCCAGCAATGGCTCCTGAGATGTTTCATGAGCAAAAGTAAGTACTGTATATAGATATATATACTTGAGTATAAGCCGACCCAAATATCACCCAAGGCACCTAATTTAACCACAAAAACTGCATTAAAAGGTGCTAAGTATATACGGTATCCCTCCCAAACAGCCTGGGACATACTGTAGGGACCAACACACGTCTAAGGGTGCCATGACGACAAGCAGAGTGGAGTGTGGCAGGGAGAAAAGGACCGTCTCATCGCCAGCCCACCGTTGCCACACTTTGGCGAGATACTGGGATCTTCCGCTCAGAGCATCTTCTAGAATGGAGCAGAGGAGCTAAGCAAGGCACAGACCTGCTCCCTCTCAGCTGCCACGTAACTGCTTGCCCTGTGTTCTGTGGGCTCTGGACTGTGCTCAGCACCAAGCGCAGAGCAGCAATGTCTTCCTGGAGCTTACTTGAAATTGTCTGCAGCGTGACACCGCACCATGTGCACTTCCCGTCGGGATATTGTGCACCTCGACCTCCACTGCACCCCAGGTCTTCTGAGCGGGAGTTCCTGGGTGCTGTGTGGGGCACCAAGTCCTCATTGTGCCCACTGGACCACCCCCAGGACCTTTAGTGGGTAACATTCCAAGGAGGAGTCCCATAAGCCACACACCCAGGCCTGGAGAGCTCGCCTGAAGCTCGTGCAGTGTCCAAGGAGAGGTCGTGAAGAAGCATCCAAAGAAATGAGAGTCAGAGCTGGCCAAGTCGCACAGGGAGAAACGAGGACGATCGTGAGTGTGGGCGCCACGGGAATGCAGGCAGCCGCTTGGACGTGGGAGCCGCTCAGCTGAGAAGGCCGTGGGAAGAGCAGCAGGAAGGTGATGGCATCGGGGCCAACAGGGCTGAAACGGATGGCTGGTGGCAGCCAGCAGAGAGAAGCCCACTCACCCAGACACTGTGGTGGCAGTGGGATACACTGGCTTGGGACAGTGGTACTAAGGATGAGCAGTCCACTCGGTGCTTGGTGGCCACGTGAATCGTGTGGTGTCACGCAATCAGCTGAGGGGAAATGGGGATGGGAGAGTGTGGCCACATGCAGGCTGATGCTGTTAACCCAAAAGGCTGATAGCTTGTGGCCACCCGAGGTCCCCGGGGGGAGGAGCTGGAGATCTAGATTCCACGGCTGACTCTTGCACTGTGGTGGGCTGGTCTCGTGGCCCTTGGGAATAGGCTCTTTGCGGGCATGCTCTGTGCCATGGGATTCTGCAGTCTCCTTCAATGCTAGGGTGGCCTTGTGTGTGTCTTTAGAGGAAGAACACCGAGAAGGGGTGGAGCCTCAGTGCAGAGCCTCGGCAGCAAGAAGTCTTGAGTGTTTCTGCTTTCTCTCTGGCGATTGGATTTGCTCAGGCCCTCTTTGAGTCACTGTGAGAACAAGGCCAAGCTAGCCTGTTGAGAGACCAGCTGGAGCAGAGTGAAATAGCACTGTCTGCCCCCTGCTGGCCCGCCTGCTGTGATCAATGGAACAGTCCAACTATTACATATGTATAGAATTATATTTATTACAATTCTATATTACATCAGATCATGATGTTTAGTGAGTTATAATGAAGTGTAAAGGGATCCCTGAGGTCATAGCTTAGCATTTGGTTGCAAACCCAAGGCCGGTGGTTCAAACCCACCAGCCACTCTGAGGGAGAAAGATGAAGTTGTCCACTCACACTTTCCAGACAGTTCCACTATGTCCTATCAGTCTACCATGGTTTGGAATCGACCAGATAAACACGTAAGCGGCTGTAGCATAAGGGTATAGACGTTGCCTGGTAGAAATCATTAGGAGCGTCCTGGACATGATCATGCGAATGTTACGAGAACAGAACTGACAGAGGTGGCCTCCTGCTTGCATCAGTGATCAGTGTTCAACACAGCAGCAGCTGGACAGCGGCTAGGCCCAAGGACTGAAAGAGAGCCGTTATCTCACAGACTCGCCTTTCACAAAGGTGTACGAGCGAAACACTCAGACTGCAAAATAATGCTAGTAATATCACACACAAGTAAACTTTTGCTGAAGGTCAACCAGCAACCATCACAGGAGTACGCTGACGTGGGGCTGCCAGAGAGTTAGGCCAGACTCCGAAGAGGACGTAGATCAAGGGACAGCATTGCTACCTCCAAATCGTTCCTGGCTGAATGCAAAGAACAACAGAGAGATGTTTACTTGCGTTTCGTTGACTATGCTAAGTAAAGCATTCGACTGTGTGGGCCACAAGAAACTGTGGATAGCCTAGAGATGAACTAGAATGTCAGAGCACTTCATTGTGCTCGTGTGGAGCCTGCACATGGACCAAGAAGCAGTGTGTGAACCGAACAGGGGACTAGCGCATGGCTGAAAATCAGGAAACGTGTGCATCAGGGTTGCATTCTCTGACCAATCACTGTATTGAGAGAATCATCGGAGAAGCTGGATTCTGTGAAGAAGAGGGTGGCATCGGGGTCAGGGGAGGGGTCATCAACAACCTGTGATGTGCAGGTGACACCACCTTAGTTACTCAAAGTGAGGAAGATTTGAGACACTGAAGGTCAAGGATTCTAGCCCTCATGGTGGATTACAACTCAATGTAAAGATAACCAAAATCCTCACCACTGCACCGTAGTTAACATCATGATGGACTGAGAAAAGACTGAAGTTGTCAAGGAGTTTGTCTTGCTTGGATCCACAATCAGTGCTCATGGAAGCAGCAGGCAAGAGATGCAAGGATGCACTGCATGTGATAGATACATCGCTGCACAGGATTTCTTTTGGGTTTTGAAAAGCAAGGACGTTACATTGAGGACTAAGGTGAGTCTGCCTCCAGGCATGGTGTTTTCAACGGTCTCACGTGCAAGTGAAAGCCCACTGTTGAATAAGGCAGACTGAAGAAGAATCGAAGCCTTTAGATTCCGTGCCAGTGAGGCTGCCAAGCACTGTCAGGAGGAAGGACAAGTCCACCTTGGGAGAAGGGCAGCCAGAAGGCTCCTTTGAGGCAAGAGGAGCTGGACTCCCTCTCACATATGTGGGGCATGTGGTCAGGAGAGAGCGGTCCTTGGACAGCACAGCATCTTGTTAAAGTGGAGAGGCAGCAAAAAGTGGGACGGCCCTCCACAAGACGGACAGACAGTGTGGCCAGCCCCGTGGACTGAACCCAAGAGCGATTGTGAGGACGGTGCAGGGGCTGGCCGGGCTTCGTTCTGTGCTGGACGGGATGACCGAGAGTCGGAGCCAGCGGGAAGGGGACTAACGGCAGCATTTCCCTGTGGCCAGCGAGTAGTTTCCCAAGAAAGTCTGTCTGCAGCCACCCACTGACCCGAGAGACATGTCTGGAAAAAAGCAATTCACTTATGGGCTGGAACCCAGCACACACAGGCACACATGGGCACACATGTGAATATGATCTTGGGGGACGTTAGACCAGTGGTTCTCAACCTTCTTAATGCCGTGACCCTTTCATACAGTTCCTCATGTGGTGGGGACCCCCAACCATAACATTATTTTCGTTGCTACTTCATCACTGTCATTTTGCTACTATTATGAAGCGCCATGTAATTATCTGATCTGCAGGCTGTATTTCATTGTTACAAATTGAACATCATTAAAGTATAGTGACTCATCACAAAAACAATATGGAATTATATATTGTAACATATTTATTTCTAATGACAAATAAATGAAGTTTTGTCTTGAAGCATGGTGTAGCTTGGGTACTCACAGGTGGGCGTATCTGCCTGTGGGTGGACCTGCCTGGAGATGGATAGAGGAGCAGTGTCTCGGTTCTAAGATCATTGGAACAACGATGAAAAATACAACTTTCCTCTAGTTCCTAAATGTTCCTCCCTGCTCCCACTATCATGACACGAATCTACCTTGCAAGCCTGGCTAGACCAGAGGATGTACACTGGTACAGATAGGAACTGGAAACGCAGGGAATCCAGGGCGGATGATCCCTTCAGGACCAGTGGTGAGAGTGGTGATACAGGGAGGGTAGAGGGAGAGTGGGTTGGAAAGAGGGAACTGATTACAAGGAACTACATGTGACCTCCTCCCTGGGGGACAGACAACAGAAAAGTGGGTGAAGGGAGACGTCGGACAGGGCAAGATATGACAAAATAACAATTTATAAATTATCAAGGGCTCATGAGGGAGGGGGGAGCGGGGAGGGAGGGGAAAAATGAGGACCTAATGCCGGGGGCTTAAGTGGAGGAGGAAATGTTTGAGAATGATGAGGGTAATGAATGTACAAATGTGCTTTACACAATTGATGTATGTATGGATTGTGATAAGAGTTGTATGAGTCCCTAATGAAATGATTTTTTTTTTAAAAGATCATTGGAAATATGTGCTTTCCGATTGTCGTCCGACCCCAGGTTGAGAACCGCTGAGTTAGATGGATGGAAACACCACCTTCAGGAGCACTGCACCTGGATGGCAGACAGGTTGAGAACTGCTACCCTCACACTTGGACATTGCTGATGCAATCAATGAGGGCTTTGCTTCGTGGGCTTCCCGGTTGGTCTATAATTTAAGGAGTGGGTTCACAGGATTTGGGGTCTGTGAAGCCCAACATCCTTCGGACGAGCTGGCCTGGTGTGAACTCTCGTGCAAGAAGAGAGGCTGTGTCTCAACTCAGAATTTCATCTCCAAGGAGCCCCGGATTTTGCTCTGAGGGTCTTCCAACTGATTGGAAGAGGCCCCTGCACATTCTCAGGGATGGTCTCCTTTACTTCGTCAATTGATTGGAGATGTTACCCATGTCCCCAGACATCTGCACAGGACCATCTTGTCTTTGATGGTGACGCAGTGGATTCAGCACAGGGCTACCAACCGAAAGGTGGACACTTCAGACCCACCCGCTGCCCCTGGGGACAAGGACAAGGCTGCCTGGAAACGCTGCAGCCACTGCAGTCTGCCCCCGGCTCTGTCGGGAGCCGGCTGTGTGCCTGGCAGTGGGCAGACAGCCCGTGGACTCAGACCACAAGGCTCACAGAGTGACTGTGGGATTAGAAATGGAATGGAGCTCAAGAAGCCCATTCAACCATGTTTTTAAATTGCTATTCGTTTAAAGAGTCAGAGCAACGACAGAACCTCACATCGTTCACGGCCTCTGTGGGGGAGCACGTGTGAACAACACAATGATTCTGACCGTTTACCCAGCAGTCAGCACCGTGTTGGGTGTCTTCTCTAAGCAGCCCATAGTACTAACCGACACGAATGGAGTCTTCCTGCGATCGGGCAAAAAGCGTGGCTGGAGAGTCATCACAGCCCTCTTGGCCGCTGTGAGGCTGCAGTTTCTCGGCCTCCCCGCCCTCTGGAGCTCTCCCGATCCGAGGGCAGAGGTGCCCTGTCCACAGCCCTTCCCTGGAGCAGGCTGGGCTGCAATTGACATCCTCAGGGCACTGAAACTGTCTCGCTTTTCACCGTTCTCCAAGTTAGACAAGCAAAGAGAAGTCCAGCGGGCGGTAGGATGGACAGGCTGGGGTGTCTCAGAGAAACCCTCCCAGGACAGCCCCAGTGCCCTCGCGGGAGGAGCAGACACACTGCTGTGAAGAGAAAACGCCTGGGACCGCTTTTCTGGTCTTTTCCTCCCCAACGCGGTTTTCAGTTTTCTGGAAATTCCTTCACCATAAGCTCCTATTGTCCTCCTACGTCTTTCAGAAAAAAACAAAACTACTCTTTGGGGAATCCCTAAAAATCGTCACCCTAACGTTCTGAGCTGACCTCTGCCTTGATTGAATTGGCCATGCAGGCCCCTCGGAAGCTATTGTTTCAGTCGGACCTGTTTGTTCTGCTTTGTTTGTGAAGGTACCCTCAGGAGACTAAGAGCAACAATGCTGTGGGCACTTGTCGACAGCTAGCCAGGGACCCCGGGGACACACGGGTGTGCTGGCTAGACTTCATGCCAAGATAATGGTACCAACCCGCCCATGAGATTGGAGCCTGTTGATGCTTTCTTGGGGATGCGGTCGCTTCCTGACACAGACACTAGGCCCCCCTCTCTCTCTGGCCTTTCACCCTCTACGCTTGCTGGTATTCGGTGTCTGCCTCCGGTGACGTGCGTAAAAGTATAAAAACTGGAAGTTATCTCAAGGGATGAATTTACATTAAGAAAGTGGCCTACACAGGCACTGAGTGGACACGCCTAATCTGACTCAGTTCCCTGGGTCCAGTGTTAAGCTGGTGGCCCTTTCTGACTCTGCAGCTGATTCACTTGGAGGCAGGCTGGGGGAGGTGGAGTTGAGTGGACTCAAAGTCAGGCAAAATGTCAGCCCAAGTCCCAGGAGGCCAGACGCAGGATCCAGATGAGCAGGACAAAGGAGAGGGTGCAAGTTGCCCGGAGTCTAAGTGTGGATCTGAAAGAGGCCATGTCCCTAGGGAGAGATCATCAGGCTAGGACCTGCGCCTGATGGGGAGGCCTTGCCATCAGTCACTAAGGACCCCCACCCAGACAAGTTGATAGAAAACCAAACCACCACAAACGTCAAAGTTGCACACAGTGGGAAAGCCTTGGTGATCAGATCACCTGGGGGATCTCATAAGAGAATTTTGCAAGATCAGCAGCTTCTAGATTGTAAATACTTTTTCTTTTTAATAACATAAATGGTGACAGTATACATGAACTTCAAACAGCATACAAAGGAATCAAATCGACTAGTTCTGTGGAAAGAGATGATGGAGAAGCTCGGTGTTAGGCACCAAGATGAGACAGGGGCTCACTGTGGAACAGACCATCAATTGCTCATGTATAAGTTCAGATTGAAGCTAACGAGAAAAAAGTTTAATCATTTTATTGGAGGCTTGTGCAACTCTTATCACAATCCATACATACATCCTTTGTGTCAAGCACATTTGTACATTTGTTGCCATCATCATTTTCAAAACATTTTCTTTCTACTTGAGCCCTTGGTATCAGCTTCTCATTTTTCCCCTCCCTCCCCCATCCTCCCGCCCTCATGAACCCTTGATCATTTTTTTCCATGTCTTACACTGACCAATGTCTCCCTTCACCCACTTTTCTATTGTCTATCCCCCGGGGAAGGGATAGATCATTGAGACCGTTTGCCCCTATTTCCCCCCACTTTCCCCTTACCTCCTGGTATGGCTACTCTCAATATTGGTCCTGAGGGGTTTAGCTGTCCTGGATTTCTTGTGTTTCCAGCTCTTATCTGTACCCATGTATGTGCTCTGGCCTAGCCAGATTTGTAAGGTAGAATTGAGGTCATGCTAGTAGGTGAGAGGAAGCATTAAAGAACTAGAGGAAAGTTGTATGTTTCATCACTGCTATACTGCACCTTGACTGGTTTGTCTTCTCCCTGAGAACCTTCTGTAAGGGGATGTCCAATTGCCTATAGATGGGCTTTGGGTCTCCACTTTCCACTCCTCATTCACAATGATATGATTTTTTGTTTTGGGTCTTTGATGCCTGATACCTGCTCCTATCGACACCTCATGGTCACACAGGCTGGTGTGCTTCTTCCATGTGGGCTTTGTTGCTTCTGAGCTAGATGACCACTTGTTTACCTTCAGTTCAAGCCTTTAAGACCCCAGACGCTGTATATTTTGATAGCCAGATACCATCAGCTTTCTTCACCCTATTTGCTCATGCACCCGCTTTGTCTTCAAGCTAAAGAACATTAAAACGAGTCCATGAGAGCCACAATATGGCCTTGATCACGGGATTTTGAGGAGATCTTAAGAACAGACGGGGCACACTGAAGACTGACAACAAAGACCCGACAAGCTGTGGGAGGACATCAAGAGCCTCCTGCATGAAGACAGCAAATGATCACCCAAAATACCAGAAGGAAGAGATCAAAGTAGATGTCAGAAGAGACTCTGAATTTCTTTGGTTGTCGAGTAGCTAAAGAAAATGGAAGAAAGGATGAAGTCAAGGAGCTGAATGGAAATTTTCAAAGAGCAACTCAAGAAGACAAAGTAAACTACTCTGATGAAATTTGCAAAGGCCCGGAGTCAGGAAATCAGATAGCAAGAACAATCCGCACATCTCATGCTGAAGAGATGGAAAACCCAATCCAATGCTAGATTGAAGTATGCTGTGGGGAAAATATGGAACTATGCGGGAAGCATCCGTAGACGATGGAAGAGAAGCACAGTCATGGCCAAAAAAAAATTGGTTGACAGTCAAACATTTCAAGAGGGCGTATAGAATCCAGAACCAATTATACCGAAGGAGGAAGTCCAAACTTCACTGAAGATATTAGCCAAAAATCAGGCTCCAGAAGTTGATGAAATGCCACTTGAAATGTTTCAAAACTGGAAATACATGTCAAAAATGTGGAAGACAGCTCCCTGGACAACCTGCTACAGGAGATCTACGTTTGTGCCCATTCCACAAAAGGTGACCCAACGGAACAAGGAAACTGCTGAATAAAGTAATTACGTGAAATGAACCCCTTGCTGGAGATCATCAGCAACAGTTGCTTCAGAACATCGGCAAGGAGCTACAAGAAATTCCCTCTGGATCAAAGCGGACATGACATCCTTGCTGATGTGCAACGGTTCCTGGCTGAAAGCAGAGAATATCAGGAAGATGCTTCCTTGTGTTTTGTTGCCTATGCAAAGACATTTGACTGTGAGGACCCAAACTACGGAAAGCATTGTAAAGGATGGAAATTCCAGGACACTTCACCGAGCTCATGCAGAACCTGCACGTGCACCAAGGGACAGTTGTCTGAACAGAACAAGATACTACTGCATGGTTTAAAAATCAGGAACGATTTATGCTAGGGCTGTGTCCTTTCACTATAATAACTCCATGTGTACACTGAGCAAGTAATCTGAGAAGCTGGAGTATATGAAGAAGAATGTGGCATCGGGGCTGGCAGAAGGCTTATGGCACAACCTTGCTTCCTGAAAGCAAGGAGGGCTTGAAGCATTTGCTGACACTGCGGGCTTCAGTATGCGTTGCAGCTAAAGAGAACCAGACTCCTCACAACTGGACGAAAAAGCGGCATTTTGAGAAAAGATTGACGTCTCTGGGATTTCATTTTTCTTGCATCCGCTGCCAGTCCTCCGGAAGCAGCAGGAAGGACATCAAATAAGGCATGGCATTGGCCAGTCTTCTGTGCGTGACCTTTAAAGTGCTGAAGAGCAAAGAGGTCGCTTTGAAGACCATGGTGCACCTGGCCCAAGCCATGGCATTGTCACGAGCCTCAAATGCAGGTGAATGAATGATTAAGGAAGACCGCCAAGAATATGGACAGAATATTGACCAGGAACTACCCCAAGAACAAAATTATCTGTCTTGAAAGAAGTACACTCAGAATGCTCTTCAGAAGAGGGGATGGCAAGACTTCATCTCCAGTGCTTCGGACACATAGCTAGAAGAGACCTGTCCCTGGGATGGACATCGTGCTTGATGGGGGCGTGGATTGAGACGGTGGCTGCAGCCTCAGGCTCAAACAACGATTATGACGACTGTTCGGATGGGGCAGCGCCAGGCGGTGCGTCACCCTGTCGTCCACGTGGTCCCTGACTCAGAACAGACCTGGAAGCACCTAACAACAAGAACGCCCGGGCTTTGCTCCGAGCAACGGCTCTGTCGCAGCAGCATGGGGTACGTGGTGGTCGTCACACGAATGCTCGGGGGGCAATCGTTACGTGCCGGGGGCTAATTTGGGTCCCTGGCAGGTTTGAACTCCCTGACTCTGCATGCCTACTGGGCAGTAGGTTTTCATATGAGCTCCACTTTACCGATGAGAGAAGCCGAGCACAGCACTGCCTGACCCAAGGGCACGCGGCGAAGGAGCTCTCAGCTGGACCGCTCGTCCCCATCATTTATTCCAGCAGGGCTCACGCAGATGAGACAGGAGATCCCTTTGAGGGCTGAGGTGCACCTGGCCCCAGCCACAGCGCTTTCAATCCTGTGAGAGCTGGGCGCGGACGATGGAAGACCAGGGAAGAGCAGGTGGGTTTAGTGCGTGGCTGGCACACAGCGTGAGCATCACATGAATGGCCAGAGAACAGACAGCTCTGTCTCGGAGGAAGTCCAGCGAGAGCGCTCCTGAGAAGCAAGGACAGGAGACTTCACCTCGTGGACTCTAGGTATCAGGTCAGGAGAGACCAGTCCCTGGGACAGGACATAATCCTTGGTAAAGTGCAGAATCAATGCAAAAGAAAGGCGCTCGTGGAAATGAATGGAGAGGAGCTGCTGCAATGGGCTCAGATAGAACCCTTGGAGCATGGGGCAGGACCAGGCAGTCTAGGGGCTGGTCCTGTCCTACCGCCTAGAGGCTCGTGACGAGTCAGCATGATAGCACCTACCATCAGCACCAACTCACCTTAACTCCAATACAGGGGGCCGGCAGCAAGCCTGGGCAGAGATGCCAAGTAGGACAGCCCCCACCCTCCCGCCCCGCCCCAGCTTCAGTAGGAACGGAGAGAGAACGTCCTGCTGGCCTAGAGAGTCACCCCCGGGTGGAGGTTGGAGGGCACCTTCTCTTGGGATCAGGTACCCAGTGCACCTGAGCAAACCGTGGAGATGGGAGCACAAAGTCTTCGGGGGCTGTGAGGGAGCTGCCTGCGGTGGGGCAGGGTAAGACCAGAGAGAGGAGGAAGCAGAGGCAGGGCAGGGGCAGGGGCGCAGTGACCATGAACATCACAGCAAAGTGTGTGGCACAGATCGGATTGTGTCCCCTCAAAAAAAAAAGTTGGAATCTTATCGTCTATTCCTGTGGGTGAGATCCTGCCCATAAGCAGGGCTTCTCTGTGAGGATAATGGGAGCATCCTCGTTTAGTGGCCTGAACCTGGAAAAAAAGCTGATTACCATGTTTTTATGCAAATAATGCACACCTTCTACATTTGTTTGCTAACTGCTCCCTCCACCAGGAGGTGTTTCTGTAAACATGCTCTGCGCATTTATAACAGCAACCTTCAGAACTATCGCTGGCGTAGCAGCACCGACTGGGGTGAACCAAAGCCAAGAGAGTGTGACCAAGGGGCAAAAGGGGCCCCCGGGCAGCAGCACAGAAGAAATGCGTGACTCAGCCCCACTTGGGCTTCCAGCCTCCGGGACTGTGAGAAAATTAACTTGCGTGGCTTAAAGCCATCGTTAACGTATGGAAAAGCAAGCGTGTTACTTTGAGGATGGAGATAAGCCTGACCCGAGCCACGGTCTTTTCAACAGCCTCCTCTGCCTGTGAGCGTGGGACGCTGGATCAGGAGGACGGAAGGGGAATCCTTGTATTTGAATGATGGGGCGGCAAAGAATACCGGAGGTACGGTGGGCTGCAACAGAGAGCAAAAAGAATGGCAACCTCAGAAGCTCCTTAGGAGCAAAGACGGTGAGACCACATCCGACGAACTCCGCCTCCGACGTTGTCAGGAGAGACCTGTCCCTGGGGAAGGACATGGCCCTTGGTAGAGGGGCAGCCAAAAAGAGGACGATCCTGGACGAGATGGACGGGCACAGTGGCTGCGACAAGGGCTTCACACATGAGAACGAAGGTGAGGGTGGTGCAGGACAGGGGTGGTCATTCTGAGTCTGAACCCACTCAGGGGCGCTAGCAGTAACTGCACAGCCACCACCTGTGGCTCCGTGACAGCAGCCCTGGGGGACGAGGCCCGGGTGAGTGCTCTGCTGAAACTGAGCACAAGGAGACTCTCGTTCTGAGTGACCCACCTGTGAGGTTCTGGTACAGGGAGGGGAAGGGGCAGGAGAGGGGCAGTTGGAGCTCAGCTCTGCGGTCGAGCGGAGACATAGAATGGTGGCTCAGGCCAGAGCAGGGGAGTAAGATAATAAAACTGTGAGTGGATGGCAGGTTTGTTTTGGAGAAAGATCTAGAAATCCTCTCCTTCCAGTTTCATACTCAGAGAGAAGGCTGCTCTTTCAAGGTTGTTAGGGACCTCAAACCAGGTCCAAACCACAGGACCGGTGGTCGAGGGAGCGCACGTGGCCCAGGCGCCCTGGCCCCGCCTCACAGTCTTGGCTGTGCTTGGGCCCTGGTTGTAACCACTGAGTTAGAGCATCCTGTTTGTCCCTGGTCTTCTGAGGCTTCATGGGGCCTCTATCCGGCAGGATGCTCTTTTCCAGAGACCGGCGCATCCTGATGATGTGCCCAAAGTACGTGAGGAGAGGTGACCATCCCTGGAAGCCCTTCCTGTTGAGGAGCAAAGGCCACAGCCTTCGGTAGGGGTCACGTCTCAATCTTAAGAAAGAAGCCCACACCACCGGGCTGAAAAGCATCATTGTGATAAATGGAGAAATACTGAAGTTCTTGAAAATAGTTTCCCAGCACAAGCCCCCGGGGGAAGGGGAGGCCTTCTATTCACAGAAGGACCTGAGGTCTTGGAAGCGCCCCTGGGGCGGTTCTGCCCCGTCCTGGAGGGTCACCATGGGTGGAATGGACTCGGTGGGAGTAAGTGCGGTTGTCTTTTCTGTTTGTTGGTAGAAAGCACACAAAAGTAAGAAAACGGATTCGTGCCATTTACCAGGCGAAAGCGTGGCAAAGGCAGCACAGCAAGGGCTGAGGACAATGAGCTTCGCCAGGGAGGGTCTGGCTGAGGGGCTCATCATGGACTGTGGCAGTGACCGCATGCACTGTGAAGGTGCTAGCCTGTCAACCAGGTCGCAGTTTGATGACCTCATCTGGAGGCACAATGGAGATCAATAGCTCCCTGGAGGCCGGACCTGCTCTCTCTTTTCCCTCTTCCTGCTGACAAGCCACGTGGAGCTACCCTGGTGCAGCCAGAGCCCTGGAGCTGGAGGAGCTACATGGAGACCCACGCCAGTGCAGAGATGCTTCCACCGCCACTGGAGCCACAAGACTTCCCACCCACTGGACTGTGATCTTCCTGCATTCAGCATTAGTACATGTGTTGCATGAGTCTGAAGAGGAATTTATAGACTGGAATCAGATATATGGGCTAATATCAGACTTTGGACTTGATGTGGACTGGGCTGGAATGTTTTTTCAATATGCAATTGCTCCTTTATGTAAAGTTCCTTCTTATATATATTTGCGTGTCTATGGATTTGTTTCTCTAGCCCACCCAGGCTCACAGGTGGACCACTGTCTTTCCCTCCACAGAAGCACAAAGGTAAGGGCCAGTGGAAGGGGAGCAGGGATGGGAGGGAGGTGCAGAGGCATGTCCCCAAGTGTTGCTGGCGGCACTCACCCACGCGAAGGGTGGCTGAGCGCGGAGCGGCAGAGCCTGTGTTGAGGGCGAGTGGTTGGATTCTCACTACCGTTTAGAACCGTCTGAGTAAGCTGTCTTTACTTTGTGACTTCTTTGCTCCCATGAGCTACATTTTAAAAAATGCGGCGTCACTTTTCAAACACCGTGGACACGGTTCTCACGTGCTCGAGATGGTTTCCCATTTACCTCCACTGTGGTCACATGCATGGGGACTTCTACCATTGGACCTGTGGAGTGGCTGCTCGGTGGCCAGGCATACGGTTCCTCGTGGACATGAGAAGGACACAGAGCCGGCTTCACTGGGGTGCTGGGTCCCCGAGTCAGGAACATGAGTTAATTGTTCTATTTATGCTTGCCATATCCTCATGGTGATTTTTTAATCCCTTTCTTCCTCAGTTATGAGAGAAAGGTGTGAAAATATCCAAATCCCGTACTTGACACAATGATGCGCGCCTTCGGCATCGGTGTGCCCACCACTCCTTCTCCCTGTGATTTACAGCGCGGTTATTTCTGTCGATGTGCTTTGCTATTATGCAGCAAATAAATAAAGAAAGCACAGCACAGCAGCTTTTGGGAAATATACTTATGGAGGAGGGGAGAAAGGAAAGAGTTGGTAAACAAATGCAGACGGCATGTTATCGCACAGAAATACAGAATTCATCTCCTTCTTTAACATCTGCAGGTTTGTGAATGCCTGAAAACTTATCATTGTACTTCATATTGACTTGACCCTTTGATTGCTATCAGTCTTTATCTCTAATAATACTGCCCCCCGCCCCTCAAAAGAGTCTCGTTTATCTGATACTTGAGAGGTTTCCTTTGGTAAAGGGCGGCAGTCTTCACCCTTCAGCCCTCCTAGGGTGATCTGCATACGCACTGGTCGGTTCAACATGGCTTGTCTTTTAAATCCCCATTGGGTGGTTGTCTTCATCTGGCCTTACATTTTTCCTCTTTTAGTGGATATTTTCAAGCCCTTTACATTTAATAGACGTACAGGTATATTGTTTTGAGTCTATCTTTTTCTCTATTTGTCTTCAGGCCATCCCAGCTGCACTTCATTTCTTTGCTGATTTATAATAAATCATTTCACTTATTGAATAAATTCCATGTAGTACTTCTTGAGTAATTCCATCCCTTATCTTTTCTTTTTAAATTATTGTGGTAGTTACGTCATTTCACGTCCACCCGAAGAGATGCAAAAGTGTAGGGAGGTAGCCAAGCTGCCAATCAGGTCACAGCCCGATGGCGCCTCCCTGTGGGCAGGCCTTCTCCTAACAGGGCCCAGGGACCCCCTCTCTCTGTGCGTCTTCACCCCGGGCTTGCTGGCCCCCTGAGAGCTGCCAGGGTCCAGCCGTGGTGTGATCAACCTCGGATCCACACAACTGCAACGACCGGCCTGTGATCCCCCTGCGTTCTGCATCAGTGCATGTGGCTGGGTGAGTCTGCGTAGGAACTTATGGGCTTGATCTGGACTGCGATGTTTTCTTGATATATGATTATTTCTAGATATAAAGCTTTTTCTCACATAGACGTGAGTGTGCCTGGATTTGTTTCTCTCATCAACTCTGCCTCACCCTTTTATACACTCTTCTTTCTCAGAGAAAAGCAAACAACTCAGACACAACCAAAAATAACATACATAACTTATTACGGATAGTCTCTTTTATCTCTTCCTTAAAAACAATTCTTAAAAGGGGATTTGAAGAAGAATTTAACTCACCTAGTCCTCTGCCTTCTGTATGTGATTGGCACTGATACTTTGTACTTACAAATATTTATATATTTGCTTAGGTGTTTACAGAATATGTTATTATTTCCCTACATAGTCAATATATTTACATATTTAATTTTTCCATTGTGCTTTATTTCAGTGTTTTTGGCCACAAATTGGAATCACCGATTGGATTTGCCATTTTACTTCTTATAGTACAAATCATCCTGTAATGATCACAGAACACTTTGTAGAAATGGTATGAATTTTTATTTAATTTATAAGTAACATGTCCATTCTGTGTCATGGGGTGAATTGTGTCCCCTCAAAATGAATGTCAGCCTGGCTTGGTTGAAGTTTGTTCTCAGAGTTTGGGCATAGACGTGATGATGTGACTGGGCAGTTATGCAATGGTGCATTTCCTGTGATGGTGTAACTGCGCAGTTATGCCCTGATGCATCCTCCCCCATGATGCGATGAGCCAAACATGTATAGGGATAGTAGGGTGGGGCACAGCACCCTTCCTCAGGTACCACACCTGATCTGAGGTAAGGGGAGTCTCCCTGAGGTATTGCCTGCATCACCTTTTATCCTGCAAGAGATTAACGGCGAGAGAACTGAGCAGAGGAGGGGGGATGTGACTGTTGCTGGGAAGGAAGAGCTAGGAACAGAAGCTGCCACTTGGATCCAGAGCCCCTGTGCTGACAGCTTCCTGGGCACAGGGGAAGGTGGATGGCAAGGCATGTGGAGCTCTCTAAGGGGGAACACACAAGGACGGTCCCCCAGAGCCAACAGAGACAGAGGCTTTGCTGGAGCAGGCACCCTGAGCTCGGACACCTAGCATCCTACGCATTTGTGTGTCCATGCCACGCCCGTGTGGCATGTCTGTGGAACAGCACCGGTGACAACGGCAGCACGCACGGCCGCCTCTTGGTGTTGTGGTCAGTGCCTAGGACCTCGATTTCGAATCTGGGTGGCACTTTCCCCCAGCTCGTGAGACAGGAATTTCCATTGTCTAAAGCCACACTCACCTGTCCGTTTCTCTTATGTGTGTGTTGCTGTGATGCTAAAACCAGTGTCACCCATATTTAAAATGCCACCAGGGTCGCCCATGATGGACGCATGTCAACAAAGCTTCCACACTCAGACAGACTAAGAAGAAGAGGGTGTGGTTCACTTCTGAGGATGAGCGCTGAAACCCAGAGGAAGAGCAGGAGAGCAGCGTGGTCTGAGAGAGTTCCAAAGACGAGCCCCCCGGGAGGGAAGGCATCGGAAACCGGGCGGAGAGGAGCTGCGTCCTCTGAGGGTAGCCGACCTTAACGACCTGGGGGAGCGAAGCTCGGGGTCCTCGTGCACTGGTGGGACACCACTGGACATGAGAAGCAGCGGCTGCAAATGCCCGTGAGCAATCAGAAAGTGGAATACAGTGAGAAGGACCCAGGAGAATTAAAAGTCATCGAACATTAAGTGGAATGCCTACCGACGAGCATCCTAGGCCTTCGTGAGCTGGAACGAACTGGTCTTGGCCATTTGGGATGAAGCAAGCGCGTGGGTTGTGGTGCTCGGAGTGACAATTCTAGAGAAATCATTTCATGCTTACCATCAAACGTTCCTTGGGTTACAACGTCTGACTGTGATGTGGACGTCTACCCTTGTGCCCCTACAAGGCAGTCCAGTAGACACACCAGTGACAATGAAAGGGAAGACTGCTACCAGGGCCTTCAGTCTAGAGAGCCGAAGCACGTCATCAAACTCCAACAATAACCCCGATGATTGGGAGGCAGATGCTGGAAACAAAGAGGAAGGGAGAAGTGGAAATATGGCCACCGTGAGGGAAATGAAGGTGAATTTCATGTGATAAAAATTTGCAAGACCCTTAACTTTTCCACTGCAATACTTCCCAACAACATAAATTGTGGGCACACACATGGATGTCGGCAAATAAAATACTCGGGGATCGAATCGCCTACATCCCTCGAGACAGGTTCTAGTGCATCCACTGATGCTCACGTGCAAAATGAGGCGATTGTCTCCTGAGACAATTTAGTCTCCAAAACCCAAAAGGACGTTTCTGTTCTGACGTTCTATGGCAGCGGTCCTCAACCCCCTTTGGGGGTCGAAGGACCCTTTCACAGGAGTCGCCCAATTCATCACAGTAGCAAAATTACAGTGATGAAGTAGCAAGGAAAATAATTTCATGGTTGGGAGGTCACCACAACACGAGGAACTACATTCAAGGGTGGTGGCATGAGGAAGGTTGAGAACGCTGCTCTATGGGGTCACCCGAGCCGGCACTGACTCGATGGCAGTAAGCGGTGGCCGTGGAGAGAGACCTAGAGAAGCTCGTTTTAACCACCAGACTCGGGCTAGAGAACTACTGGGCATGCTGCATGGCCTCGATGGCTCATATGCAAGTCGGTGCTCAAGCTGAAGCGGAGCAGGCAGGTCCCCGGCAGCCCAGGAAGGACCTTGTTTACTTCCCTCCTGAACTTAGGGACCATCTCAAGGATGCATTTGACATCCTGATCACGAAGGACCAACTTTCAGACAAACATCCGAGAGACGTCTGTGACCTGTGGTTGCCGTGGGGTGCAGTCCAGAGACCCCGTGCACAACAGAGCCAAGCACCTTCCTTCCGGTCCTGCGTCCTCCTCACAAGTACGGTCACAACTGAGCCCATTGTTGCAGCCACTGTGTCCATCCACCTCGTCAAGGGCCTTCCCCTTTTGTGCCACCTCTCTACGTCACCAAGCATCAGTGCGTCCCCAGGGACTGGTCTCTCCAGCGACGTGTCCACAGTCCTTGAGACACAGCCTTGCCATCTTGGCCACTAAGGACAGTTAGTGAATAAGGAGGACCTGCAGAGTTTCCGTGCGTCTGTCCGGACCACGGCGTCGATCCAGGAGCTTGCACTGACCGCGGGCAGCTGGAAGAATGCGCACGTACGTCCTCAGAGCACAGCCAGACGTACCGGAGTGTCAAGGATAGCAGGAGTTCATCTCGCGTGCTTTGGGCATGTTGCCACGAGGGACCAGTCCTCGGAGGAGGACATGCTCGGTGAGAGG